>NW_021822911.1:2409378-2776878 GCF_901001165.1 Salmo trutta | reverse complement strand
TGTGTGTGTGTGTCCTGTGTGTGTGTGTGTCCTGTGTGTGTGTGTCCTGTGTGTGTGTGTCCTTGTGTGTGTGTATGTCCTGTGTGGTGTGTGTGTGTGTGGTGTATGTCCTGTGTGTGTGTGTCCTGGTGTGTGTGTGTGTGTGGGGTATGTCCTGTGTGTGTGTGTCCTGTGTGGGTGTGGGTGTGTATGTCGTGTGTGTGTGTGTATGTCCTGTGTGTGTGTGTGTGTATGTCCTGTGTGTGTGTGTGTATGTCCTGTGTGTGTGTGTGTATGTCCAGTGTGTGTGTGTGTGTATGTCCTTGTGTGTGTATGTCCTGTGTGGTGTGTTATGTCCTGTGTGTGTTGTGCTGTGTGTGTGGTGTGTGTCCTGTGTGTGTGTGTGTAGTCCTGGTGTGTGTGTGTCCTGTGTGTGGTGTGTGTCCTGTGTGTGTGTTCCTGTGGTGTGTGTGTATTCCTGTTGTGTGGTTGTGTGTGTGTGTGTAGGTCCGTGTGTGTTGTGTGGTGTGTGGGTATGTCGTGTGTGTGTGTTGTGTGTGGGTAGGTCCGTGTGTGTGTGTATGTCGTGTGTATGTCCTGTGTGTGTGTGTGTATGTCCTGTGTGTGTGTGGTGGTGTATGTCCTGTGTGTGTGTGTGTGTGTCCTGTGTGTGTGTGTGTGTGTATTTCCTGTGTGTGTGGGTGTGTGTATTCCTGTGTGTGTGTGTGGTGTTATGTCATGTGTGTGTGTTGGTTGGTGTATGTCCTGTGTGTGTGTGTGTATGTCCTGTGTGTGTGTGTGTATGTCCGTGTGTGTGTGTGTGTATGTCGTGTGTGTGGTGGTATGTCGTGTGTGTGTGTGTATGTCCTGTGTGTGTGTGTTCCTGTGGTGTGTGTTGTGTGTTGTGTGGTATGTCCTGTGTGTGTGTGTCCCTGTGTGTGTGTGGTGTGTGTATGTACTGTGTGTGTGTGTGTATGTCCTGTGTGTGTGTGTGTGATTGTCTGTGATGTGTGTGTGTTGTATGTCCTGTGTGTGTGTGTGTATGTCCAGTGTGTGTGTGTGTGTGTATGTCCTGTGTGTGTATGTCCTGTGTGTGTATGTCCTGTGTGTGGTGTGTGTGGTGTGTGTGTGTGTCCTGTGTGTGTGTGTGGATGTCCTGTGTGTGTGTGTCCTGTGGTGTGTGTGTGTCCTGTTTGTGTGTCCTCCTGTGTGTGTGTGTGTATGTCCTGTGTGTGTGTGTGTGTGTGTGTATGTCCTGTGTGTGTGTATGTGTGTGTGTGGTGTATGTTCGTGTGTGTGTGTGTGGTGTATGTCGTGTGTGTGTGTATGTCCGTGTGTATGTCCTGTGTGTGTGTGGTATGTCCTGTGTGTGTGTGTGTGTATGTCCTGTGTGTGTGTGTGTGTGTATGTCCTGTGTGTGTGTGTGTGTGTATTTCCTGTGTGTGTGTGTGTGTATGTCCTGTGTGTGTGTGTGTATGTCCTGTGTGTGTGGTGTGTGGTGTATGTCCTGTGTGTGTGTGTGTATGTCCTGTGTGTGTGTGTGTATGTCCTGTGTGTGTGTGTGTATGTCGTGTGTGTGTGTGTATGTCGTGTGTGTGTGTGTATGTCCTGTGTGTGTGTGTGTGTCCTGTGTGTGTGTGTGTCCTGTGTGTGTCCTGTATGTCCTGTGTGTGTGTATGTCCTGTGTGTGTGTGTATGTATGTGTGTTTCACACTTGGACACACACATACACACACAAGACAATCACACACACACACACACACACACACACACACAGGACACACACAGGACACACACAGGACACACACAGGACACACACAGGACACACACAACTTTGTCCAAGTGGTGGTCAGAATGTTTGTCTTAACTAGCCTGAAAAGTCAAACACGTCTGATATGAACATTGACATAAACCCTCCACATACTTGAGTTTCTCCAGTCTGCAGTGTGGATCCTCCAGTCCAGCAGAGAGCAGTCTGACTCCTGAGTCTCCTGGGTGATTGTAGCTCAGGTCCAGCTCTCTCAGGTGTGAGGGGTTTGACCTCAGAGCTGAGACCAGAGAAACACAGCCTTCCTCTGTGACTAGACAGCCTGACAGCCTGCAAAGAGTCAAATCATATTAAAATCACACTGCTATTCTTTGGTGGTGACAATAGTGGCAGTATATTTGTTTCTACATTTTCAGAAATCAGTGTCCTGAAACCTGCCAAATCTATTCATCAATTAATTAATCTTTATTTTAAATGATCATATTACTTGTAGAGAAATATGTACAGTACAAATATTTGAGTAGACTGACCAGACCAGTTTAAAATCAGTATCAGTCAAAAGACAGACAGTGAGGTATCCGATTTAGATTGTATTGAGTATACAGTCCACACCATATCTATTTTGACAGTGAAGATAACATTTTAAATGTGGCTCTAAACTCCAACATTTTGGATTTCAGATCAAATGTTTCATATGAGGTGACAGTATATAATGTCACCTTTTATTTGAGGGTATTTTCATACATATCTGTTTCACCATTTAGAAAAATTAAAGCACTTTATGTATCTAGTCCCCCCATTTAAAGAAGTCATATGTTTTCTGACCAATTCACTCATAGTGTATTAAAGCAGTCAAAAGATTAGTGTTTGGTTGTAAACTAGTTTGTCACATTTGCAGTTTGTTTTGCCCAATAATAAAATGGTGGATGATGACTGGATAATTTTCTGTCTAAGTGAGTAGATGACATGTGTCTAAACACTACTAAATGAATCCTGATGATAACATGATTAATACAAATCATGAATGAATCATGAATAATAATGAGAGAGAAAGTTAGAGGCTACAACAAAACATGCTAACCTCTCACCATTACCAATAACAGAGGCTACAACAAAACATGCTAACCTCTCACCATTACCAATAACAGAGGCTACAACAAAACATGCTAACCTCTCCCCATTACCAATACCAGAGGCTACAACAAAACATGCTAACCTCTCACCATTACCAATAACAGAGGATACAACAAAACATGCCAACCTCTCACCATTACCAATAACAGAGGCTACAACAAAACATGCTAATCTCTCACCATTACCAATAACAGAGGCTACAACAAAACATGCTAACCTCTCACCATTACCAAAAACAGAGGCTACAACAAAACATGCTAACCTCTCACCATTACCAATAACAGAGACTACAACAAAACATGCTAACCTCTCACCATTACCAATAACAGAGGTTACAACAAAACATGCTAACCTCTCACCATTACCAATAACAGAGGATACAACAAAACATGCTAACCTCTCACCATTACCAATAACAGAGGCTACAACAAAACATGCTAACCTCTCACCATTACCAATAACAGAGGCTACAACAAAAGATGCTAACCTCTCACCATTACCAATAACAGAGGCTACAACAAAACATGCTAACCTCTCACCATTACCAATAACAGAGGATACAACAAAACATGCTAACCTCTCACCATTACCAATAACAGAGACTACAACAAAACATGCTAACCTCTCACCATTACCAATAACAGAGGCTACAACAAAACATGCTAACCTCTCACCATTACCAATAATAGCGGCTACAACAAAACATGCTAATCTCCCACAATTACCAATAACAGAGGCTACAACAAAACATGCTAACCTCTCACCATCACCAATAACAGAGGCTACAACAAAACATGCTAACCTCTCACCATTACCAATAACAGAGGCTACAACAAAACATGCTAACCTCTCACCATTACCAATATCAGAGGCTACAACAAAACATGCTAACCTCTCACCATCACCAATAACAGAGGCTACAACAAAACATGCTAACCTCTCCATTACCAATAACAGAGGCTACAACACAACATGCTAACCTCTCACCATTACCAATAACAGAGACTACAACAAAACATGCTAACCTCTCATCATTACTAATAACAGAGGCTACAACAAAACATGCTAACCTCTCACCATTACCAATAACAGAGGCTACAACAAAACACTTGTTGACCAACTACAGGAATACTGACCTCAGAGTATCCAGTCTGCATTGGGGATTCCCCAGTCCAGCAGAGAGCAGCTCCACTCCTGAATCCTTCAGGTCATTGTTACTCAGGTCCAGCTCTCTCAGGTGTGAGGGGTTTGAACTGAGAACTGAGGCCAACACTTTACAGGATGTGTTTCTGAGTTTACAGCCAGTGAGTCTGCCAACACAGAAGAAATACAATGACAGACAGGTTGTATTAAAATGATATGCTTAGCTTTCTCTGTTTACGCTGTTACCCGTTTACAAAAAATGTGTTGGGTTTGACCTCAGAGCTGAGACCAGAGAAGCACAGCCTTCCTCTGTGACTCCACAGCCTGACAGCCTGCAAAGAGTCAAATCATATTAAAACCACACTGCTATTCTTTGGTGGTGAAAATAGTGGCAGTATATTTCTTCAACATATTTAGATATATCAGTGTCCTGAAACCTTCCATATCTACTCAGAAATTAATGAATCATAATATAAATTACAAATTATCAAAGTTTTGCCTGCAGATAGAAACATGTATAGTACAAATATTTGAGTAGACTGACCAGACCAGTTTAAAAGCAGTATCAGTCAAAAGACAGACAGTGAGGTATCAGATGTAGATTGTATTGAGTATACAGTCCACACCATATCTATTTTGACAGTGAAGATAACATTTTAAATGTGGCTCTATACTCCAACATTTTGGATTTCAGATCAAATGTTTCATATGAGGTGACAGTATATAATGCCACCTTTTATTTGAGGATATTTTCATACATATCTGTTTCACCATTTAGAAAAATGAAAGCACTTTATGTATCTAGTCCCCCTATTTGAAGAAGTCATATGTTTTCTGACCAATTCACTCATAGTGGCTTAAAGTCGTCACAAGTTCAGGATTTGATCCGATATTCCTTGAATGCAGCGACTACATCAAGTTTGAGTCACAAACTCGTTGATTGATTTTGCAGTTTGTTTTGGTTGTGTTTTGCCCAATATTAAAATGGTGGATGGTGTAACGTCTGCTTCTAGCTCACACTCTCAAACACGTAGATCCCCCTGAACGCAGCTCACTCTCCAGATCCCAGCCACCTGAATTCTGATCACCTGTTCACACACCTGTATGTCATTATCAAACTCTATTTAGTTCAGTTCTTTGCACCCCCATCATTGTGAAGTGTTGTTTGTTTTGTGACACAAAGCTATTCGGAGTGCTGCATTTCCAGTAATTTACTCCTCCCGTGAACGATAGTTTTTGCCTGCCTCTCTAATGATGCCTTTTGCCGTTTCCCTGCCTGTACTGTTGCCTTTTTGGACCCCCTGTGTATGACCTTCTGCCTGCCCCTGGACCCAGCTACCTGCCTCCTCCTGTGGTCCTTTACAATAAACACCTGCTGAGCCCTGCGCTTGAAACCAGCTCTCTGTCTCCCATCGTGTTCATTACAGATGGTGACTGGAGTCATTTTATTTACAAGTGAGTAGATAACAGGTTTCTAAACACTATTAAAAGCATCCTGATGATGCCATGATTAAGAAAAATCATGAATGAATCATGAATAAATGAGTGAGAAAGTTACAGAAGCTACAACAAAACATGCTAACCTCTCACCATTACCAATAACAGAGGCTACAACAAAACATGCTAACCTCTCACCATTACCAATAACAGAGGCTACAACAAAACATGCTAACCTCTCACCATTACCAATAACAGAGGCTACAACAAAACATGCTAACCTCTCACCATTACCAATTTATTTATTTATTTCACTTTTATTTTAAAAGAAATACAAAAATAATAATCCCCAATGAGTCGTGCACAACCCGTGTCCAAATTAAGCACCTCACATTGTGGTTACTCACTACTTGGTAGATATTCCCTCAGCGAAGTATGGCAGTTCCATGCAGGTTTCCTCACCAAGTCCAAGGCAGCACAGCTCCCCATGCAGACAGTCCTCCTTAGTAACCGATATCCCCATGGCAACACAGCTACCCATGCAGACAGTCCTCCTTAGTAACCGATATCCCCATGGCAACACAGCTTCCCATGCAGACAGTCCTCCTTAGTAACCGATATCCCCATGGCAGCACAGCTACCCATGCAGACAGTCCTCCTTAGTAACCAATATCCCCATGGCAGCACAGCTACCCATGCAGACAGTCCTCCTTAGTAACCGATATCCCCATGGGAACACGAACTCGTTAAGCAATTATCTCCCTTGTGTCACACGATGCTAGGCTAACCTCTAGACTGGCTAATACCTCCACGACGAGACGGTAGCTTCAGTCTTTACTAAGTTTTAACTAAATTATAACAACTCTTTTATTAAATAAACCATGTATTTCCCTTCATGTCTTAGTAGGTATGGGTTTTATTCTAGTTCTGTCGTCGTCTTTTATAATTTTTCTTCACCAACCGTCCTGAGGTAAAACGACCATCCTTTCATCAACGTCTTTTTCCCTCCCGTTAACCAGGTCAACTCCCATTGGCCACAACTTAACAAGCGACCATATTGGTCAAAACTTAAACTTCAAAGTAAAACAAACTATTCACTTATACATTAAATAAATATTTCTTCAAAAAGCATAATGCATTAACAACATTACAGTTTAGGAGCAATTCAATCTTCTTTTAAATATAATACCAATTAATTATAACAAATAAACTCAATACTTGGTTCAAACAAGGGTATTACACAAACATACAGTCAATAATACAGTAGAAAAATAAGTCTATATACAATGTTAGCAAATGAAGTGAAATAAGGGAGGTAAAGGCAAAAAAAGACCATGGTGGCAAAGTAAATACAATATAGCAAGTAAAACACTGGAATGGTAGATATGCAGTGGAAGAAAGTGCAAAGTAGAAATAATGGGGTGCAAAGGAGCTAAATAAATAAATACAGTAGGGGAAGAAGTAGTTGGGCAAAATTATAGATGGGCTATGTACAGGTGCAGTAATCTGTGAGCTGCTCTGACAGCTGGTGCTTAAAGCTAGTGAGGGAGATAAGTGTTTCCAGTTTTAGAGATTTTTGTAGTTCGTTCCAGTCATTGGCAGCAGAGAACTGGAAGAAGAGGCGGCCGAAGGAGGAAGTGGCTTTGGGGGTGACCAGGGAGATATACCTGCTGGAGCGCGTGCTACAGGTGGGTGCTGCTATGGTGACCAGCGAGCTGAGATAAGGGGGGACTTTACCTAGCAGGGTCTTGTAGATGACCTGGAGCCAGTGGGTTTAGCGATGAGTATGAAGCGAGGGCCAGACAACGAGAGCGTACAGGTCGCAGTGGTGGGTAGTACAGTGGTTGGGAAAAGTATTTGATCCCCTGCTGATTTTGTACGTTTGCCCACTTACAAAGAAATGATCAGTCTATAATTTTAATGGTAGGTTTATTTGAACAGTGAGAGACAGAATAACAGCAAAAAAATCAAGAAAAACGCATGTCAAAAATGTTATACAATTATTTGCATTTTAATGAGGAAAATAAGTATTTGACCCCTCTGCAAAACATGACTTAGTACTTGGTGGCAAAACCCTTGTTGGCAATCAGAGGTCAGACGTTTCTTGTAGTTGGCCACCAGGTTTGCACACATCTCAGGAGGGATTTTGTCCCACTCCTCTTTGCAGAGCTTCTCCAAGTCATTAAGGTTTCGAGGCTGACGTTTGGCAACTCGAACCTTCAGCTCCCTCCACAGATTTTCTATGGGATTAAGGTCTGGAGACTGGCTAGGCCACTCCAGGACCTTAATGTGCTTCTTCTTGAGCCACTCCTTTGTTGCCTTGGCCGTGTGTTTTGGGTCATTGTCATGCTGGAATACCCATCCACAACCCATTTTCAATGCCCTGGCTGAGGGAAGGAGGTTCTCACCCAAGATTTGACGGTACATGGCCCCGTCTATCGTCCCTTTGATGCAGTGAAGTTGTCCTGTCCCCTTAGCAGAAAAACACCCCCAAAGCATAATGTTTCCACCTCCATGTTTGACGGTGGAGATGGTGTTCTTGGGGTCATAGGCAGCATTCCTCCTCCTCCAAACACGGCGAGTTGAGTTGATGTCAAAGATCTCCATTTTGGTCTCATATGACCACAACATTTTCACCCAGTTGTCCTCTGAATCATTCAGATGTTCATTGGCAGACTTCAGACGAGCCTGTATATGTGCTTTCTTGAGCAGGGGGACCTTGCGGGCGCTGCAGGATTTCAGTCCTTCACGGCGTAGTGTGTTACCAATTGTTTTCTTGGTGACTATGGTCCCAGCTGCCTTGAGATCATTGACAAGATCCTCCCGTGGAGTTCTGGGCTGATTCCTCACCGTTCTCATGATCATTGCAACTTCACGAGGTGAGATCTTGCATGGAGCCCCAGGCCGAGGGATATTGACAGTTCTTTTGTGTTTCTTCCATTTAGGAATAATCGCACCAAATGTTGTCACCTTCTCACCAAGCTGCTTGGCGATGGTCGTGTAGCCCATTCCAGCCTTGTGTAGGTCTACAATCTTGTCCCTGACATCCTTGGAGAGCTCTTTGGTCTTGGCCATGGTGGAGAGTTTGGAATCTGATTGATTGATTGCTTCTGTGGACAGGTGTCTTTTTTTACAGGTAACAAGTTGCGGTTAGGAGCACTCCCTTTAAGAGTGTGCTCCTCATCTCAGCTCGTTACCTGTATAAAAGACACCTGGGAGCCAGAAATCTTTCTGATTGAGAGGGGGTCAAATACTTATTTCCCTCATTAAAATGCAAATCAATTTATAACATTTCTGACATTAGTTTTTCTGGATGTTTTTGTAGTTATTCTGTCTCTCACTGTTCAAATAAACCTACCATTAAAATTATAGACTGATCCTTTCTTTGTCAGTGGGCAAACGTACAAAATCAGCAGGGGATCAAATACTTTTTTCCCCCACTGTATATGGGGCTTTGGTGACAAAACGGATGGCACTGTGATAGACTGCATCCAATTTATTGAGTAGGGTATTGGAAGCTATTTTGTAAATGACATCGCCGAAGTCGAGGACCGGTAGGATGGTCAGTTTTATAAGGGTATGTTTGGCAGCATGAGTGAAGGATGCTATGTTGTGAAATAGGAAGCCAATTCTAGATTTAATTTGGGATTGGAGATGCTTATAGTGAGTCTGGAAGGAGAGTTTACAGTCTAACCAGACACCTAGGTATTTGTAGTTGTCCACATATTCTAAGTCAGAACCGTCCAGAGTGTTCAGAAACATGTTCTCTTCTTACTGACAATACAAGTGAAGTGACTCCAAAATGACAGGACATTATTCACCATTCAGTTTCTATTAGGAAAAACATAATCCAGAACACAACCAATAAATGGTGACATTCTGTACTGTCAACTAATATGAAACATTTGATCTCAAATCCAAAATGCTGGAGCATAGCACCACATTTAAAACTGTAGACTTCACTGTCCAAACACATATGGTGTGGACTATGTGTGTCTGGTAAACACATGTGGATCTGGTGAACAGTTATCACTTGTTGACCAACTACAGGAATACTGACCTCAGAGTCTCCAGTTTACAGTGTGGATCCTCCAGTCCAGCAGAGAGCAGATTCACTCCTGAATCCTTCAGGTCATTGTTTCTCAGATCCAGCTCTCTCAGGTGTGAGGGGTTTGACTTCAGAGCTGAGACCAGAGAAGCACAGCCTTTCTTTGTGACTCCACAGCCTGACAGCCTGACAATGAGATCATCATGACTTCACAAACACACTGTTAATTTAACACCAGTAGTGTAGAAGGACAATGGTAGATGCATTTGGTTCATATTCCAAACAACATATAGATTCATCTTCCATCAATGCATTTATTCAATATGTTTTTCAATATACATATTATAATAAATATTTTTCTCTAAACATAATATTTCTTCCTGATGATTACTTCTTATATGTCATTTTATTTACTCACAGAACAGCTCTGGAGGCTTTGACCACTGGCAGCAGCCTCAGAAGACCTTCCTCTGATCTGGAGTATTTCTTCAGGTCAAACACATCCAGCTCCTTTTCTGAAGTCAGCAACACAAAGACCAGAGCTGACCAATGTGCAGGTGACAGGCTGGGTTTTGAGAGACTTCCTGAGCTCAGGTAGCTTTGGATCTCCTCCACTAGAGAATGGTCATTCAGTTCATTCAGACAGTGGAACAGATTGATGCTCCTCTCTGGAGAGGGATTCTCCCTGATCTTCTCCTTGATGTACTTGACTGTCTCTTCATGGGTCTGTGAGCTGCTTCTTGTCTTTGTCAGTAGACCTCGTAAGTGCTTCTGATTGGACTCCAGTGAGAGGCCCAGAAGGAAGCGGACGAACAGGTCCAGGTTTCCCATCTCACTTTGTAAGGCTTTATCCACAGCACTCTTGTAGACAGTAACTTCAGCCTTGTCTCTGTACAGCAGAGAAAAGATACTGGACTTTGTTTGCAGTTTGTCCATGAGATTCTCATTGTTGTTGATGAATGAGAGGAACACATACACAGCAGCCAGAAACTCCTGAATGCTCAGATGAACAAAGCAGTACACCTTGTCTTGGTACAGCCCACATTCCTCTTTAAAGAGCTGTGTGCACAATCCTGAGTACACTGAGGCTTCACTGACATCAATGCCAGCCTCTTTCAGGTCTTCTTCATAGAAAATCAGATTGCCCTTCACTAGCTGTTGAAAAGCCAGTTTTCCCAGTGACAGAATGCTCTTTTTATTCCAGTGTGGACCTGTCTCTTCTTTCCCAAGATACTTTTCATTCTTCTGTTTGGTATGAAACACCACAAGGTGTGTGTACATATCAGTCAAAGTCTTGGGCATCTCTTCTCTCTTATGTTTCAGCATGTTTTCAAGGACTATTGCAGAAATCCAACAGAAGACTGGAATGTGGCACATGATGTGGAGGCTCCTTGATGTCTTTATGTGTGAGATGATTCTGCTGGCCAGGTCCTCATCACTGAATCTCTTCCT
Organism: Salmo trutta; assembly: GCF_901001165.1. Classification (NCBI taxonomy): domain Eukaryota; kingdom Metazoa; phylum Chordata; class Actinopteri; order Salmoniformes; family Salmonidae; genus Salmo; species Salmo trutta. The sequence goes on along the minus strand of NW_021822911.1, from coordinate 2,765,917 downwards.
GAAGTACTCCTCCTTCTGTGGGTCATTGAACCCTCGTACCTCTGTCACCTGGTCAACACACCCTGAAGGGATCTTATTGGCTGCTGCAGGTCGGGTAGTTATCCAGAGGAGAGCAGAGGGAAGCAGATTTCCCTTGATGAGATTTGTCAGCAGAACATCCACTGAGGTTGACTCTGTGACGTCACAACAGATCTTGTTCTTCTGGAAGTCTAGGGGCAGTCGGCACTCATCCAGACCATCAAAGATGAACAGAACTTTGTACTTGTCGTAGTTGGAGATTCTTGATTCTTTGGTTTCCATTGAGAAGTGATTAAGAAGTTCAATGAAAGTGTGTTTTTCCTCTTTCATCAAATTCAGCTCCCGAAAAGGGAATGAAAACACAAATTGGACATCCTGATTTGCTTTTCCTTCAGCCCAGTCCAGAATGAACTTCTGCACAGAGACTGTTTTTCCAATGCCAGCGACTCCCTTCGTCAGCACAGTTCTGATACGTTTGTCTTGTCCAGTTAAGGGTTTGAAGATGTCGTTACATTTGATTGCAGTCTCTGGTCTTGCTTGTTTCCTGGTTGTTGTCTCAATCTGTCTCAGCTCATGTTCATTATTGACCTGTCCTGTTCCACCCTCTGTGATGTAGAGCTCTGTGTAGATCTTATTGAGAAGTGTTGGGTTTCCTTGTTTAGCAATCCCCTCAAATACACATTGAAACTTCTTCTTTAGATTAGATTTGAGTTCACGTTGGCAAATCACAGCAAGCTCATCTGAATCTAGAAATAACACAGAGGATATTAATATTCCATCTGTTTTAATGCCTACAGTATTGTAGGACTGTTATAAAGTTTAAAGTTTAAATTATAATAATTTCTTCTCTTAACTGATTGTATAAATGTTTTCATAATGCATTACAGACTGGTGTGACTGATTATATTATTATTGGTATTATTGATGGTATTATTAATGTTCTCTCTCTCTCTCTAAATTAATCAACACAACACATCCCTGCTGCTACTTGATGAGGTCACTAGGTGTTGTGTTAAGGCTGCTACAATATCATTGAGTTACACAGCTACTTTAGCTGTACTTTAGCTACAGCTTTTAAATGTTATAAAACAGCATTCAACATGAGGCAGACAGATCTTACAGTTCTCCAGTGTGTCAGCGAGCTCCTTCTGGTTCATTTTCCTCAGGACGTGCAGTGTGATCTTCAGAGCCCCCTCTCTGGCACTGCTCTCCTGCTTCTCATCTTCAACATCCACCACTTCCTTATCCTGCTTCTGACTCTCAAAGCCTTCTGGGAGTTCTGGACTAAGAATCCTCTTGAACATCTTCAGCTCGTTCTTCACAAATGTCATCATTTTCTCTTCAAGCAACTGAAATAAATCAAGTAAATAAGTTAAGCAAGAGAAGAAATGGCTTCTCATTAAGACAATAATGAATAATTGACAGATCAACTTTACTTGAGGAAAACAAAAGTACATAACAGGACCACATACACTGAATATAGAGTCCAGGTCTGTTTGATGACTCTGGGAAGACTGACCACTGAGAATCTCTGACTCTGATCTCTCCTGTTGGTTTCTGTGGACAAAACATGAGATTACATCTCCTCATCCAGGGAGTACACACACACACACACACACACACACACACACACACACACACACACACACACACACACACACACACACACACACACACACACACACACACACACACACACACACACACACACACACACACACACACAAACACACACACACACACACACACACACACAGTTTTAGGACTATGAAAATGGACTAAAGGATTAGCCTATGGATTATGAAAACAACCAAAAGAAATGTGAAAATGGGAGAGGAGAAATGACTAGAGACAGTGTTGTTTAACTCACTGACCATGACCCATGAGTTCTTCTTACCTTTGTTCAGTAGAAAAGTCTCCCTCTCTAAACTCTATAAGACGACCCATAGACCAGTCACTCTTCATGGACACACAGCTGGGTACAGGGGAGGCTGGTCTCTCCTGCTTGATTGGTCTTCAACACAACAGAGACAAACATTACATCTCTCATCTACTCTGATCTCAGATGGGGAAACATAAGAAGAGTTCCTAAACGAAACATATCACTTTACGGAAATGAGCTTTTATTGTTTAAAGAAATTATGTATTAATTATTACATCTCTCACAGACAAGGATTTGTTTAAAATCTATCACTTGATGGTTTCATTTCAGAGAGACAAAAATCATGTTTTTTTTATGCAAAATGCTATATATCTCCCTCACTCTCAAATGTGACCGACCGGCTCAATTTGGTAATTAACTAAATAACTACATATATAGTGATTTTGGTTTATGTCAGTTTAATTGTTTGTTATAGTATAAGTTCTTATTTTATGATTGTAAGTGATACAATTAACTAGTAATTAGGAGTAATTACAACTTTAGTAAGGAATAACACATTTTTCAGCACTACTGCAGTTGCTAAATAATTCCAATAGATGGCAGCATAAGACCACAATGACATTTCAGAATATTAGTTTAGTTTTCTCCCTGGATACACCACCACTCCCCACGCTTCCTGCAGAACCCCTGCAGTACCTCTGCAGACCCCGGATTGAGAACCCCTGATTTAGCAGATGCTCTTATCCAGAGAGATTTACAGTAACTGCATTCACCTTAAGATAGCTAATTATTTAGAAAATAATCTTAATTAATTATTCATAAAATTGTCATCTTACCTCTTAGCTTTGGTGTCATGTCCCCCAGAGAGATGCATTTTGGAGGCAGGGCCCCCCTCTTCTCTCTCCCCAGAGAGACTCATTTTAGAGGTAGGGCCCCCTTCCTCTCTCTCCCCAGAGAGACTCATTTTAGAGGCAGGGCCCCCCTCCTCTCTCTCCTCAGAGAGACTCATTTTAGAGTCAGGGCCCCCCTCCTCTCTCTCCCCAGAGAGACTCCTTTTAGAGTCAGGGCCCCCCTCCTCTCTCTCCCCAGAGAGACTCATTTTAGAGTCAGGGCCCCCCTCCTCTCTCTCCCCAGAGAGACTCATTTTTGAGTCAGGGCTCCCCTCTTCTCTCTCCCCAGAGAGACTCATTTTAGAGTCAGGGCCCCCCTCCTCACTCTCCCCAGAGAGACTCATTTTAGAGTCAGGGCCCCCCTCCTCTCTCTCCTCAGAGAGACTCATTTTAGAGTCAGGGCCCCCCTCCTCTCTCTCCCCAGAGAGACTCATTTTAGAGTCAGGGCCCCCCTCCCCTCTCTCCCCAGAGAGACTCATTTTAGAGACAGGGCTCCCCTCTTCACTCTCCCCAGAGAGACTCATATTAAAGCACTGACACCTGTAAACAGAGATTCAGCATGTTGGTTGTGGTTAACACAGTGACAACTAAACAGAGATCCAGCATGTTGGTTGTGGTTAACACAGTGACAACTAAACAGAGATCCAGCATGTTGGTTGTGGTTAACACAGTGACAACTAAACAGAGATCCAGCATGTTGGTTGTGGTTAACACAGTGACAACTAAACAGAGATCCAGCATGTTGGTTGTAGTTAACACAGTGACAACTAAACAGAGATCCAGCATGTTGGTTGTGGTTAACACAATGACAACTAAACAGAGATCCAGCATGTTGGTTGTGGTTAACACAGTGACAACTAAACAGAGATCCAGCATGTTGGTTGTGGTAAACACAGTGACAACTAAACAGAGATCCAGCATGTTGGTTGTGGTTAACATAGTGACAACTAAACAGAGATCCAGCATGTTGGTTGTGGTTAACACAGTGACAACTAAACAGAGATCCAGCATGTTGGTTGTGGTTAACACAGTGAGAACTAAACAGAGATCCAGCATGTTGGTTGTGGTTAACATAGTGACAACTAAACAGAGATCCAGCATGTTGGTTGTGGTTAACACAGTGACAACTAAACAGAGATCCAGCATGTTGGTTGTGGTTAACACAGTGACAACTAAACAGAGATCCAGCATGTTGGTTGTGGTTAACACAGTGACAACTAAACAGAGATCCAGCATGTTGGTTGTGGTTAACACAGTGACAACTAAACAGAGATCCAGCATGTTGGTTGTGGTTAACACAGTAACAACTCATTCTTGATTGTCAATTGTTCTCATTTATTCATTATCTCTCTTTGAAATAAAACATTTACTAACAGACATAGAAGCAGTCAGGTGATTAAAAGCAATCACATTAATATGTATTTCTTCTCCATGGTAACTGTCAATAATAATAATAAGACACTGTTTGTTAAGGTAGTTATAGACAGTACAGCAACAATAATAATAATAATAAGTCTCTGTTTGTTAAGGTAGTTATAGACAGTACAGCAACAACAATAATAATAATAATAATAAGTCTCTCTTTGTTAAGTCAGTTATAGACAGTACAACAACAATAATAATATTAATAATAATAATAATAAGTCACTGTTTGTTAAGGTAGTTATAGACAGTACAGCAACACAAGGCCATGTCTCACACGTATTTGTATTCACTAACAGTAGGCTATTTATTGTCTTTCAATCTGTTATTTTCTAAACGTATCTGAGAATGTAGACAGAAGGGCTAAAACGGACATGATTGATCCGAGGAGGAAATTGTTGATCCATTCAGAAAGGTTTTATGCATCAAGTGAGAGATGTTATATTATGTAAAGTAGACTAGGTTATAATGTATAATGGCGTTTTGTTAGTGATATGCAGATCAAGGTCTATACCTCGGCTATAGCCTACATATCATAGATGACCAGTCTAAACCTGTTCAGATCAACATAATGTTATAGTCCTACCAGTAGCAGGACAGAGAATGTACTGTATATAACCTACATATCATAGATGACCAGTCTAAACCTGTTCAGATCAACATAATGTTATAGTCCTACCAGTAGCAGGACAGAGAATGTACTGTATATAACCTACATATCATAGATGACCAGTCTAAACCTGTTCAGATCAACATAATGTTATAGTCCTACCAGTAGCAGAACAGAGAATGTACTGTATATAACCTACATATCATAGATGACCAGTCTAAACCTGTTCAGATCAACATAATGTTATAGTCCTACCAGTAGCAGGACAGAGAATGTACTGTATATAACCTACATATCATAGATGACCAGTCTAAACCTGTTCAGATCAACATAATGTTATAGTCCTACCAGTAGCAGGACAGAGAATGTACTGTATATAACCTACATATCATAGATGACCAGTCTAAACCTGTTCAGATCAACATAATGTTATAGTCCTACCAGTAGCAGGACAGAGAATGTACTGTATATAACCTACATATCATAGATGACCAGTCTAAACCTGTTCAGATCAACATAATGTTATAGTCCTACCAGTAGCAGGACAGAGAATGTACTGTATATAACCTACATATCATAGATGACCGGTCTAAACTTGTTCAGATCAACATAATGTTATAGTCCTACCAGTAGCAGGACAGAGAATGTACTGTATATAACCTACATATCATAGATGACCGGTCTAAACTTGTTCAGATCAACATAATGTTATAGTCCTACCAGTAGCAGGACAGAGAATGTACTGTATATAACCTACATATCATAGATGACCAGTCTAAACCTGTTCAGATCAACATAATGTTATAGTCCTACCAGTAGCAGGACAGAGAATGTACTGTATATAACCTACATATCATAGATGACCAGTCTAAACCTGTTCAGATCAACATAATGTTATAGTCCTACCAGTAGCAGGACAGAGAATGTACTGTATATAACCTACATATCATAGATGACCAGTCTAAACCTGTTCAGATCAACATAATGTTATAGTCCTACCAGTAGCAGGACAGAGAATGTACTGTATATAACCTACATATCATAGATGACCAGTCTAAACCTGTTCAGATCAACATAATGTTATAGTCCTACCAGTAGCAGGACAGAGAATGTACTGTATATAACCTACATATCATAGATGACCAGTCTAAACCTGTTCAGATCAACATAATGTTATAGTCCTACCAGTAGCAGGACAGAGAATGTACTGTATATAACCTACATATCATAGATGACCAGTCTAAACCTGTTCAGATCAACATAATGTTATAGTCCTACCAGTAGCAGGACAGAGAATGTACTGTATATAACCTACATATCATAGATGACCAGTCTAAACCTGTTCAGATCAACATAATGTTATAGTCCTACCAGTAGCAGGACAGAGAATGTACTGTATATAACCTACATATCATAGATGACCAGTCTAAACCTGTTCAGATCAACATAATGTTATAGTCCTACCAGTAGCAGGACAGAAAATGTACTGTATATAACCTACATATCATAGATGACCAGTCTAAACCTGTTCAGATCAACATAATGTTATAGTCCTACCAGTAGCAGGACAGAGAATGTACTGTATATAACCTACATATCATAGATGACCAGTCTAAACCTGTTCAGATCAACATAATGTTATAGTCCTACCAGTAGCAGGACAGAGAATGTACTGTATATAACCTACATATCATAGATGACCAGCCTAAACCTGTTCAGATCAGTTCACAGAGAACATCAGGTTTGTCAGCATGATAAGTGATCATAGCCTTATAATAGTTTGTAGGTAGTCTAGACCAACAGTACGAGAGTCTGCCCGTCTTTCCTACATACCAACACATCTATTCAATGTTACCGAGAAATATGTGCCACAGTTTCAACAGCCATTTTTTGTAACTGCGTAGACAACACACTTACTTTCACGTTCATATGAGGAAATCACAAAACTTCTGACAGTCACTGGTGCAGCCGCCTGTTTTCTTGCAGATGAAGCAGCTTTCACAGGCAACTCATTCAACCAGCCTAAACAACAGTAAATACAAGATGTTGAATGGTCAAAAGTGAATCTCAATAGAGCCATATACATTAGAGAGAGGTATATTGCTGCAGATGTTGGATCTTAATTTGAGCCAGTTTGCTACACCAGGAAAATAATCCTGCAGAAACAGGACATTTTAATTATTGTGTGGATTATAATTAATGAACAGTTTTAAAATGGAAAAGTGAAATGTATCATCTTCAGAAACATTTTCTAAAGTTTAATTACACTCAAATACACTACAAGTTTAGTTTTTCTGCATCAGGGTGATCAAATTAAGATCCTACATCTGTACAGAGTTTGTCTTTATCTGAAAAGGGCAGTTTGAATTATTAGCAATAACATTGCAACTGTCAGCTGATGTAAACCTATGTGATTGGATGTTATAGACCCCCATACATATCCCCATGTACAATTATGTGTACAGATGTAGGATCTTAATTTGATCACCCCCACTGCAGAAAAACTTTCCAGCAATGCAGGAAATGTAAAACTTGTAGTGTATTTGAGGTTTAAAAAAGCTTCTGAAGTTTGTAATTTTCCACTTTGAGTTCTCTGTCTCAGTAGTAGTAGACTGTTAGGAGGGTTTTACTGTCATTCACTATACTAACATTACACCAACCTGTCTCAGTAGTAGTAGACTGTTAGGAGTGTTTTACTGTCATTCACTATACTAACATTACACCAACCTGTCTCAGTAGTAGTAGACTGTTAGGAGGGTTTTACTGTCATTCACTATACTAACATTACACCAACCTGTCTCAGTAGTAGTAGACTGTTAGGAGAGTTTTACTGTCCTTCACTATACTAACATTACACCAACCTGTCTCAGTAGATTTTTTTCTGTTCTGTTGTGTATATTCTGATGGGTGAGGCCTGAGCTGGAATGTGAAGCTAACTGAAGCTGGCTAGCTTTAGAAAACCAGTATATCAAGCCTGTATCATAGTTTACCCCTCAGGCTACGTTCAGGTTTCAGCAAGAGGCAGGTATCAACATGCTGAGTCGTAGGCTACAACCTGGGTTGTATTCATTAGTTTACTCCACAGCCAACAGTTTTAAGATGTTAAATAAAACATAAACCGTTTACTCTGAACGCTGTACAATGTGACCTAATCGGTTTCTGTTGCCAAACGTTTTGCTACGGTCGGCACTAATGAATACACACAAACTGTTTTGAGGAAGGGTAAGTTGTTGTTAGGCTCTCGAACAATATTTATTTGTCTCTCTTTCACACAACATACCTTCCTGAGTGAAAAGAGTTAACTGTAGATTATAAAGAGAAAATGTTTGTTTGTTGCTTGTTGTGTTTTAAGCCTGTTTTGAGAAGACAAGTGTATAGACCTATGATAGGGTACACTCTTAGAATAAAGGGTTCCAAACGGGTCCTCCGGCTGTCCCCGTAGGAGAACGCTTTTGGGTTCCAGGTAGAACCCTTCTGGCTTCCATGTAGAACCCTCTGTGGAAAGGGTTCTTCACGGAACCCAAAAGTGTTCTACCTAGTACCAAAAAGGGTTCTACAAAGGGTTCTCCTATGGGGACAGCCAAAGAACCCTTTTAGATTGTAGATAGTGTAGGAGCGATCACCCTGGGGCACACAGATGGGCACAGAACGAATTCACCCCACGCATCTAATTTATATCAAAAACATTTTAAGGAGAGTAGGACTATTATAACACTGTCCATCAAAAATATAATTAACTATATGAATACACACAACAATATCATCAACTATATGAATACACATAACAATATCATCAACTATATGAATACACATAACAATATCATCAACTATATGAATACACATAACAATATCATCAACTATATGAATACACACAACAATATCACCAACTATATTAATACACATGACAATCGTCGTCTTACCTTTTATCTCTCAATAGAAACAGAGTCTGAATGATCATTCGGTCGTCGAAAGTTACTTTCGTTTGCTCTGCTCATTTACATATCAGGTTCTGCCTGTTCTCTCTCCGAGTCCCTCTCTCTTTACAGCTCTTACAATGTGCCTTGGCAAACATTCTACAACTGTCTGGAACTCTATTGGAGGGATGGTGGTGTTCTATTGTGTTGAGACCTGGTGACTGAGACGGCCGTGGCATATTGTGAAACATCAGCAAGTTCAGCAGTCTTCATCACTGAAGCTCCTGCCAATCGTGCCCCAACAATCACCAATCGTTAAGCTCTTCCCGAGCAGGGTCACAGTCTCTCCTGGTTGCAGCTCCTCTCTCTCCCCAGGGGTAGCAGCTCCTCTCTCCCCAGGGGTAGCAGCTCCTCTCTCCCCAGGGGTAGCAGCTCCTCTCTCCCCAGGGGTTGCACCTCCTCTCTCCCCCCCAGGGGTCGCAGCTCCTCTCTCTCCCCAGGGGTAGCAGCTCCTCTCTCTCCCCAGGGGTAGCAGCTCCTCTCTCTCCCCAGGGGTAGCAGCTCCTCTCTCTTCCCAGGGGTAGAAGCTCCTCTCTCTCCCCAGGGGTAGCAGCTCCTCTCTCTCCCCAGGGGTAGCAGCTCCTCTCTCTCCCCAGGGGTAGCAGCTCCTCTCTCTCCCCAGGGGTAGCAGCCCCTCTCACCCCAGGGGTAGCAGCTCCTCTCTCTCCCCAGGGGTAGCAGCTCCTCTCTCCCCAGTGGTAGCAGCTCCTCTCTCTCCCCAGGGGTAGTAGCTCCTCTCTCCCCAGGGGTAGCAGCTCATCTCTCCCCAGGGGTAGCAGTTCCTCTCTCCCCAGGGGTAGCAGCACCTCTCTCCCCAGGGGTAGCAGCACCTCTCTCCCCAGGGGTAGCAGCTCCTCTCTCCTCAATGGTAGCAGCTTCTCTCTCCCCTTGGATGTGAAGACATTGGTGGCTTAGCCCATAGCCATTAGGGGGGTCAGGGACGGAATTTCAACAGCTAAAACCATGAATACAACACCAGTGTATTGTCAAAAATCACTCAAGATCTTCAAAAATAGACTCTGACCTGTCTAATGAGCCAAACTGATTAAAGAATCCCACAGTACCTAAACACTCACTTTCTCTCTCTCTCTCTCTCTCTCTCTCCTCTCTCTCCTCTCTCTCTCTCTCTCTCTCTCTCTCTCTCTCTCTCTCTCTCTCTCTCTCTCTCTCTCTCTCTCTCTCTCTCTCTCTCTCTCTCTCTCTCTCTCTCTCTTACATACATACATACTCACAAACAGTGCAGTAATTAGAACCCCTATAGCAGCTATAAGTAATACAGTCTACTGTCCACTCCCCTCTTCTGCCTCTCTCCAACACTTTCTCTGTGTCTTGGCTGGTGTCTCTCTCCATCACCAGAATAATTGGTGAAGGTTAGGCCTACTACACTACAACATTCAAAACATGAAAACACAACTACATAACTAGCCTGTACAACCTCTCTTTCGTATCGTCTGAGATCGCTAAAGACTGGAAAGCTGCCGCGGTCATCCCCCTCTTCAAAGGGGGTGACACTCTAGACCCAAACTGTTAAAGACCTAAATCTATCCTACCCTGCCTTTCTAAAGTCTTCGAAAGACAAGTTAATAAACAGATCACCGACCATCTCGAATCCCACCGTACCTTCTCCGCTATGCAATCTGGTTTCAGAGCTGATCATGGGTGCACCTCAGCCACGCTCAAGGTCTTTAACGATATCATAACCGCCATTGATAAAAGGCAATACTGTGCAGCCGTCTTCATCGACCTGGCCAAGGCTTTCGACTCTGTCAATCACCGCATTCTTATCAGCAGACTCAACAGCCTTGGTTTCTCTAATGACTGCCTCGCCTCGTTCACCAACTACTTCTCTGATAGAGTTCAGTGTGTGAAATCGGAGGGCCTGTTGTCCGGACCTCTGGCGGTCTCTATGGGGGGTGCCACAGGGTTCAATTCTCGGGCCGACTCTTTTCTCTATATACATCAATGATGTCGCTCTTGCTGCTGGTGAGTCTCTGATCCACCTCTACGCAGATGACACCATTCTGTATACTTCTGGCCCTTCTTTGGACACTGTGTTAACAACCCTCCAGACAAGCTTCAATGCCATACAACACTCCTTCCGTGGCCTCCAACTGCTCTTAAATGCAAGTAAAACTAGATGCATGTTCTTCAACCGATCGCTGCCCGCACCTGCCCGCCCGTCATGCATCACTACTCTGGACGGTTCTGACTTAGAATATGTGGACAACTATAAATACCTGGGTGTCTGGTTAGACTGTAAACTCTCCTTCCAGACTCACGTTAAGCATCTCCATTCCAAAATTAAATCTAGAATCGGTGTCCTATTTCGCAACAAAGCTTCCTTCACTCACGCTGCCAAACATACCCTCGTAAAACTGACTATCCTACCGATCCTCGACTTCGGCAATGTCATTTACAAAATAGCCTCCAACACTCTACTCAGCAAATTGGATGCAGTCTATCACAGTGCCATCCGTTTTGTCACCAAAGCCCGATATACTACCCATCACTGCGACCTGTATGCTCTCATTGGCTGGCCCTCGCTTCATATTCGTCGCCAAACCCACTGGCTCACTGGTCACAATAGCAGCACTCACCCATAGCAAGCGCTCCAGCAGGTATATTTCACTGGTCACCCCCAAAGCCAATTCCTCCTTTGGCCGCCTTTCCTTCCAGTTCCCTGCTGCCAATGACTGGAACGAACTGCAAAAATCACTGAAGCTGGAGACTCATATCTCCCTCACTAACTTTAAGCATCAGCTGTCAGAGCAGCTTACCGATCATTGCACCTGTCCATAGCCCATCTGTAAATTTCCCAACCAACTACCTCATCCCCATTTTGTTATTTTTGTTATCCTTTGCATCCCAGTATCTCTACTTGCACATTCATCTTCTGCACATCTATCACTCCAGTGTTTAATTGCTAAATTGTAATTATTTCTCCACTCTGGCCTATTTATTGCCTTACCTCCCTAATCTTACTACATTTGCACACACTGTATATAGACTTTTCTATTGCGTTATTGACTGTACGCTTGTTTATTGTCATAAACTTCGTCGTCTGAAGAGGAAAAATCATCGGACCAATATGCAGCGGGTATATTGCTCATCTTCGTATTTATTGAAGGTAAACACACTCAAACAAAATAACGACGATAACAGTCCAGTAAGGTGAACAGACTAAACCGGAAACAACCACCCACAAACACAAGTGAAAACAAACACACTAAATATGACCTCCAATTAGAGATAACAACCACCAGCTGCCTCTAATTGAAGGTCATTGAAAAAACACAACATAGAAAGAGAAACCTAGAATAAACATAGAAATAGATAATATAGAACATACATCAAAACCCCGAAACATACAAAACAAACACCCCCCTGCCACGCGCTGACCAAACTACAATAACAAATAACCCCTTTTACTGGTCAGGACGTGACATTTATCCCATGTGTAACTCTGTGTTGTTTGTTTCACACTGCTTTGCTTTATCTTGGCCAGGTCGCAGTTGTAAATGAGAACTTGTTCTCAACTGGCCACCTGGTTAAATAAAGGTACATAAAATAAGAAATAACACAGAACTCTCAACTAGTTCCATCAAACAGAAAAACAACTAGAAAGCTGAATAAACACATTCAGATTTCTAGATATTGCACTTTTCTTTTGCGTTTTAGGGGTCATAGGTCAGATCAGTGGTCATGGTTGATATGCATGGACTAAAAAACTTTAAACCATTTTTCTCAGATTCACTGTGTGTGTAGACTGCTCCTTGTCTTTCTAGGGCAGTAGTTCAGGTGGCTGTTTGTGTAGTAGATGCTCCTTGTCTTTGTAGGACAGTAGTTCAGGTGGCTGTTTGTGTAGATGCTGTTTGTCTTTGTAGGACAGTAGTTCAGGTGGCTGTTTGTGTAGATGCTGTTTGTCTTTGTAGGACAGTAGTTCAGGTGGCTGTTTGTGTAGATGCTGTTTGTCTTTGTAGGACAGTAGTTCAGGTGGCTGTTTGTGTAGATGCTGTTTGTCTTTGTAGGACAGTAGCTCAGGTGGCTGTTTGTGTAGACTGCTCCTTGTCTTTGTAGGACAGTAGTTCAGGTGGCTGTGTGTGTAGATGCTGTTTGTCTTTGTAGGACAGTAGTTCAGGTGGCTGTTTGTGTAGACTGCTCCTTGTCTTTGTAGGACAGTAGTTCAGGTGGCTGTTTGTGTAGACTGCTCCTTGTCTTTGTAGGGCAGTAGTTCAGGTGGCTGTTTGTGTAGACTGCTCCTTGTCTTTCTAGGACAGTAGTTCAGGTGGCTGTTTGTGTAGACTGCTCCTTGTCTTTGTAGGACAGTAGTTCAGGTGGCTGTTTGTGTAGATGCTGTTTGTCTTTGTAGGACAGTAGTTCAGGTGGCTGTTTGTGTAGATGCTGTTTGTCTTTGTAGGACAGTAGTTCAGGTGGCTGTTTGTGTAGACTGCTCCTTGTCTTTGTAGGACAGTAGTTCAGGTGGCTGTTTGTGTAGATGCTGTTTGTCTTTGTAGGACAGTAGTTCAGGTGGCTGTTTGTGTAGATGCTGTTTGTCTTTGTAGGACAGTAGTTCAGGTGGCTGTTTGTGTAGACTGCTCCTTGTCTTTGTAGAGCAGTAGTTCAGGTGGCTGTTTGTGTAGATGCTGTTTGTCTTTCTAGGGCAGTAGTTCAGGTGGCTGTTTGTGTAGATGCTCCTTGTCTTTGTAGGACAGTAGTTCAGGTGACTGTTTGTGTAGATGCTCCTTGTCTTTGTAGGGCAGTAGTTCAGGTGGCTGTTTGTGTAGATGCTGTTTGTCTTTGTAGGGCAGTAGTTCAGGTGGCTGTTTGTGTAGATGCTGTTTGTCTTTGTGGGACAGTAGTTCAGGTGGCTGTTTGTGTAGATGCTGTTTGTCTTTGTGGGACAGTAGTTCAGGTGGCTGTTTGTGTAGATGCTGTTTGTATTTGTAGGGCAGTAGTTCAGGTGGCTGTTTGTGTACATGCTGTTTGTCTTTGTAGGGCAGTAGTTCAGGTGGCTGTTTGTATAGATGCTGTTTGTCTTTGTGGGACAGTAGTTCAGGTGGCTGTTTGTATAGATGCTGTTTGTCTTTGTAGGGCAGTAGTTCAGGTGGCTGTTTGTATAGATGCTGTTTGTATTTGTAGGGCAGTAGTTAAGGTGGCTGTTTGTGTAGACTGCTCCTTGTCTTTTCTAGGGCAGTAGTTGACTTCCCTTGTACTTAGTCTGCCTCCTGTCCCTCCTATCATCATGGTTGCACCTTCCTGAAAACAATGACTCCATACTTTGCTGAAACCTGTTCTGCCAGTTCATGTCCTTGAAGACTAGAATGTTCCATTGTGGTTACCCAAAGAGATGACAAGATAGTTCACACATTCAACATCCAGGGTTACTATCAAACATACACAGCAAAAATTGGAGTGTTGAAATTTCAGGGTTAAACATTTCCGAGTTGATTTTCACTCCCAGAGTGTAATTTTAACACATTCTGATTTAAATGGTGTTCAGTGTTGGAGTTATTTGACAGAGTTGATCCGGTCAGTGTTAACCCAACTCCGCAGAGATGTAATTAAGCTCCGCCCATGCATTTCACTTCGTCGGTTGGAGACAGAGGAGACAAGTCGGCGCCATTTTCTCCCTCCCATGCAGTACTACACGGTAAGTGCAATTAACTCAAACTTACTGAAACAATTATAAATTGATGCTGAGAATTTCAGTATGAACAATGAAACATCTACAGAGAATATATGCCTAACAAAACCGTGTTTGTTGCCAGGTCTGAGCAGCAAATTTGTCCTGGTGATTAGCTAGCTAGAAGTGTATGGTAAGCTAGCTAACAGTTTGTTACTTAAACCGTCTCCAACTTTATCAATGATGATTTATTGAAAGGAAAAACAAAGCGTTATGTTTTTTACTGTATAAAATCTTGTTTGAGGCAGGAGCTAACGTCTTTTCCCCCCTTCACCAGTTAATTGTACTGAAATTACTAAGTTAAAGCTAAAGTACAAAATTAGCAGAAAATCGGGCTGTGACTGATATTAAACATTTATTAAACATTTAAGTGCTTCATTAAATACTGATGAGTCAATGCATAAGCAGCATTTTAATATCTCAGTCACAGCGCGATTTTCTGAAAATTAGTACTTTTTCCAACAGTGCAGGTCACAGAATCTGATGGGTCACCAAAAATGGTGTAACACTGTCGACTTAGCTTTAATCTTTATCGTTCTTCCTTTAAATGTTTATTTACTTTGTCAAACTTCCTTGCATGTCTCAGTCAAAATGCTGGTCCGGGTGAATTACAGCCAACAGCAGAAATATGTGAAGCTGGATGAGGATGAAGGACGGTTTGACTTTATGCAATTCCATGAAAACGGTTAGCATGGCTTTAAAAACTCGTTGTGCAAGCTCCTTAATGTTGTCGATTCTGATTTTCATTACATGCCTTTATCAGACTCTTTTATACGGTAAATGGGGTTAAATTGCTAATCATTTTCAGTTCTGTAATGTGTGCTTCATAGAGTGTAAAGTATTAATATACACCAAAACAGTCACGAAAAAAAGCCAATCATCAATTTGGACTTAAGAGGGAATGGGTTATGTGAGGGAAAATGCTCTAGGTCTATTTAAGGGTTATACAGTGTGTATTCAACGTGAAGAGTTATTGGCTGTGAGGCAAGAAACAGTGCTGACTTCAAAGGCACATTCAGTTTGACCTTACTATCTTTTCCAGTCATTGAGAGATTTTGCCTGCCACCTGATGCAAAAGTTATATACAAGGATGCAACAGGGACAGAAGTTGATGCAGAAATATTCAGCGACCTCGTTGGACAAGGCAATGTGGTGCTGACACTATTCACAGATCAGGGTGAGATATCAAGGCAGGTATAATAAAGAACTTTACACCTTACATAATATAATTATTTGCATTTTTTCTATTCCTTTAGAATTCTCTGATTTCTCCTTGTCTTCTGCTTCTGAGACGTCTGACTCAAGCTTCAGCTCAAGTGCATCAACTATAATCCTAGATGATGTCCCTAGCAAGAGACAAAGAATTGAGGATACACATGATGCTGTGTCTGCTGAACAGGTTTCTTAATGCTTTCACATTTTTTCACTCTGAGTCTCTAGAAAAGCTATTTATCACCATGTTTTGTATTGTAATGTTTTTGTTTTGTATTAGTTGATTGAAGCTGTGCTAAGAGGCAAGTCTGGTGGTGAAGAAGTACTACAGGAGTACCAAACAACAGAAACCCTAACAGATGCTGCAAGAAGAAAAATGGTTAACATCCTGGTGGCTTACATGATTGACAATCATGGGTATGTTTGTTTCACATTGTTTTTATTTGTACCAGATAACTGCATGGCCATTGCATAAATGTACTAATTTAATATCTCCTCTCAGGCACCGCCCCACTAAAGCAATCAGAGAAGATTATGCGCGTGGGATAGTGATGTTGTTCCCTTCCCTCAAGGATCCATACTCCAAGAAGGGCTATGTAATAGGCATTATTATTGTTAACTCTTTCATGTCATGTTGTGACACAAAACTGTGGATGACATTGATATTTGAATTCCGTGAGATTTCTCATGAGCCTGGTATGACAACGCATTTATTTTATTTTTTTCCATTTCAGGAACACTTCTATGATGCTGCAAGCAGCACAGGATACATTTCTGGCGTCTGAAAACAGTCCAGAGGAAGATTCGTCGAGGATCTGCACTGCTACCAAATAGCCCAATTGACTTTTCTCCAGGGGGCCCAAATTTCCAAAGGACTGTTAATGTTGAAAGGCAGCTTGATGGTGATGCTTGCCAAGAGGCCATGTCTTTGCTCAACCATACCACAGACAATTCCCTGATTTTTCCAGAAGATGAGAGAGACCTTTCAGCACCGTCAGAATCTCGTTAATGACCCAGGCAGAAGTGTTGATATCCTCTCCAGCTTCCCAAGATTCCTGGATACAAAAGGATTGGTAAGTTTGGGATGAGATGTTTAGAATGGCTTGAAATTTGAAAGTATTTCCTGAAGTAGTAGTAGATGAATATCTTCTTTCTTAAAGGTGGACCAAGACTTCACTCTCCTATTTGATGGCGACACATCCTCCAGGCTTCTTCAGAAATGGGATTTGTTCTTCAAGCCAAATGTCATAAAAGAGGCTAAGCGGCTCACCTCAACACCAGAGTTGCGTCGCTTGGTGCAGTCAGCAGAAAGTCCCCCAGGAAGTGATCTTGATGAGCCAACAAGTGAGTTTTTATTTTATTTTAATAAATTTGCTATAATTGCAGTTAAATTATAACTGCAATAATATTTCATTTGTTTATTCTGTGTATCTCTGAACGTTGATCTGATTTTTGGGATAAATGTGACTAATAGATGGATGACTGTTTAAAACGTTCTCATAATGCCTCCCTGTTCTCATTCAAACTTTAAAAGTATTACATTTGAAGAGTTTTCAGTTAATTCTTGTGACTCTTTGTCCTCAGCCTACGACCAAGAAATGGCTTCCCTGTTGTTGCTGTTACATCTCCTTCCACCACCTCCAGGGGGACTGAAGTCTCCAAAAATTAGTGCATGTGATGCAGTTGAGACTTGTTGTCTTTCATAAGGTAATTATATTATTAACGTGATTATAATAATTTGTCACGTCACCTTCTTAGCCACATATGTAAATGAGGGTTGTTAAAAAGTGGATGGAATTGTAATTAAGTCTTCATTCCCATCTTGCACTAGCCAATGAAAGCTGTTTGAATAATCACTTCTATAATGTAGTTTTCTCTGGCTGCACATTATTCTTGTCTAATTTTCAGTTTTCTGATCTCAACCCTAGTCATGCTGCAGTTTGGAGGAGCATCTCCGCAACCAGCAGGATCGGCAGCCGTACCTCCTCGCTGTTGGGCGTCAGAAGAGCAAGATTGAGAGCTTCTACATCACAATGGATAAGCGTCTCATCCCATTTAAGGCAAACCGTTTAATTCATTGAAGTATTTCCATGTTTGTAATAACTATTCATTTGATATCATGCATGATCTTCTTGAGGGTGTGGTTCAGTATGAGATCAAATTGCTTTTTGGATATCTCACGCAACACTATGTCAGAACAGGACTTGCTTTCCAGGATTTATTGTTTTGATTATGGATTTTTAGAATGAAAAAATCTTCCTACAAAGATTATTTTGGAGAGTTTTGGCAATGGCATTGGTTTGAATTCTATTCAGACATTGTCTTGTGAAAAACATCCCACTGTTTGACATTATTCCTGCAGGAAACAAAAACTGGAATTTGTTACTGTTGTTACTTCAAATAATGAACATAGTTTTTTCACCTTCTCTCACTTTAGGTATGACAATATATTTAAAGCATTTGATTGTTGACCACCACAAACTATTTAAGCACTTGTATCCACATAGAAACTTGATACCTAAGCATCATTTTATGATCCATTACCCATCTTCTATAAGGAAAATTGGCCCCTTATTATATACGTGGTGTATGAGGTTTGAGGCCAAACACAAGCTGTTTAAAGATTGTTTTAAAAATTTCAAAAACAACCAAATCGCTTGCTAAAAAGCATCAGATGGCCATTGCTTATCACTGGGAAACCTTCACCCTCAAACAAAATGAGTATGGGCCAATTAAATCTTTTCTCTTCAGAGATGAGAATGTCGTCAACAATGAAATGCTTGAAACGATCTTGTCAAAAGATGTTTTCTCAACTAGTTGGGTTAAAGTTGATGGTGTAGAATATAAAGCTGGACTAGTTATTTGCAGTGCAATGGAAGAAGACATGCCAGTCTTTTGTCAAATAAGTGATGTACTTTTGGTTGAAGATCATTTTTTTTTTGACAAACAAGCTATTTACAGAGAATTTTGATGACCATCATCATGCATTCAGAGTATTACGAAGTGTGGAAAGATGTCTACAAAAAATGTCTGAGCTTAAATTTCATAAACCGTTTGATATTCAAAGCTCATACAATGTTTCAGATGAAAGTATGTACATTATACCTTCATTCACAATGTTTTAATTCAACTGACTGCAAGGGAGAAGGCACAAATAAATGTTTTTGACAATGATTGTTTATTGTGATTCATCATTATTATTATTATTATTATTATTATAAGTATATATTTAATTAAATAATATTGAATAAATTAACAATTCATTTTAACATTTTTTCAGTGTAGATAATTGACACTTTAGGGAGTGAAATTAACACTATCCAAATAGTTAATAAAAATGAACACTACCCAAATAGTTAATAAAAATTAACTCGGAGCAGTGTTACTTTAACTCTGTTTTGCGAGTTAAAGAAGGAACTCTGGCAGAGTGTTAAATGTTTAACTATTTTGAAAGTGTTAATTTAACTCTGGAGAGTGTGGACCTATATAAACCCTCAAAAAGTGTTGAAATCAACTCTGTGGGAGTTAATTCAACACTGGACTTTTTGCTGTGTATATGTTCCATTTCTGGTTGGTCCATAACTTGTTTCCTGCTTGTAGCAGGCCGTGTTTACAGGAATCCTTTTCTCTAACTAGAAGTCATGTGATTTCATGAGAATATTTTTTTCTGCAGTGAGAATGTAATGCAAGTCAAGGTGTCCCTGGATGAATGTCAACAATATTTATAAACAGCATTGTTAAATTTACTGTTGTAATTTAAATATAATCAATGCTGTCATTTTCTATGTTAGCTTGCTTTTAAAATGTTTTATTGTCACAGACAGCGGATAGATGCAGTGAAATGTGTTGTTGTACAGGGTCATCCATAGTAGTATGAAATGTGTTGTTTTACAGGGTCAGCCATAGTAGTATGATAGGTGTTGTTTTACAGGGTCAGCCATAGTAGTATGATAGGTGCAGTGTAATGTGTTGTTTTACAGGGTCAGCCATAGTAGTATGATAGGTGTTGTTTTACAGGGTCAGCCATAGTAGTATGATAGGTGCAGTGTAATGTGTTGTTTTACAGGGTCAGCCATAGTAGTATGATAGATGCAGTGAAATGTGTTGTTGTACAGGGTCAGCCATAGTAGTATGATAGATGCAGTGAAATGTGTTGTTGTACAGGGTCAGCCATAGTAATATGATAGGTGCAGTGTAATGTGTTGTTTTACAGGGTCAGTCATAGTAGTATGATAGATGCAGTGTAATGTGTTGTTTTACAGGGTCAGCCATAGTAGTATGATAGGTGCAGTGTAATGTGTTGTTTTACAGGGTCAGCCATAGTAGTATGATAGGTGCAGTGTAATGTGTTGTTTTACAGGGTCAGCCATAGTAGTATGATAGATGCAGTGAAATGTGTTGTTTTACAGGGTCAGCCATAGTAGTATGATAGATGCAGTGTAATGTGTTGTTTTACAGGGTCAGCCATAGTAGTATGATAGGTGCAGTGTAATGTGTTGTTTTACAGGGTCAGCCATAGTAGTATGATAGGTGCAGTGTAATGTGTTGTTTTACAGGTTCAGTCATAGTAGTATGATAGATGCAGTGAAAAGTGTTGTTTTACAGGGTCAGCCATAGTAATATGATAGGTGTTGTTTTACAGGGTCAGCCATAGTAGTATGATAGGTGCAGTGTAATGTGTTGTTTTACAGGGTCAGTCATAGTAGTATGATAGATGCAGTGTAATGTGTTGTTTTACAGGGTCAGCCATAGTAGTATGATAGGCGCAGTGAAATGTGTTGTTTTACAGGGTCAGCCATAGTAGTATGATAGGTGCAGTGTAATGTGTTGTTTTACAGGGTCAGCCATAGTAGTATGATAGGTGCAGTGTAATGTGTTGTTTTACAGGGTCAGCCATAGTAGTATGATAGATGCAGTGTAATGTGTTGTTTTACAGGGTCAGCCATAGTAGTATGATAGGTGCAGTGTAATGTGTTGTTTTACAGGGTCAGCCATAGTAGTATGATAGGTGCAGTGTAATGTGTTGTTTTACAGGGTCAGCCATAGTAGTATGATAGGTGCAGTGTAATGTGTTGTTTTACAGGGTCAGCCAAAGTAGTATGATAGGTGCAGTGTAATGTGTTGTTTTACAGGGTCAGCCATAGTAGTATGATAGGTGCAGTGTAATGTGTTGTTTTACAGGGTCAGCCATAGTAGTATGATAGATGCAGTGAAATGTGTTGTTGTACAGGGTCAGCCATAGTAGTATGATAGGTGCAGTGTAATGTGTTGTTTTACAGGGTCAGCCATAGTAGTATGATAGATGCAGTGAAATGTGTTGTTTTACAGGGTCAGCCATAGTAGTACGGCGCCCCTGGAGCAAATTAGGTGGAAGTGCCTTGCTTAAGGGCACCAACAGATTTTTACCTTGACGGCTCAGGTATTCAAACCAGCAACCTTTCAGTTACTGACCCACCACTCTAACCACTAGTATATCTGACTATACCAGTTACTGACCCACCACTCTAACCACTAGACTATCTGACCATACCAGTTACTGACCCACCACTCTAACCACTAGTCTGTCTGACCATACCATACCAGTTACTGACCCACCACTCTAACCACTAGTCTATCTGACCATACCAGGTACTGACCAACCACTCTAACCACTAGTCTATCTGACCATACCAGTTACTGACCCACCACTCTAACCACTAGTCTACCTGACCATACCAGTTACTGACCCACCACTCTAACCACTAGTCTACCTGACCATACCAGTTACTGACCCACCACTCTAACCACTAGTCTATCTGACCATACCAGTTACTTACCCACCACTCTAACAACTAGTCTATCTGACCATACCAGTTACTGACCCACCACTCTAACCACTAGTCTATCTGACCATACCAGTTACTGACCCACCACTCTAACCACTAGTCTATCTGACCATACCAGTTACTGACCCACCACTCTAACCACTAGTCTACCTGACCATACCAGTTACTGACCCACCACTCTAACCACTAGTCTATCTGACCATACCAGTTACTGACCCACCACTCTAACCACTAGTCTATCTGACCATACCAGTTACTGACCCACCACTCTAACCACTAGTCTATCTGACCATACCAGTTACTGACCCACCACTCTAACCACTAGTCTATCTGACCATACCAGTTACTGACCCACCACTCTAACCACTAGTCTATCTGACCATACCAGTTACTGACCCACCACTCTAACCACTAGTCTATCTGACCATACCAGTTACTGACCCACCACTCTAACCACTAGTCTATCTAACAATACCAGTTACTGACCCACCACTCTAACCACTAGTCTATCTGACCATACCAGTTACTGACCCACCACTCTAACCACTAGTCTACCTGACCATACCAGTTACTGACCCACCACTCTAACCACTAGTCTATCTGACCATACCAGTTACTGACCCACCACTCTAACCACTAGTCTATCTGACCATACCAGTTACTGACCCACCACTCTAACCACTAGTCTATCTAACAATACCAGTTACTGACCCACCACTCTAACCACTAGTCTATCTGACCATACCAGTTACTGACCCACCACTCTAACCACTAGTCTATCTGACCATACCAGTTACTGACCCACCACTCTAACCACTAGTCTATCTGACCATACCAGTTACTGACCCACCACTCTAACCACTAGTCTATCTAACAATACCAGTTACTGACCCACCACTCTAACCACTAGTCTATCTGACCATACCAGTTACTGACCCACCACTCTAACCACTAGTCTATCTGACCATACCAGTTACTGAACCACCACTCTAACCACTAGTCTATCTGACAATACCAGTTACTGACCCACCACTCTAACCACTAGTCTACTTTGAGCACTTGCACTGGGCCTCAACTGAGTCTCCATGTGTCAAGCAGTACAGAGAAACCCCCTCTAGATGACAGTAGAGGCTCTTGGATCTACCCTGTCTATCCACCAGTTTAGTGACCTTGTTCCATCAATATGTCCATACTACTTCACAACCCATTTGAGGTCTTGACCAGCAATGTCACATTGGGCTCAACCAAGCCGAGAGTGAGGTTCTAGAAAGAGGACTGACTTTCATACCAACTCCTAAACAGGTGGACTGACTTTCATACCAACTCCTAAACAGGTGGACTGACTTTCATACCAACTCCTAAACAGGTGGACTGACTTTCATACCAACTCCTAAACAGGTGGACTGACTTTCATACCAACTCCTAAACAGGTGGACTGACTTTCATACCAACTCCTAAACAGGTGGACTGACTTTCATACCAACTCCTAAACAGGTGGACTGGCTTTCATACCAACTCCTAAACAGGTGGACTGACTTTCATACCAACTCCTAAACAGGTGGACTGACTTTCATACCAACTCCTAAACAGGTGGACTGACTTTCATACCAACTCCTAAACAGGTGGACTGACTTTCATACCAACTCCTAAACAGGTGGACTGACTTTCATACCAACTCCTAAACAGGTGGACTGACTTTCATACCAACTCCTAAACAGGTGGACTGACTTCCATACCAACTCCTAAACAGGTGGACTGACTTTCATACCAACTCCTAAACAGGTGGACTGACTTTCATACCAACTCCTAAACAGGTGGACTGACTTTCATACCAACTCCTAAACAGGTGGACTGACTTTCATACCAACTCCTAAACAGGTGGACTGACTTTCATACCAACTCCTAAACAGGTGGACTGACTTTCATACCAACTCCTAAACAGGTGGACTGACTTTCATACCAACTCCTAAACAGGTGGACTGGCTTTCATACCAACTCCTAAACAGGTGGACTGACTTTCATACCAACTCCTAAACAGGTGGACTGACTTTCATACCAACTCCTAAACAGGTGGACTGGGAGGAGCTCCGGAGGGGATCTACACGTCTATCATAGAAGATTGAAGTTATCAGATCATTGTGAGAGGTTAACAGTGTAATTGTTAGATCAATGATTATAATTGATATCCCTGGTCAAAGTATTTAGAACCTTTCTGATGACAGAAAACTGAAGACGATGGAGAGGAAGAACAGCATCCTCCATCGATGGTCCCCCACCACCAGTCTCATCCAGACTGCACTCCACAGACTGCAGAGTAACAGATTGATGGTCCCCCACCAGCAGTCTCTTCCAGACTGCACTCCACAGACTGCAGAGGAACAGATTGATGGTCCCCCACCAGCAGTCTCTTCCAGACTGCACTCCACAGACTGCAGAGGAACAGATTGATGGTCCCCCACCAGCAGTCTCTTCCAGACTGCACTCCACAGACTGCAGAGTAACAGATTGATGGTCCCCCACCAGCAGTCTCTTCCAGACTGCACTCCACAGACTGCAGAGTAACAGATTGATGGTCCCCCACCAGCAGTCTCTTCCAGACTGCACTCCACAGACTGCAGAGGAACAGATTGATAGTCTTCCACCAGCAGTCTCTTCCAGACTGCACTCCACAGACTGCAGAGGAACAGATTGATGGTCTCCCACCAGCAGTCTCTTCCAGACTGCACTCCACAGACTGCAGAGGAACAGATTGATGGTCCCCCACCAGCAGTCTCTTCCAGACTGCACTCCACAGACTGCAGAGGAACAGATTGATAGTCTCCCACCAGCAGTCTCTTCCAGACTGCACTCCACAGACTGCAGAGGAACAGATTGATGGTCTCCCACCAGCAGTCTCTTCCAGACTGCACTCCACAGACTGCAGAGGAACAGATTGATGGTCTCCCACCAGCAGTCTCTTCCAGACTGCACTCCACAGACTGCAGAGGAACAGATTGATGGTCCCCCACCAGCAGTCTCTTCCAGACTGCACTCCACAGACTGCAGAGGAACAGATTGATGGTCCCCCACCAGCAGTCTCTTCCAGACTGCACTCCACAGACTGTAGAGTAACAGATTGATGGTCCCCCACCAGCAGTCTCTTCCAGACTGCACTCCACAGACTGTAGAGTAACAGATTGATGGTCCCCCACCAGCAGTCTCTTCCAGACTGCACTCCACAGACTGCAGAGTAACAGATTGATGGTCCCCCACCAGCAGTCTCTTCCAGACTGCACTCCACAGACTGCAGAGGAACAGATTGATGGTCCCCCACCAGCAGTCTCTTCCAGACTGCACTCCACAGACTGCAGAGTAACAGATTGATGGTCCCCCACCAGCAGTCTCTTCCAGACTGCAGAGGAACAGATTGATGGTCCCCCACCAGCAGTCTCTTCCAGACTGCACTCCACAGACTGCAGAGTAACAGATTGATGGTCCCCCACCAGCAGTCTCTTCCAGACTGCACTCCACAGACTGCAGAGGAACAGATTGATGGTCCCCCACCAGCAGTCTCTTCCAGACTGCACTCCACAGACTGCAGAGTAACAGATTGATGGTCCCCCACCAGCAGTCTCTTCCAGACTGCACTCCACAGACTGCAGACGAACAGATTGATGGTCCCCCACCAGCAGTCTCTTCCAGACTGCACTCCACAGACTGCAGAGGAACAGATTGATGGTCCCCCACCAGCAGTCTCTTCCAGACTGCACTCCACAGACTGCAGAGTAACAGATTGATGGTCCCCCACCAGCAGTCTCTTCCAGACTGCACTCCACAGACTGCAGAGGAACAGATTGATGGTCCCCCACCAGCAGTCTCTTCCAGACTGCACTCCACAGACTGCAGAGGAACAGATTGAGGACCAATCTGGAGGGAACCTTCAGTCTGCTGCTAGAACGGAGGTTCCTCTGTGGCCTGAAAGTTTGCAGGTTATAGATATATATTCAACAGTAGGAACAAGTCAACTCATATCAGTTCTATGATAATTCTGGGTGTTCAAACACAATAATAATGTTTATTTGTATCTGTTTCTGAACTTGGTTTCTGTTGCTAATGATCTATTGTTGGATGGTAATCAGAGTAATTTTATAGCAGCTTTAGGTCATTTTTTATTTATTTTTTGTTTAGATTGGATTACCTTTAACATATTTTCTGTCTGTATTATCTGTTATCAATAGATGGTCAAGGTATTGATTATGTCACACTCTGACCTAGGAGAGCTGTGTTTTCTCTGTTTAGCTAGGCCAGGGTGTGATAGGTGGGTGGGCAATCTATGTTTTATTTTCTATGTTTATGCCGGGTATGGTTTCCAATCAGAGGCAGGTGTCTTTCGTTGTCTCTGATTGGAAGCCATACTTAGGCATCCTGTTTTTCCTTTGTCCTTGTGGGTAGTTATTTTCTGTTTAGTTCGTGAAACCTGACAGAACTGTTTTGCTGTCGTTTTCTTTGATTGTCAGAGTGTTCTGAGTAAAATAAATACAAGATGAACATCTTCCACGCTGCACCTTGGTCTACTCCTTTCGCCAGCTGTGACAGATTATCTGTTATCAATCGATGGTCAAGGTATTGATTATCTGTTATCAATAGATGGTTAAGGTATTGATTATCTGTTATCAATAGATGGTCAAGGTATTGATTATCTGTCATCAATAGATGGTCAAGGTATTGATTATCTGTTATCATTAGATGGTCAAGGTATTGATTATCTGTTATCAATAGATGGTCAAGGTATTGTCAACTGCCTGTCCAAAAGGCCACGGTCGGTAGTAGCATAAAAACACATGTGAAGGACTACAACCTGAGGAGACGAGGTTTGTCCTCACAGCTCCTACAGGCCCTGGTGAATGAGGATGCAGTGCAGGTGGACAGCACTGATTGGTCCTGGAGAGCAGGAGGAGCAGAGGATGATGGGGAGGTGCACCTCAAGCTAAGGCTCTTGGTGCTCTTTGTGAAGAGAAGCGGTAGATTGAGGACGATGTCTTCACTGTCAAGATGTTCTACTCACATGAGCAGGAACTGATCGTGGAGGCCTTACAACATTACACAGAGCAGGAACTGATCGTGGAGGCCTTACAACATTACACAGAGCAGGAATTGATCGTGGAGGCCTTACAACATTACACAGAGCAGGAACTGATCGTGGAGGCCTTACGACATTACACAGAGCAGGAACTGATCGTGGAGGCCTTACGACATTACACAGAGCAGGAACTGATCGTGGAGGCCTTACGACATTACACAGAGCAGGAACTGATCGTGGAGGCCTTACGACATTACACAGAGCAGGAACTGATCGTGGAGGCCTTACAACATTACACAGAGCAGGAACTGATCGTGGAGGCCTTACAACATTACACAGAGCAGGAACTGATCGTGGAGGCCTTACAACATTACACAGAGCAGGAACTGATCGTGGAGGCCTTACAACATTACACAGAGCAGGAACTGATCGTGGAGGCCTTACAACATTACACAGAGCAGGAACTGATCGTGGAGGCCTTACAACATTACACAGAGCAGGAACTGATCGTGGAGGCCTTACAACATTACACAGAGCAAGATGGATGTTGTCTTGGGGAAAGAGCTGTCCTTGCTGGAAAGCTTGATGAGCTACAGCACGCAGAAGGACAATGTGAATCGTTCAGAAGGGCTTTTATTGAGGGCAGAAACTATGAAGAGGAGGAGGATGAAGACTATTATGATGTCGACGATGACGATGACAACGATGGTGATATTGATGGAGGAACAGATGAATGAGGCTGAGGGTGATGACTACAACAACGATGGTGATATTGATGGAGGAATAGATGAATGAGGCTGAGGGTGATATTGATGGAGGAACAGATTAATGAGGCTGAGGGTGATGACTACAACAACGATGGTGATATTGATGGAGGAACAGATTAATGAGGCTGAGGGTGATGACTACAACAACGATGGTGATATTGATGGAGGAACAGATGAATGAGGCTGATGGTGATGACTACAACAACGATGGTGATATTGATGGAGTAACAGATGAATGAGGCTGATGGTGATGACTACAACAACGATGGTGATATTGATGGAGGAACAGATGAATGAGGCTGATGGTGTGTTGTTTTTAACATGTCCATTGCTTTTTAATTGATGTCATTGTATTCCTGCCCTGTGTTTATAATGGTAAGTTTTATTGCTCTTTCGGGGTTGAAAGAAGCACATTTCTGTTTAATTGTTAGATGTGATACAGGCCAGTGTTGCATGTCATTTACTATTTATGTCATGGTGAGGAGAACCTGACTTGAGCCTGATATACCCCAAGAGTCTAATGGAATAGACAGGTTTGCTTCCTCTAAAGTATTGTCTTTTCATTGACCTGTTAGTTGTGGAGTTTGTAAATATATTTTATTTAACCTTTATTTAACTAGGCAAGTCAATTTAGATTATTTTGCAAATATTGTCATTTGAATATCTAGATCACCATCATCAATGTAGATTATTGTGTAAATATTGTCATGTGAATATCTAGATCACCATCATCAATGTAGATTATTGTGTAAATATTGTCATGTGAATATCTAGATCACCATCATCAATGTAGATTATTGTGTAAATATTGTCATGTGAATATCTAGATCACCATCATCAATGTAGATTATTGTGTAAATATTGTCATGTGAATATCTAGATCACCATCATCAATGTAGATTATTGTGTAAATATTGTCATGTGAATATCTAGATCACCATCATCAATGTAGATTATTGTGTAAATATTGTCATGTGAATATCTAGATCACCATTGTCATCTTTAAATAAATGAATAACTTCTGCAGCTGATCCTGCCTGGCACCCGCAAAATGTAACCGTCCAATAATGGAATTAGTAACTAAGGATTGTAGCTTTAAGGTTTCAGTATGTAGCCTACAGAGAAACACATTCAGAGATCAAGCCTTGTCATTTCAGATAAATTCACTTTGCAGGAGAGGGGAGACTGGAGGCCGTGGTGGGGTCAAAGTAGCACATTTAATAAATAATTATTCTAAACAAAAACATTGTTTCTATTGAACATGCCATACTAATAAAGGCATTTTAACCAATTATATGAAGAGTGCCTTGGTCCTCCTTTCTGTTTGATGACCTACTCACCCCTTTTACCAAAGAGCACCTTCTGTCTACCAACATTTACTATTGTGGACCTTAGTAGCGCTTCCCTTCCTCCTCTTTCTACTAAACCACAAAGGGGTTAGAACTACAATTCCGGCGCCATTTCCGGTTGCCGTCGCTGGACGCGATGCAACGTGAAACAGGGAGTTGTAGTTCTTCACAGAAAGCCCAGGTGTATTCAAACCATTACAGTTTTACATTTACATTTTAGTCATTTAGCAGACGCTCTTATCCAGAGCGACTTACAGTAGTGAATGCAGACATTTCATACATTTTTCTTTTCCCGTACTGGGAAAAAATGACACACAGTTCCTCAGCACTGGAACATTTTGGAATCACAGTCATGAAACCCCCCTTAAACATATGACACAATGTTCTCACTACAACTGAGGACTCTTACAGTGGTGGACTTTATGTTAATAAATAGGTCTCAAATCAAATCAAAGTTTATTTGTCACATGTGCCGAATGTGCGAAAAAAAGGTATGTGTGTGTGTGTGTGTGTGTGTGTGTGTGTGTGTGTGTGTGTGTGTGTGTGTGTGTGTGTGTGTGTGTGTGTGTGTGTGTGTGTGTGTGTGTGTAGGTAAGTAAAGAAATAAAACAACAGTAAAAATACATTAGAAAATAAGAGTAGCAAGGCTATATAAAGACATCGGTTAGTCAGGCTTAAGAGTTGGGAACTACAAATATGGCGTCTTTTTGTAGTTTTCTTCCTAACTCTAACCCTAGCTCAGTTGATCTGCTTTATCAATGGTGCAACATTCAACCCCTCCAAAAGGCCTTAATTCATCTGATGCATCCCTCACGCAGATCCACTGACGTCCGAATCACTATTTCAATTTGTCTACAGACTCAATAGTATTTGCATTTCAAAATGCAATATTCTCATTCATTTTGATAATTCTTTCTCATTAAGGGACATTCACTAAGAGGATTTGTTCAGACCAATGTGCTGCTCTAACATTTTAACACTGAGCCATGTGACTATACAGTAGCCTACATCTATAGTCAACTGCAAAATCATATGCTGCTTTAGGCTAAATATTATAGTTTTCTGTGTGTTTCAAAAGGACAAATGGAAAGAGGTCCTACTGTATTCTAGATGGTGGTGTAGTGTATCTACAATGTGACCTCCCTAAATAATGGTGGTGTAGAGTATCTACAATGTGACCTCCCTAAATAATGGTGGTGTAGAGTATCTACAATGTGACCTCCCTAAATAATGGTGGTGTAGAGTATCTACAATGTGACCTCCCTAAATAATGGTGGTGTAGAGTATCTACAATGTGACCTCCCTAAATAATGGTGGTGTAGTGAATCTACAATGTGTCCTCCCTAAATAATGGTGGTGTAGTGTATCTACAATGTGACCTCCCTAAATAATGGTGGTGTAGTGTATCTACAATGTGACCTCCCTAAATAATGGTGGTGTAGAGTATCTACAATGTGACCTCCCTAAATAATGGTGGTGTAGTGAATCTACAATGTGTCCTCCCTAAATAATGGTGGTGTAGTGTATCCACAATGTGACCTCCCTAAATAATGGTGGTGTAGTGTATCTACAATGTGACCTCCCTAAATAATGGTGGAGTAGAGTATCTACAATGTGACCTCTCTAAATAATGCACAAGTTACATTTTACCTTCATTCATGAGGAGGAGGAGATAGTCAACTAATAAAGCAGGCAGAGGACCATTTTGTGGTGCTGAAATGTAAAGCTGCAACCGCAGCACAATCAATAGGAGGTGAACAGCACCTGGTGCTGATAATATAGCAGCACAATCAATAGGAGGTGAACAGCACCTGGTGCTGATAATATAGCAGCACAATCAATAGGAGGTGAACAGCACCTGGTGCTGATAATATAGCAGCACAATCAATAGGAGGTGAACAGCACCTGGTGCTGAAAATATAGCAGCACAATCAATAGGAGGTGAACAGCACCTGGTGCTGATAATATAGCAGCACAATCAATAGGAGGTGAACAGCACCTGGTGCTGATAATATAGCAGCACAATCAATAGGAGGTGAACAGCACCTGGTGCTGATAATATAGCTTACTTGTTATGCAAGTGGCACCAATCAACAGGTGGAGAAAACTACACCAGTCGAGTAATTCATTTCAACAATAATCTTCCTTTTAATTTGACTTTAAAAACAACAGAGGGCTTAATTGGAGTCTATTTCTTCAGAGTGAAGATCCATATAAATAACAACTGTCTGAGCTAGGCTGTGTGGAAGTGCAGGCCCATATAAATAACTTAACTGTCTGAGCTAGGCTGTGTGGGGGCGAAGGCCCATATAAAATAACTTAACTGGCTGAGCTAGGCTGTGTGGGGGCGAAGGCCCATATAAATAACTTAAATGTCTGAGCTAGGCTGTGTGGGGGTGAAGGCCCATATAAATAACTTAACTGTCTGAGCTAGGCTATGTGGGGGCGAAGGTCCATATAAATAACTTAACTGGCTGAGCTAGACTATGTGGCTTAACAGCATCTTTCACAAGACAACAACATGGCCTAATAGAAGAGGGATTTGTATTTATTTATTAGGCCGACTTACAACTGCAACATGGCCAAAAAGGCAGCATCCTACATAAAACAATTATTTAAAGAAAAACAGGTGATATCTGTGTCTGAGTGTCTGTAGCCCTGTATCAGGAGTCTGGGATAACCTGCTCCTGTAACGACAAAACAAACAGAAAATACTCTCAGCATGAGACCTAAAATAGCCATTGATAAGCACTAATAATCACAATAATAATAATAACAATAATAACAATTATAATAATAACAATTACAATAATATTAGTAGCCTATATGACTATTTATTAAATACTAAGTGATTTACTTAATGGGAAAAGTTGCATTTCCCCTCGGACACGATCTTGTGGATGTCAGGTGAGAGGGATGTGATGTTGATGCGCAGGCAGTCCTCGGTTGCCTTATGTGAAAGCCGGTTCCTGTCGTGAGTCGATTGCATTCATAGAGGAAAAGGAGGACTCACAGGTTGATCCAAACATTGTTAGCACATAAAAGGAATTCCTCCATTTCCAAAATACGAAGGTGGTCAGCTGCTGCCCTCATTGGGTATAGCGAGCACCATCCCCCTCTCTCTCCCTCCATCCCCCTCTCTCTCCCTCCATCCCTCTCTCTCCCTCCATCCCCCTCTCTCTCCCTCCATCCCTCTCTCTCTCCCTCCATCCCCCTCTCTCTCCCTCCATCCCCCTCTCTTACACCCAGGTTCTGTTATCTCAGGTCATAAATTCCTGGAGGAGACTCTCTCCCTCATGCAGTATAGAGAGAGGGTTTCACACTCTGATGGATGAGACAATGCAAGCCATTCATTAGTGGGGCGATTTCCTTCAACCTGCTGACCAGGCCCCTGTGTCTGTCCACCATAGCAGGAGCCCTGACGGTGACCACAAAGTTGACTTTTTCGAATGACAGGCCATGCTACGTAAACAATTGTTCCAGCTTTGTGAATAGGACGTCCCCGGTGGTGTGTCCTTCCAGGGGAACGTCCCCGGCGGTGTGTCCTTCCAGGGGAACGTCCCCGGTGGTGTGTCCTTCCAGGGGAACGTCCCCGGTGGTGTGTCCATCCAGGGGAACGTCCCCGGTGGTGTGTCCTTCCAGCGGAATCAGTGCCAGTAGCTCTTCTTTAAAGTCATGTCCATTAAAATAACAGACATAAACACACAACTGTGCTACATCAGTGTTGTCAGTACTCTCATCAATAGCCAGGGGAAAATGCTCAGCCTGACTGAGCCCCTCCAGAACAATCCTATGCACATCATCCGCCAGAGCACAGACACGCCGTCCGGCTGATGTCACAGACAGGGGCACCTGTTTGACAGACGCAATTATGCTATCCATAGACTTGTCTGTAGCCAATTCCTCCAAAACTGTCACCATGCATTTTTTAAACAGCTCTGCGTCTGTGAAGGGCGTGTTGTGTTTGGTTAGAACCCAGGATGCTTTTAGGAAGCACTTGTGACCTTCTGTTGTTGGGTCAGGCCACGAAGGAGGATTCTACTGCCGTGTTTGTAGGTTGTAGTTAATGCTTCAGTGTTTCTGAGGAGGATTCTACTGCCGTGTTTGTAGCTTGTAGTTAATGCTTCAGTGTTTCTGAGGAGGATTCTACTGCCGTGTTTGTAGGTTGTAGTTAATGCTTCAGTGTTTCTGCTTCAGGCCTCTGTCTGGGGAGGGAAGGCCACTTTGAAAGTACCATGTTTAGATTCATAACGCCGTCTGAGATTGAATTCTTTGCAAACAATGACATTTTCATTGTAAACAAGACACTCTGGCTTGGCATTGGAGAAAGATGGTAAGATGAATGGATATCTCTCTGTCCGTTCTTCCCTGAAACTTTGATTTTCATTATCCACCTTTCTTTTGCTACTTTTTGAGAGCGACGTGTTCTCTTGCTATCAAGCTAATTGTTCTGAGTGAATGTTGATATTAATAAAGTAGTGTAGACTACAGTAGGCTACGTAGACCTGTTTTTCCCCACCAATCAACGCACAGAGAAAAAATTAAAAAACAGAGAAAAAAACTAAAACTTATAATTGAATAGAGATATTGGTGATTTTATGAACTTAATCAGATCTAAATTATTTTATTGTCACTGAATGTACTATGTACTAATCAAATGTGTTAAACATGTTGTTAAATTTGTAGTGTAGGTGTATTAATTGTGCTAATATTATATGCTAATTATGTTCTGGCCCGCCGACTTTAACTCAGAAAAAAATTATCCTGATGTCACGTCCTGACTATAGAAAGCTGTTATTTTCTATGGTAGAGTAGGTCAGGGCGTGACAGGGGGGTTTTCTAGTTTAGTTTTTCTATGTTGTTTTCAAGTTTTGTATTTCTATGTTGGGTTTTGTTTGGGATGATCTCCAATTAGAGGCAGCTGGTCATCGTTGCCTCTAATTGGAGATCATACTTAAGTAGGTGTTTTTCCCACCTGGGTTTGTGGGAGATTGTTTTTGAGTAGTGTATGTTTCACCTCTGCATCACGGTTTGTTGTTTTTCTGTTCTTTAGTTTATGTGTATGTATTGCATAGTTTCACAGTTCAATAAAATATGTGGAACGATAATCACGCTGCACTTTGGTCCGCTCCTCTCTATGACAACAGTGATACCCGAAGCCAAATCTATTTGACAAACCCTGTTTTACAGTATGTCATGGCCTTTTCTGGCCAACTGCTGTTATGTTTATGATATACTATGGTGTTGTGTCACTAGACTTTGACCAGATATTATTGCATCCAAAGATCAACTGTACCTAGAACATAGATACAGAGCCACTTGTTATCAGGAAGCTGCTCTCTCAGCACAACGGAAAATATCTCAATGACTTGACATGTTCTGGTTGTGAATTCAGGCTACAAGGTAAGAATCTTCTAAGTGATTATTGTAAAGTGTGTAGAGAAATGAAATGTATGGTGTTATTTTAGTATAGTGACTGACAGTAAAACACTCAGATCTAACAGTCCATTTCACCTGGGACAGTTATGTGACAGTTCAATCATACAAAATGGCGCTAACTGGGCGTAGGCAAGTCACATTCAATAACATATTGTTCATATATCGTATTATACGATTTGTTTATCGTGGTTATTTTACAATTTGTAAAATGTTTAATGTATCATAGTTCTAAATCATCTTTCAGAATATCAGAACATTTGTTGTTTTGTAAACTACAATGATCTCCTGCTTCCTGTGTAATTTGGTTTGAAACCACTGAACATACTTTTCTTAACATTGTTATTATGAACTGAATTCAGTAACAGCATAGTAATATCATACCTGTTGAACAAAGCAACACACTAGAATGAGAGAAATTATTAAAAGAGAAAGTGAGACGTTATTATTATTATTATTAGTTATTATCTATTATTATCTATTAATTAAATCACCTGACTGTTTCTATGTCTGTTAGTAAATGTTTTATTTCTAAGAGATAATGAATATAAGAGAACAATTGACATTCCATAATTAGTTGTCACTGTGTTAACCACAACCAACATGCTGGATCTCTGTTTAGTTGTCACTGTGTTAACCACAACCAACATGTTGGATCTCTGTTTAGTTGTCACTGTGTTAACCACAACCAACATGCTGGATCTCTGTTTAGTTGTCACTGTGTTAATCACAATCAACATGCTGGATCTCTGTTTAGTTGTCACTGTGTTAACCACAACCAACATGCTGGATCTCTGTTTAGTTGCCACTGTGTTGACCACAACCAACATGCTGGATCTCTGTTTAGTTGTCACTGTGTTAACCACAACCAACATGCTGGATCTCTGTTTAGTTGTCACTGTGTTAACCACAACCAACATGCTGGATCTCTGTTTAGTTGTTACTGTGTTGACCACAACCAACATGCTGGATCTCTGTTTAGTTGTCACTGTGTTAACCACAACCAACATGCTGGATCTCTGTTTAGTTGTTACTGTGTTGACCAACATGCTGGATCTCTGTTTAGTTGTCACTGTGTTAACCACAACCAACATGCTGGATCTCTGTTTACAGGGGTCAGTGCTCTAAAATGAGTCTCTCTGGGGAGAGGAAGGAGGGGGGCCCTGCCTCTAAAATGAGTCTCTCTGGGGAGAGAGAGGAGGGGGGCCCTGCCTCTAAAATGCCTCTCTCTGGGGAGAGAGAGGAGGGAGGCCCTGCCTCTAAAATGCATCTCTGTGGGGGACATGACACCAAAGCTAAGAGGTGAGTTAACAATTTTATGAATAATTCATTAAGTTTATTTCCTAAATAAATAGCTATCTTAATAAGGTGAATGCACTAACTGTAAATCTCTCTGGATAAGAGCATCTGCTAAATCAGGGGTTCTCAATCCGGGGTCTGTGGAGGTACTGCAGGGGTTCTGCAGGAAGCTTGGGGAGTGGTGGTGTATCCAGGGAGAAAACTAAACTAATATTCTGAAATGTCATTGTGGTCTTATGCTCCCATCTATTGGAATTATTTAGCAACTGCAGTAGTGCTGAAAAAATTTGTTATTCCTTACTAAAGTAGTAATTACTGAGAATTTTATCACTAACAATCATAAAATAACCACTTATACCATAACAAACAATTAAACTGACATAAACCAAAATCACTATATCTGTAGTTATTTAGTTAATTACCAAATTGAGCCGGTCGGTCACATTTGAGAGTGAGGGAGATATATAGCATTTTGCATAAAAAAACATGATTTTTGTCTCTCTGAAATGAAACCATCAAGTGATAGATTTTAAACAAATCCTTGTCTGTGAGAGATGTAATAATTAATACATAATTTCTTTAAACAATAAAAGCTCATTTCTGTAAAGTGATGTGTTGCGTTTTGGAACTCTTCTTATGTTTCCCATCTGAGATCAGAGTAGATGAGAGATGTAATGTTTGTCTCTGTTGTGTTGAAGACCAATCAAGCAGGAGAGACCAGCCTCCCCTGTACCCAGCTGTGTGTCCATGAAGAGTGACCGGTCTATGCTTCAACCTATAGTGTTTAGAGAGGGAGACTTTTCTACTGAACAAAGGTAAGAAGACCTCATGGGTCATGGTCAGTGAGTTAAACAACACTGTCTCTAGTCATTTCTCCTCTCCCATTTTCACATTTCTTTTTGTTGTTTTCATAATCCATAGGCTTTTCCTTTAGTCCATTTATATAGTCCTAAAACATTATTAAACAAACACAACATTCCCTCCCTGTGTGTGTGTGTGTGTGTGTGTGTGTGTGTGTGTGTGTGTGTGTGTGTGTGTGTGTGTGTGTGTGTGTGTGTGTGTGTGTGTGTGTGTGTGTGTGTGTGTGTGTACTGTAATCTCATGTTTTGTCCACAGAAACCAACAGGAGAGATCAGAGTCAGAGATTCTCAGTGGTCAGTCTTCCGAGAGTCATCAAACAGACCTGGACTCTATATTCAGTGTATGTGGTCCTGTTATCTACATTTGTTTTTGTTTACCTCAAGTAAAGTTGATCTGTCAATTATTCATTATTGTGTTAATGAGAAAGCATTTCTTCTCTTGCTTAACTTATTTACATGATTTATTTTAGTTGCTTGAAGAGAAAATGATGACATTTGTGAAGAACGAGCTGAAGATGTTCAAGAGGATTCTTAGTCCTGAACTCCCAGAAGGCTTTGAGAGTCAAAAGCAGGATGAGGAAGTGGTGGATACTGAAGATGAGAAGCAGGAGAGCAGTGCCAGAGAGGGGGCTCTGAAGATCACACTGCACATCCTGAGGAAAATGAACCAGAAGGAGCTCGCTGACACACTGGAGAACTGTAAGATCTGTCTGCCTCATGTTGAATGCTGTTTTATAACATTTAAAAGCTGTAGCTAAAGTACAGCTAAAGTAGCTGTGTAACTCAATGATATTGTAGCAGCCTTAACACAACACCTAGTGACCTCATCAAGTTGCAGAAGGTATGTGTTGTGTTGATTAATTTAGAGAGAGAGACAGACAGAGAGAGAGAGAGACAACATTAATAATACCATCAATAATACCAATAATAATATAATCAGTCAAACCAGCCTGGAATGCATTATGAAAACATTTACACATTTATACATTCAGTTAAGAGAATAAATGATTATAATTTAAATGTTATAACAGTCCTACAATACTGTAGGCATTAAAACAGATGTAATATTAATATCCTCTGTGTTATTTCTAGATTCAGATGAGCTTGCTGTGATTTGCCAACGTGAACTCAAATCTAATCTAAAGAAGAAGTTTCAATGTGTATTTGAGGGGATCGCTAAACAAGGAAACCCAACACTTCTCAATAAGATCTACACAGAGCTCTACATCACAGAGGGTGGAACAGGAGAGGTCAATAATGAACATGAGCTGAGACAGATTGAGACAACAACCAGGAAACAAGCAAGACCAGAGACTGCAATCAAATGTAACGACATCTTCAAACCCTTAACTGGACAAGACAAACTTATCAGAACTGTGCTGACAAAGGGAGTCGCTGGCATTGGAAAAACAGTCTCTGTGCAGAAGTTCATTCTGGACTGGGCTGAAGGAAAAGCAAATCAGGATGTTCAATTTGTGTTTTCATTCCCTTTTCGGGAGCTGAATTTGATGAAAGGGGACAAACACACTTTGATTGAACTTCTCTATCAGTTCTCAATGGAAACCAAACAATCAAGAATCTCCAACTACGACAAGTACAAAGTTGTGTTCATCTTTGATGGTCTGGATGAGTGCCGACTGCCCCTAGACATCCAGAATAACAAGATCTGTTGGGACGTCACAGAGTCAACCTCAGTGGATGTTCTGCTGACAAATCTCATCAAGGGAAATCTGCTTCCCTCTGCTCTCCTCTGGATAACTACCCGACCTGCAGCAGCCAATAAGATCCCTTCAGGGTGTGTTGACCAGGTGACAGAGGTACGAGGGTTCAATGACCCACAGAAGGAGGAGTACTTCAGGAAGAGATTCAGTGATGAGGACCTGGCCAACAGAATCATCTCACACATGAAGACATCAAGGAGCCTCCACATCATGTGCCACATTCCAGTCTTCTGTTGGATTTCTGCAACAGTCCTTGAACCCATGCTGATACATAAGAGAGAAGAGATGCCCAAGACTCTGACTGAGATGTACACACACCTTGTGGTGTTTCATACCAAACAGAAGAATGAAAAGTATCTTGGGAAAGAAGAGACAGGTCCACACTGGAATAAAAAGAGCATTCTGTCACTGGGAAAACTGGCTTTTCAACAGCTTGTGAAGGGCAATCTGATTTTCTATGAAAAAGACCTGAAAGAGGCTGGCATTGATGTCAATGAAGCCTCTGTGTACTCAGGATTGTGCACACAGATCTTTAAAGAGGAATGTGTTCTGTACCAAGACAAGGTGTACTGCTTCGTTCATCTGAGCATTCAGGAGTTTCTGGCTGCTGTATATGTGTTCCTCTCATTCATCAACAACAATGAGAATCTAATGGACCAACCACAATCAACGTCCAGGAACGTTTTTGCGCTGTTCAGAGACATACCTGAAGTTTCTTTCTACAAGAGTGCTGTGGATAAAGCCTTACAAAGTGAGATGGGAAACCTGGACCTGTTCCTCCGCTTCCTTCTGGGCCTCTCACTGGAGTCCAATCAGAATCTCTTACTAGGTCTACTGACAAAGACAAGAAGCAGCTCACAGAACCATGAAGAAACAGTCAAGTACATCAAGGAGAAGATCAGGGAGAATCCCTCTCCAGAGAGGTGCATCAATCTGTTCCACTGTCTGAATGAACTGAATGACCATTCTCTAGTGGAGGAGATCCAATTCTACCTGAGATCAGGAAGTCTCTCAGAAGAAGAACTGTCACATGCACAGTGGTCAGCTCTGGTCTTTGTGTTGCTGACTTCAGAAAAGGAGCTGGATGTGTTTGACATGAAGAAATACTCCAGATCAGAGGAAGGTCTTCTGAGGCTGCTGCCAGTGGTCAAAGCCTCCAGAGCTGCTCTGTGAGTACATAAAATGACATACAATAACTAATTATTAGGCAGAAATATTCAGTTTAGGAAAAATATGTATTATAATATGTATATAATATTATATTGAAAAACATATTGAAAAAATGCATTGATTTTGACAATAGTATAACAATATGACCATACAATTCTAGGAGACGGAAGATAAATCTATATGTTGTTTGAGAATATGAACCAAATGCATCTACCGTTGACCTTCTACACTACTGGTGTTAAATTAACAGTGTGTTTGTGAAGTCATGATGATCTCTTTGTCAGGCTGTCAGGCTGTGGAGTCACAGAGGAAGGCTGTGCTTCTCTGGTCTCAGCTCTGAGGTCAAACCCCTCACCCCTGAGAGAGCTGGACCTGAGTAACAATGACCTGAAGGATTCAGGAGTGAAGCTGCTCTCTGCTGGACTGGGGAATCCCCACTGCAGACTGGAGACTCTGAGGTCAGTATTCCTGTAGTTGGTCAACAAGTGATAACTGTTCACCAGATCCACATGTGTTTACCAGACACACATAGTCCACACCATATGTGTTTGGACAGTGAAGCTTACAGTTTTACATTTGGTGCTATGCTCCAGCATTTTGGATTTGAGATCAAATGTTTCATATTAGTTGACAGAACAGAATGTCTCCTTTTATTAGAGACTATTCGTATCTGTTTTACCGTTTAGAAATGAAAGCATTTTATGTATCTAGTTCTCCCATTTTATGTATCTAGTTCTCCCATTTTATGTATCTAGTTCTCCCATTTTATGTATCTAGTTCTCCCATTTTATGTATCTAGTTCTCCCATTTTATGTATCTAGTTCTCCCATTTTATGTCTGTACAGTGGCTTGCAAAAGTATTCACCCCCATGGCATTTTTCCTTTTTTTTTTGCCTTAAACCTGGAATTAAAATTGAGTTTTGGGGGTTTGTATCATTTGATTTACAAAACATGCCTACCACTTTGAAGATGCAAAATATTTTAATTGTGAAACAAACAAGAAATTAGAAAAAAAAGAACTTGACCGTGCTTAACTATTCACTCCCCCAAAGACAATACTTTGTATAGCCACCTTTTGCAGCTATTACAGCTGCTAGTCTCTTGGGGAATGTCTCTATAAGCTTGGCACATCTAGCCACTGGGATTTTTGCCCATTTTTCAAGGCAAAACTGCTCCAGCTCCTTCAAGTTGGATGGGTTCCGCTGGTGTACAGCAATCTGTAAGTCATACCACAGATTCTCAATTGGATTGAGGTCTGGGCTTTGACTAGGCCATTATAAAACAGTTACATTTGTACCCTTAAACCACTCGAGTGTTGCTTTAGCAGTCTCAAATCTCTGGAAGACTGAAACAGGGTTCCCTCAAGGATTTCCCTGTATTTAGCACCATCCATCATTCCTTCAATTCTGACCAGTTTCCCAGTCCCTGCCGATGAAAAACAAACCCACAGCATGATGCTGCCACCACCATGCTTCACTGTGGGGATGCGGTTCTTGGGGTGATGAGAGGTGTTGGGTTTGCACCAGACATAGCGTTTTCCTTGATGGCCAAAAAGCTACATTTTAGTCTCATCTAACCAGAGTACCTTCTTCCATATGTTTGGGGAGTCTGCCACATGCCTTTTGGTGAACACCAAACGTGTTTGCTTATTTTTTTTCTTCAAGCAACAGCTTTTTTCTGGCCACTCTTCCGTAAAGCCCAGCTCTGTGGAGTGTACGGCTTAAAGTGGTCCTATGGACAGATACTCCAATCTCCGCTGTGGAGCTTTGCAGCTCCTTCAGGGTTATCTTTGGTCTCTTTGTTGCCTCTCTGATTAATGCCCTCCTTGCCTGGTCCATGAGTTTTGGTGGGCAGCCCTCTCTTGGCAGGTTTGTTTTGGTGCCATATTCTTTCCATTTTTTAATAATGGATTTAATGGTGCTCCGTGGGATGTTAAAAGTTTCAGATATTTTTTTATAACCCAACTCTGATCTGTACTTCTCCACAACTCTGTCCCTGACCTGTTTGGAGAGCTCCTTGGTCTTCATGGTGCCGCTTGCTTGATGGTGCCCCTTGCTTAGTGGTGTTGCAGACTCTGGGGCCTTTCAGAACAGGTGTATATATACTGAGATCATATGACAGATCATGTGACACTTAGATTGCACACATGTGGAGTTTATTTAACTAATGATGTGACTTCTGAAGGTATTTGGTTGCACCAGATATTATTTATGGGCTTCATAGCAAAGAGGGTGAATACATATGCACACACCACTTTTCTGTTTTTAACTTTATTTTTTAAACAAGTCATTTATTTTTATTTCTCTTGACCAATTTGGACTATTTTGTGTTTGTCCATTACATGAAATCCAAATAAAATCAATTTAAATTACAGGTTGTAATGCAACAAAATGGGAAAAACACCAAGGGGGATGAATACTTTTGCAAGGCACTGTAGTTCTACCATTTGAAGAAGTCTTAATTATTTGGACAAATTCACTTATATTGTATTAAAGTAGTCATAAGTTTAGTATTTGGTCCCATATTCCATGCCTGCAGTGATTACATCAAGCTTGTGATTCTACTAACTTGTTGAATTCATTTTGCAGTTTGTCTTGGTTGTGTTTTGGATTATGTTTTTCCTAATAGAAACTGATTGGTGAATAATGTCCTGTCATTTTGGAGTCACTTTACTTGTATTGTCAGTAAGAATAAGAATGAATTGAGAATGATGATGAATGAGAAAGTTACAGAGTCACAAGGATCATATCCCCTCTGTTATTGGTAATGGTGAGAGGTTAGCATGTTTGTTGTAGCCTCTGTTATTGGTAATGGTGAGAGGTTAGCATGTTTTGTTGTAGCCTCTGTTATTGGTAATGGTGAGAGGTTTGCATGTTTTGTTGTCTCTGTTATTGGTAATGGTGAGAGGTTAGCATGTTTTGTTGTAGCCTCTGTTATTGGTAATGGTAAGAGGTTAGCATGTTTTGTTGTAGCCTCTGTTATTGGTAATGGTGAGAGGTTAGCATGTTTTGTTGTAGACTGTTATTGGTAATGGTGAGAGGTTAGCATGTTTTGTTGTATCCTCTGTTATTGTTAATGGTGAGGTTAGCATGTTTTGTTGTAGCCTCTGTAATTGGTAATGGTGAGAGGTTAGCATGTTTTGTTGTAGACTCTGTTATTGGTAATGGTGAGAGGTTAGCATGTTTTGTTGTATCCTCTCTTATTGGTAATGGTGAGAGGTTAGCATGTTTTGTTGTGGCCTCTGTAACTTTCTCACTCATTCTGATTCATGATTTATTCATGATTTTTCTTAATCATGGCATCATCAGAATTACATTTTTAATCGTGAATCACATACAGTTGAAGTCGGAAGTGTACATACACTTAGGTTGGAGTCATTAAAACGTGTTTTTGAACCTCTCCACAAATTTCTTGTTAACAAACTATAGTTTTGGCAAGTCGGTTAGGACATCTACTTTGTGCATGACACAAGTAATTTTTGAAACAATTGTTTACAGACAGATTATTTCACTTATAATTCACTGTAATACAATTCCAGTGGGTCAGAAGTTTACATACACTAAGTTGACTGTGCCTTTAAACAGCATGGAAAATTCCAGAAAATTATGTTATGGCTTTAGAAGCATCTGGTAGGCTAATTGACATAATTTGGATGTATTTCAAGGCCTACCTTCAAACTCTGTGCCTCTTTGCTTGACATCATGGGAAAATGAAAAGAAATCAGCCAAGATCTCAGAAAAAAAATTGTAGACCTCCACAAATCTGGTTCATCCTTGGGAACAATTTCCAAACGCCTGAAGGTACCACGTTCATCTGTTCAAACAATAGTACGCAAGTCTAAACACCATGGGACCACACAGCCGTCATACCGCTCAGGAAGGAGACGCGTTCTGTCTCCTAGAGATTAACTTACTTTGGTGCAAATCAATCCCAGAACAACAGCAAAGGACCTTGTGAAGATGTTGGAGGAAACAGGTACAAAAGTATCTATATCCACAGTAAAACGAGTCCTATATCGACATAATCAAAAAGGTTGCTCAGCAAGGAAGAAGCCACTGCTCCAAAACCACCATAAAAAAAGCCAGACTACGGTTTGCAACTGCACATTGGGACAAAGATTGTACTTTTTGGAGAAATGTCCTCTGGTCAGATGAAACAATACAAGAACTGTTTGGCCATAATGACCATCGTTATGTTTGGAGGAAAAAGGGGGAGGCTTGCAAGCCAAAGAACAACATCCCAACCGTGAAGCCCGGGGGTTGCAGCATCATGTTGTGGGGGTGTTTTGCTGCAGGAGGGACTGGTGCACTTCACAAAATAGATGGCATCATGAGGGAGGAAAATTACGTGGATATATTGATGCAACATCTCAAGACATCAGTCAGGAAGTTAAAGCTTGGTCACAAATGGGTCTTCCAAATGGACAAATGGACAAAGCTCTGACCTCAATCCTAAAGAAAATTTGTGGGCAGAACTGAAAAAGTATTTTTTGAGCAAGGAGGCCTACAAACCTGACTCAGTTACACCAGCTCTGTCAGGAGGAATGGGCCAAAATTCACCCAACTTATTGTGGGAAGCTTGTGGAAGGCTACCCGAAACATTTAACCCAAGTTAAACAATTTAAATGCAATGCTACCAAATACTAATTGAGTGTATGTAAACTTCTGACCCACTGGGAATGTGATGAAAGACATAAAAGCTGAAATTAATCATTCTCTCTACTATTATTCTGACATTTCACATTCTTAAAATAAAGTGGTGATCCTAACTGACCTAAGACAGGGGATTTCTACTAGGATTAAATGTCAGGAATTGTAAAAACTGGGTATTAAAATACCCTCAAATAAAAGGTGACATTATATACTGTCACCTCATGTGAAACATTTGATCTGAAATCCAAAATGTTGGAGTTTAGAGCCACATTTAAAATGTTAGATTCACTGTCAAAATAGATATGGTGTGGACTGTATACTCAATACAATCTAAATCTGATACCTCACTGTCTGTCTTCTGACTGATACTGCTTTTAAACTGGTCTGGTCAGTCTACTCAAATATTTGTACTATATATGTTACTATCTGCAGGCAATACTTTGATCATTTGTCATTTTTAATGATGATACATTAATTTACGAATAGATATGGAAGGTTTCAGGACACTGATATCTGAATATGTAGAAAAATTATACTGCCACTATTTTCACCACCAAAGCATAGCAGTGTGATTGTAATATGATTTGACTCTTTGCAGGCTGTCAGGCTGTGGAGTCACAGAGGAAGGCTGTGATTCTCTGGTCTCAGCTCTGAGGTCAAACCCCTCACACCTGAGAGAGCTGGACCTGAGTAACAATGACCTGAAGGATTCAGGAGTGAAGCTGCTCTCTGCTGGACTGGGGAATCCCCACTGTAAACTGGAGACTCTGAGGTCAGTATTCCTGTAGTTGGTCAACAAGTGATAACTGTTCACCAGATCCACATGTGTTTACCAGGCACACATAGTCCACACCATATGTGTTTGGACAGTGAAGCTTACAGTTTTAAATGTGGTGCTATGCTCCAGCATTTTGGATTTGAGATAGAATGTTTCATATTAGGTGACAGTACAGAATGTCACCTTTAATTTGAGGGTATTTTCATACATAGCTGTTTTACTGT
Organism: Salmo trutta; assembly: GCF_901001165.1. NCBI lineage: Eukaryota > Metazoa > Chordata > Actinopteri > Salmoniformes > Salmonidae > Salmo > Salmo trutta. Next base: position 2,721,086 of record NW_021822911.1, on the reverse strand, counting down.
TAAGAAAGGAAAGCACTTTATGTATTTAGTTCTCCCATTTGAAAAAGTTGTACATATTTGGACAAATTCACTTATATTGTATTAAAGTAGTCATAAGTTTAGTATGTGGTCCCATGTTCCATGCCTGCAGTGATTACATCAAGCTTGTGATTCTACAAACTTGTTGAATTCATTTTGCAGTTTGTCTTGGTTGTGTTTTAGATGATGTTTTTCCTAATAGAAACTGATTGGTGAATAATGTCCTGTCATTTTGGAGTCACTTCATTTGTATTGTCAGTAAGAATAGAAGATTTTTCTGAACACTTCTACATTCATGTGGATGCTACCATGATTATGAATAATCATGAATGAATCGTTAATGATGATGAATGAGAAATTTACAGAGGCACAAAGATCAGACCCCCTCTGTTATTGGTATTATTCTGTATACTTCTGGCCCTTCTTTGGACACTGTGTTAACTAACCTCCAGACGAGCTTCAATGCCATACAACTCTCCTTCCGTGGCCTCCAACTGCTCTTAAATACAAGTAAAACTAAATGCATGCTCTTCAACCGATCGCTGCCTGCACCTGCCCGCCCGTCCAGCATCACTACTCTGGACGGTTCTGACTTAGAATATGTGGACAACTACAAATACCTAGGTGTCTGGTTAGACTGTAAACTCTCCTTCCAGACTCACTATAAGCATCTCCAATCCAAAGTTAAATCTAGAATTGGCTTCCTATTTTGCAACATACCATCCTTCACTCATGCTGCCAAACATACCCTTATAAAACTGACCATCCTACCGATCCTCGACTTCGGTGATGTCATTTACACAATAGCCTCCAACACCCTACTCAATAAATTGGATGCTGTCTATCACAGTGCCATCCGTTTTGTCACCAAAGCCCCATATACAGTGGGGGGAAAAAGTATTTGATCCCCTGCTGATTTTGTACGTTTGCACACTGACAAAGAAAGGATCAGTTTATAACTTTAATGGTAGGTTTATTTGAACAGTGAGAGACAGAATAACAACAAAAACATCCAGAAAAACTCATGTCAGAAATGTTATAAATTGATTTGCATTTTAATGAGGGAAATAAGTATTTGACCCCCTCTCAATCAGAAACATTTCTGGCTCCCAGATGTCTTTTATACAGGTAACGAGCTGAGATTAGGAGCACACTCTTAAAGGGAGTGCTCCTAACCGCAACTTGTTACCTCTAAAAAAGACACCTGTCCACAGAAGCAATCAATCAATCAGATTCCAAACTCTCCACCATGGCCAAGACCAAAGAGCTCTCCAAGGATGTCAGGGACAAGATTGTAGACCTACACAAGGCTGGAATGGGCTACACGACCATCGCCAAGTAGCTTGGTGAGAAGGTGACAACATTTGGTGCGATTAATCGCAAATGGAAGAAACACAAAAGAAATGTCAATATCCCTCGGCCTGGGGCTCCATTCAAGATCTCACCTCGTGGAGTTGCAATGATCATGAGAACGGTGAGGAATCAGCCCAGAACTACACGGGAGGATCTTGTCAATGATCTCAAGGCAGCTGGGACCATAGTCACCAAAAAAACTATTGGTAACACACTACGCCGTGAAGGACTGAAATCCTGCAGCGCCCGCAAGGTCCCCCTGATCAAGAATACATATACATGCCCGTCTGAAGTTTGCCAATGAACATCTGAATGACTCAGAGGACAACTGGTGAAAGTGTTGTGGTCAGATGAGACCAAAATGGAGCTCTTTGACATCAACTCAACTCGCCGTGTTTGGAGGAAGAGGAATGCTGCCTATGACCCCAAGAACACCATCTCCACCGTCAAACATGGAGGTGGAAACATTATGCTTTGGGGGTGTTTTTCTGCTGAAGGGACAGGACAACTTCACTGCATCAAAGGGACGATGGACGGGGCCATGTACCGTCAAATCTTGGGTGAGAACCTCCTTCCCTCAGCCAGGGCATTGAAAATGGGTTGTGGATGGGTATTCCAGCATGACAATGACCCAAAACACACAGCCAAGGCAACAAAGGAGTGGCTCAAGAAGAAGCACATTAAGGTCCTGGAGTGGCCTAGCCAGTCTCCAGACCTTAATCGCAAAGAAAATCTGTGGAGGGAGATGAAGGTTCAAGTTACCAAACGTCAGCCTTGAAACCTTAATGACTTGGAGAAGATCTGCAAAGAGGAGTGGGACAAAATCCCTCCTGAGATGTGTGCAAACCTGGTGGCCAACTACAAGAAACGTCTGACCTCTGTGATTGCCAACAAGGGTTTTGCCACCAAGTACTAAGTCATGTTTTGCAGAGGGGTCAAATACTTATTTCCCTCATTAAAATGCTAATAATTGTACAACATTTTTGACATGCGTTTTTCTGGATTTTTTGCTGTTATTCTGTCTCTCACTGTTCAAATAAACCTACCATTAAAATTATAGACTGATCATTTCTTTGTAAGTGGGCAAACGTACAAAATCAGCAGGGGATCAAATACTTTTTCCCCCACTGTACTACCCACCACTGCGACCTGTACACTCTCGTTGTCTGGCCCTCGCTTCATACTCGTCACCAAACCCACTGGCTCCAGGTCATCTACAAGACCCTGCTAGGTAAAGTCCCCCCTTATCTCCGCTCACTGGTCACCATAGCAGCACCCACCTGTAGCACGCGCTCCAGCAGGTATATCTCCCTGGTCACCCCCAAAGCCAATTCCTCCTTCGGCCGCCTCTCCTTCCAGTTCTCTGCTGCCAATGACTGGAACGAACTACAAAAATCTCTAAAACTGGAAACACTTATCTCCCTCACTAGCTTTAAGCACCAGCTGTCAGAGCAGCTCACAGATTACTGCACCTGTACATAGCCTATCTATAATTTAGCCCAACTACTACCTCTTCCCCTACTGTACTTATTTATTTAGCTCCTTTGCACCCCATTATTTCTACTTTGCACTTTCTTCTACTGCATATCTACCATTCCAGTGTTTTACTTGATATATTGTATTTACTTTGCCACCATGGCCTTTTTTTGCCTTTACCTCCCTTATTTCACTTCATTTGCTCACATTGTATATAGACTTATTTTTCTACTGTATTATTGACTGTATGTTTGTGTAATACCCTTGTTTGAACCAAGTATTGAGTTTATTTGTTATAATTAATTGGTATTATATTTAAAAGATGATTGAATTGCTCCTAAACTGTAATGTTGTTAATGCATTATGCTTTTTGAAGAAATATTTATTTAATGTATAAGTGAATAGTTTGTTTTACTTTGAAGTTTAAGTTCTGACCAATAAGGTCGCTTGTTAAGTTGTGGCCAATGGGAGTTGACCTGGTTAACGGGAGGGAAAAAGACGTTGATGAAAGGATGGTCGTTTTACCTCAGGACGGTTGGTGAAGAAAAATTATAAAATAAGACGACAGAACTACAACAAAACCCATAGCTACTAAGACATGAAGGGAAATACATGTTTTATTTAATAAAAGAGTTGTTATAATTTAGTTAAAACTTAGAAAAGACTGAAGCTACCGTCTCGTCGTGGAGGTATTAGCCAGCCTAGAGGTTAGCCTAGCATCGTGTGACACCGGGAGATAATTGCTTGGGAAGCTTAACGAGTTCGTGTTGCCATGGGGATATCGGTTACTAAGGAGGACTGTCTGCATGGGGAGCTGTGTTGCCATGGGGATATCAGTTACTAAGTAGTACTCTCTGCATGGGTAGCTGTGCTGCCTTGGACTTGGTGAGGAAGCCTGCATGGAACTGCCATACTTCGCTGAGGGAATATCTACCAAGTCGTGAGTAACCACAATGTGAGGTGCTTAATTTGGACACGGGTTGTGCACAACTCATTGGGGTTTATTATTATTTTTATTTCTTTTTGATGTTGTGTCTGAACATGTATTTGTGTTTGAAAATGTTTTAATACACATATGGAACGTTATGTATGTTGCCTTGGTGGAGTCATTAATTGTTTCAATTTAATGCATGGGATGGTTTATCCTGATTCAATAACAGAAACCTATAATCATTTCATCTGAAGTTAATACCCTATTGTCATAACCCTAGATAGTTTACAATAGGAATTCTTATTGGAGATGTCCTTCTCACCTAACATCCCATGCTGCTGAGATACTCTACATATGTTAATATTGTGAGAGTCATATTCAAGCCTGGTGAGAGGGTTACATTTGTTTAACTCCATGTATAACTCTGTGTTGTTATATGTGTCGAACTGCTTTGCTTTATCTTGGCCAGGTCGCAATTGTAAATGAGAACTTGTTCTCAACTTGCCTACCTGGTTAAATAAAGGTGAAATAAATAAATAAATTGGTAATGGTGAGAGGTTAAATCAAATCAAATTTATTTATATAGCCCTTCGTATATCAGCTGAAATCTCAAAGTGCTGTACAGAAACCCAGCCTAAAACCCCAAACAGCAAGCAAAGCATGTGAAAGAAGCATGGTGGCTAGGAAAAACTCCCTAGGAAAAACTCCCTAGAAAGGCCAAAAACCTAGGAAGAAACCTAGAGAGGAACCAGGCTATGAGGGGTGTCCAGTCCTCTTCTGGCTGTGCCGGGTGGATATTATAACAGAACATGGTCAAGTTGTTAAAATGTTCATAAATGACCAGCATGGTCAAATAATAATAATCATAGTAGTTTTCGAGGGTGCAACAAGCACGTCCGGTGAACAGGTCAGGGTTCCGTAGCCGCAGGCAGAACAGTTGAAACTGGAGCAGCAGCATGGCCAGGTGGACTGGGGACAGCAAGGAGTCATCATGCCAGGTAGTCCCGAGGCATGGTCCTAGGGCTCAGGTCCTCCGAGAGAAAGAAAGAAAGAGAGAAAGAGAGAATTAGAGAGAGCATATTTAAATTCACACAGGACACCGGATAAGACAAGAGAATACTCCAGATGTAACAGACTGACCCTAGCCCCCCGACACATAAACTACTGCAGCATAAATACTGGAGGCTGAGACAGGAGGGATCAGAAGACACTGTGGCCCCATCCGATGATACCCCCAGACAGGGCCAAACAGGCAGGATATAACCCCACCCACTTTGCCAAAGCACAGCCCCCACACCACTGGAGGGATGTCTACAACCACCAACTTACCGTCCGAAGACAAGGCCAAGTATAGCCCACAAAATCTCCGCCAAGGCACAACCCAAGGGGGGCGCCAACCCAGACAGGAAGACCACGTCAGTGACTCAACCCACTCAAGTGACGCACCCCTCCCATGGACGGCATGGAAGAACACCAGTATGCCAGTGACTCAGCCCCTGTAATAGGGGTAGAGGCAGAGAATCCCAGTGGAAAGAGGGGAACCGGCAAGGCAGAGACAGCAAGGGCGGTTCGTTGCTCCAGCCTTTCCGTTCACCTTAACATCCTCATCATTTATCGCCCTCCAGGTTCCCTTGGAGAGTTCATCAATGAGCTTGACGCCTTGATAAGTTCCTTCCCTGAGGATGGCTCACCTCTCACAGTTCTGGGTGACTTTAACCTCCCCACGTCTACCTTCGACTCATTCCTCTCTGCCTCCTTCTTTCCACTCCTCTCCTCTTTTGACCTCACCCTCTCACCTTCCCCCCCTACTCACAAGGCAGGCAATACGCTTGACCTCATCTTTACTAGATGCTGTTCTTCCACTAATCTCATTGCAACTCCTCTCCAAGTCTCCGACCACTACCTTGTATCCTTTTCCCTCTCGCTCTCATCAAAAACTTCTCACTCTGCCCCTACTCGGATGGTATTGCGCCGTCCCAACCTTCGCTCTCTCTCTCCTGCTACTCTCTCCTCTTCCATCCTATCATCTCTTCCCTCTGCTCAAACCTTCTCCAACCTATCTCCTGATTTTGCCTCCTCAACCCTCCTCTCCTCCCTCTCTGCATCCTTTGATTTTCTCTGTCCCCTATCCTCCAGGCCGGCTCGGTCCTCCCCTCCTGCTCCGTGGCTCGACGACTCACTGCGAGCTCACAGAACAGGGCTCCGGGCAGCCGAGCGGAAATGGAGGAAAACTCGCCTCCCTGCGGACCTCGCATCCTTTCACTCCCTCCTCTCTACATTTTCCTCTTCTGTCTCTGCTGCTAAAGCCACTTTCTACCACTCTAAATTCCAAGCATCTGCCTCTAACCCTAGGAAGCTTTTTGCTACCTTCTCCTCCCTCCTGAATCCTCCTCCCCCTCCCCCCCCCCCTCCTCCCTCACTGCGGATGACTTCGTCAACCATTTTGAAAAGAAGGTTGACGACATCCGATCCTCGTTTGCTAAGTCAAGCGACACCGCTGGTCCTGCTCACACTGCCCTACCCTGTGCTTTGACCTCTTTCTCCCCTCTCTCTCCAGATGAAATCTCGCGTCTTGTGACGGCCGGCCGCCCAACAACCTGCCCACTTGACCCTATCCCCTCCTCTCTTCTCCAGACCATTTCCGGAGACCTTCTCCCCTACCTCACCTCGCTCATCAACTCATCCTTGACCTCTGGCTACGTCCCTTCCGTCTTCAAGAGAGCGAGAGTTGCACCCCTTCTGAAAAAACCTACACTCGATCCCTCCGATGTCAACAACTACAGACCAGTATCCCTTCTTTCTTTTCTCTCCAAAACTCTTGAACGTGCCGTCCTTGGCCAGCTCTCCTGCTATCTCTCTCAGAACGACCTTCTTGATCCTAATCAGTCAGGTTTCAAGACTGGGCATTCAACTGAGACTGCTCTTCTCTGTGTCGCGGAGGCTCTCCGCACTGCTAAAGCTAACTCTCTCTCCTCTGCTCTCATACTTCTAGACCTATCTGCTGCCTTTGATACTGTGAACCATCAGATCCTCCTCTCCACCCTCTCCGAGCTGGGCATCTCCGGCGCGGCCCACGCTTGGATTGCGTCCTACCTGACAGGTCGCTCCTACCAGGTGGCGTGGCGAGAAGCTGTCTCCGCACCACGTGCTCTCACCACTGGTGTCCCCCAGGGCTCTGTTCTAGGCCCTCTCCTATTCTCGCTATACACCAAGTCACTTGGCTCTGTCATATCCTCACACGGTCTCTCCTATCATTGCTATGCAGACGACACACAATTAATCTTCTCCTTTCCCCCTTCTGACAACCAGGTGGCGAATCGCATCTCTGCATGTCTGGCAGACATATCAGTGTGGATGACGGATCACCACCTCAAGCTGAACCTCGGCAAGACGGAGCTGCTCTTCCTCCCGGGGAAGGACTGCCCGTTCCATGATCTCGCCATCACGGTTGACAACTCCCTTGTGTCCTCCTCCCAGAGTGCTAAGAACCTTGGCGTGATCCTGGACAACACCCTGTCGTTCTCCACTAACATCAAGGCGGTGACCTGATCCTGTAGGTTCATGCTCTACAACATTCGCAGAGTACGACCCTGCCTCACACAGGAAGCGGCGCAGGTCCTAATCCAGGCACTTGTCATCTCCCGTCTGGATTACTGCAACTCGCTGTTGGCTGGGCTCCCTGCCTGTGCCATCAAACCCCTACAACTCATCCAGAACGCCGCAGCCCGTCTGGTGTTCAACCTTCCCAAGTTCTCTCACGTCACCCCGCTCCTCCGCTCTCTCCACTGGCTTCCAGTTGAAGCTCGCATCCGCTACAAGACCATGGTGCTTGCCTACGGGGCTGTGAGGGGAACGGCACCTCCGTACCTTCAGGCTCTGATCAGGCCCTACACCCAAACAAGGGCACTGCGTTCATCCACCTCTGGCCTGCTCGCCTCCCTACCTCTGAGGAAGCAAAGTTCCCGCTCAGCCCAGTCAAAACTGTTCGCCGCTCTGGCACCCCAATGGTGGAACAATCTCCCTCACGATGCCAGGACAGCGGAGTCAATCACCACCTTCCGGAGACACCTGAAACCCCACCTCTTTAAGGAATACCTGGGATAGGATAAAGTAATCCTTCTAACCCCCCCCCCCCTTTAAAGGATTTAGATGCACTATTGTAAAGTGTTTGTTCTACTGGATATTATAGGTGAATGCACCAATTTGTAAGTCGCTCTGGATAAGAGCGTCTGCTAAATGACTTAAATGTAAAAATGTAAATGTTCACACTCCTGGGCCAGACTATACTTAATCATAGGACCTACTGAAGGTTAGCATGTTTTGTTGTATCCTCTGTTATTAGTAATGGTGAGAGGTGGTGAATGGTGAATGGTGAGAGGTTAGCATGTTTTGTTGTAGCCTCTGTTATTGGTAATGGTGAGAGGTTAGCATGTTTTGTTGTAGCCTCTGTTATTGGTAATGGTGAGAGGTTAGCATGTTTTGTTGTAGCCTCTGTTATTGGTAATGGTGAGAGGTTAGCATGTTTTGTTGTAGCCTCTGTTATTGGTAATGGTGAGAGGTTAGCATGTTTTGTTGTAGCCTCTGTTATTGGTAATGGTGAGAGGTTAGCATGTTTTGTTGTAGCCTCTGTTATTGGTAATGGTGAGAGTTTAGCATGTTTTGTTGTAGGCTCTGTTATTGGTAATGGTGAGAGGTTAGCATGTTTTGTTGTAGCCTCTGTTATTGGTAATGGTGAGAGGTTAGCATGTTTTGTTGTATCCTCTGTTATTGGTAATGGTGAGGTTAGCATGTTTTGTTGTAGCCTCTGTTATTGGTAATGGTGAGAGGTTAGCATGTTTTGTTGTATCCTCTGTTATTGGTAATGGTGAGGTTAGCATGTTTTGTTGTAGCCTCTGTTATTGGTAATGGTGAGAGGTTAGCATGTTTTGTTGTAGCCTCTGTTATTGGTAATGGTGAGAGGTTAGTATGTTTTGTTGTATCCTATGTTATTGGTAATGGTGAGAGGTTAGCATGTTTTGTTGTATCCTCTGTTATTGGTAATGGTGAGAGGTTAGCATGTTTTGTTGTAGCCTCTGTTATTGGTAATGGTGAGAGGTTAGCATGTTTAGTTATAGTCTCTGTTATTGGTAATGGTGAGAGGTTAGCATGTTTTGTTGTAGCCTCTGTTATTGGTAATGGTGAGAGGTTAGCATGTTTTGTTGTAGCCTCTGTTATTGGTAATGGTGAGAGGTTAGCATGTTTTGTTGTAGCCTCTGTTATTGGTAATGGTGAGAGGTTAGTATGTTTTGTTGTATCCTCTGTTATTGGTAATGGTGAGAGGTTAGCATGTTTTGTTGTAGCCTCTGTTATTGGTAATGCTGAGAGGTTAGCATGTTTTGTTGTATCCTCTGTTATTGGTAATGGTGAGTGGTTAGCATGTTTTGTTGTAGTCTCTGTTATTGGTAATGGTGAGAGGTTAGCATGTTTTGTTGTAGCCTCTGTTATTGGTAATGCTGAGAGGTTAGCATGTTTTGTTGTATCCTCTGTTATTGGTAATGGTGAGTGGTTAGCATGTTTTGTTGTTGCCTCTGTTATTGGTAATGGTGAGAGGTTAGCATGTTTTGTTGTAGCCTCTGTTATTGGTAATGGTGAGAGGTTAGCATGTTTTGTTGTAGCCTCTGTTATTGGTAATGGTGAGAGGTTAGCATGTTTTGTTGTAGCCTCTGTTATTGGTAATGGTGTTAGGTTAGCATGTTTTGTTGTAGCCTCTGTTATTGGTAATGGTGAGAGGTTAGCGTGTTTTGTTGTAGCCTCTGTTATTGGTAATGGTGAGACGTTAGCATGTTTTGTTGTAGCCTCTGTTAATGGTAATGGTGAGAGGTTAGCATGTTTTGTTGTAGCCTCTGTTATTGGTAATGGTGAGACGTTAGCATGTTTTGTTGTAGCCTCTGTTAATGGTAATGGTGAGAGGTTAGCATGTTTTGTTGTAGCCTCTGTTATTGGTAATGGTGAGAGGTTAGCATGTTTTGTTGTATCCTCTGTTATTGGTAATGGTGAGAGGTTAGCATGTTTTGTTGTATCCTCTGTTATTGGTAATGGTGAGAGGTTAGCATGTTTTGTTGTAGCCTCTGTTATTGGTAATGGTGAGAGGTTAGCATGTTTTGTTGTAGCCTCTGTTATTGGTAATGGTGAGAGGTTAGCATGTTTTGTTGTAGCCTCTGTTATTGGTAATGGTGAGAGGTTAGCATGTTTTGTTGTAGCCTCTTTAACTTTCTCACTCATTATTTTTCATGATTCATTCATGATTTGTATTAATCATGTTATCATCAGGATTCATTTAGTAGTGTTTAGAAACATGTTATCTACTCACTTATACAGAACATTTCTACAGTCAGCATCCACCATTTTATTATTGGGCAAAACACAACCAAAACAAACTGCAAATGCGTCAATGTCACCTCATATGAAACATTTGATCTGAAATCCAAAATGTTGGAGTATAGAGCCACATTTAAAATGTTTGCTTCACTGTCAAAATAGATATGATGTGGACTGTATACTCAATACAATCTAAATCTGATACCTCACTGTCTGTCTTTTGACTGATACTGCTTTTAAACTGGTCTGGTCAGTCTACTCAAATATTTGTCCTTTACATGTTTCTATCTGCAGGCAAAACTTTGATAATTTGTCATTTATAATAATGATACATTAATTTACGAATAGATATGGCAGGTTTCAGGACACTGATATCTGAATATGTTGAAAAATGATACTGCCACTATTTTCACCACCAAAGCATAGCAGTGTGATTTTAATGTGATTTGACTCTTTGCAGGCTGTCAGGCTGTGGAGTCACAGAGGAAGGCTGTGATTCTCTGGTCTCAGCTCTGAGGTCAAACCCCTCACACCTGAGAGAGCTGGATCTGAGTAACAATGACCTGAAGGATTCAGGAGTGGAGCTGCTCTCTGCTGGACTGGAGGATCCCCACTGCAGACTGGAGACTCTGAGGTCAGTATTCCTGTAGTTGGTCAACAAGTGTTTTGTTGTATCCTCTGTTATTGGTAATGGTGAGAGGTTAGCATGTTTTGTTGTAGCCTCTGTTATTGGTAATGGTGAGAGGTTAGCATGTTTTGTTGTAGCCTCTGTTATTGGTAATGGTGAGAAGTTAGCATGTTTTGTTGTAGCCTCTGTTATTGGTAATGGTGAGAGGTTAGCATGTTTTGTTGTAGCCTCTGTTATTGGTAATGGTGAGAAGTTAGCATGTTTTGTTGTAGCCTCTGTTATTGGTAATGGTGAGAAGTTAGCATGTTTTGTTGTAGCCTCTGTTATTGGTAATGGTGAGAGGTTAGCATGTTTTGTTTTAGCCTCTGTTATTGGTAATGGTGAGAGGTTAGCATGTTTTGTTATATTCTCTGTTATTGGTAATGGTGGGAGGTTAGCATGTTTTGTTGTAGTCTCTGTTATTGGTAATGGTGAGAGGTTAGCATGTTTTGTTTTAGCCTCTGTTATTGGTAATGGTGAGAGGTTAGCATGTTTTGTTATATTCTCTGTTATTGGTAATGGAGAGAGGTTAGCATGTTTTGTTGTAGCCTCTGTTATTGGTAATGGTGAGAGGTTAGCATGTTTTGCTTTAGCCTCTAACTTTCTCTCTCATTATTATTCATGATTCATTCTTGATTTGTATTAATCATGTTATCATCAGGGTTCATTTAGTAGTGTTTAGAAACATGTTATCTACTCACTTAGACAGAAAATTACTCCAGTCACAATCCACCATTTTAATATTTGGCAAAACACAACCAAAACACAACCAAAACAAACTGCAAGTGCAATCAACGAGTTTGAGTCACAAGCTTAAAATGTAATCATTGTGTTCAAGGAATATCAGACCAAATACTAAACGTTTGACTATGACCATTTCAAATAGGGGGACTAGATACATAAAGTGCTTTCATTTTTCTAAATGGTGAAACAGATATGTATGAAAATATCCTCAAATAAAAGGTGACATTATATACTGTCACCTCATATGAAACATTTGATCTGAAATCGAAAATGTTGGAGTTTAGAGCCACATTTAAAATGTTATCTTCACTGTCAAAATAGATATGGTGTGGACTGTATACTCAATACAATCTAAACCTGATACCTCACTGTCTGTCTTTTGACTGATACTGCTTTTAAACTGGTCTGGTCAGTCTACTCATATTTGTACTATACATTTCTCTCTCTACAATTAATAGTGTGATCTTTTATAATAATTATACATTCATTAATTTATGAATAGATTGTGGCAGGTTTCAGGACACTGATGTATCTGAATATGTAGAAAAAATATACTGCCACTATTTTCACCACCAAAGAATAGCAGTGTGGTTTTAATATGATTTGACTCTTTGCAGGCTGTCAGGCTGTCTAGTCACAGAGGAAGGCTGTGCTTCTCTGGTCTCAGTTCTCAGTTCAGCTCTGAGGTCAAACCCCTCACACCTGAGAGAGCTGGACCTGAGTAACAATGACCTGAAGGATTCAGGAGTGAAGCTGCTCTCTGCTGGACTGGGGAATCCCCACTGCAGACTGGAGACTCTGAGGTCAGTATTCCTGTAGTTGGTCAACAAGTGATAACTGTTCACCAGATCCACATGTGTTTACCAGACACACATAGTCAACACCATATGTGTTTGGACAGTGAAGCTTACAGTTTTAAATTTGGTGCTATGCTCCAGCATTTTGGATTTGAGATGTTTCATATTAGGTGACAGTACAGAATGTCACCTTTTATTTGAGGGAATTCATACATATCTGTGTTACTGTTTAAATATGAATAGTGAATAATAACGAATAACAAAGTTATAGAGGCACAAAGATCAGAATAAATGCTAACCTCGGTTATTGGTAATGGTGTGAGATTAGCATGTTTTGTTGTAACCTCTGTTATTGGTAATGGTGAGAGGTTAGCATGTTTTGTTGTATCCTCTGTTATTGGTAATGGTGAGAGGTTAGCATGTTTTGTTGTAGCCTCTGTTATTGGTAATGGTGGGAGGTTAGCATGTTTTGTTGTAACCTCTGTTATTGGTAATGGTGAGAGGTTAGCATGTTTTGTTGTAACCTCTGTTATTGGTAATGGTGAGAGGTTAGCATGTTTTGTTGTATCCTCTGTTATTGGTAATGGTGAGAGGTTAGCATGTTTTGTTGTAGCCTCTGTTATTGGTAATGGTGAGAGGTTAGCATGTTTTGTTGTATCCTCTGTTATTGGTAATGGTGAGAGGTTAGCATGTTTTGTTGTATCCTCTGTTATTGGTAATGGTGAGAGGTTAGCATGTTTTGTTGTAGCCTCTGTAACTTTCTCACTCATTATTATTCATGATTCATTCATGATTTGTATTAATCATGTTATCATCAGGATTGATTTAGTAGTGTTTAGAAACATGTTATCTACTCACTTAGACAGAAAATTATCCAGTCATCATCCACCATTTTATTATTGGGCAAAACACAACCAAAACAAACTGCAAATGCAACCAACTAGTTTACAACCAAACACTAATATTTTGACTACTTTAATACGATATAAATGAATTGGTCAGAATACTTATGACTTCTTTAAATAGGGGGACTAGATACATAAAGTGCTTTCATTTTTCTAAATGGTGAAACAGAAATGTATGAAAATATCCTCAAATAAAAGGTGACATTATATACTGTCACCTCATATGAAACATTTGACCTCAAATCCAAAATGTTGGAGTTTAGAGCCACATTTAAAATGTTATCTTCACTGTCAAAATAGATATGGTGTGGACTGTATACTCAATACAATCTAAATCTGATACCTCACTGTCTGTCTTTTGACTGATACTGCTTTTAAACTGGTCTGGTCAGTCTACTCAAATATTTGTACTATACATGTTTCTATCTGCAGGCAAAACCTTGATAATTTGTAATTTATATTATGATACATTAATTTATGAATAGATATGGCATGTTTCATGACTGATATATCTGAATATGTTGAAGAAATATACTGCTACTATTTTCACCACCAAAGAATAGCAGTGTGATTTTAATATGATTTGACACTTTGCAGGCTGTCAGGCTGTCTAGTCACAGAGGAAGGCTGTGCTTCTCTGGTCTCAGCTCTGAGGTCAAACCCCTCACACCTGAGAGAGCTGGACCTGAGCTACAATCACCCAGGAGACTCAGGAGTCAGACTGCTCTCTGCTGGACTGGAGGATCCACACTGCAGACTGGAGAAACTCAAGTATGTAGAGGGTTTATGTCAATGTTCATATCAGACATGTTTGACTTTTCAGGCTAGTTAAGACAAACATTCTGACCACCACTTGGACAAAGTTGTGTGTGTCCTGTGTGTGTCCTGTGTGTGTCCTGTGTGTGTGTGTGTGTGTGTGTGTGTGTGTGTGTGTGATTGTCTTGTGTGTGTATGTGTGTGTCCAAGTGTGAAACACACATACACACACACACAGGACATACACACACACAGGACACACAGGACACACACACACACACAGGACACACACACACACACACACACAGGACATACACACACACACACAGGACATACACACACACAGGACATACACACACACACACACAGGACATACACACACACACAGGACACACACACACACACACAGGACACACACACACACAGGACACACACACACGACACACACACATACAGGACATACACACACACACACAGGACACACACACACAGGACATACACACACACACACAGGACATACACACACACACAGGACATACACACACACACACACACACACACAGGACATACACACACACACACACACAGGACATACATACACACACACACACAGGACATACACACACACACACACAGGACACACACACACACACACACACACACAGGACATACACACACACACACAGGACATACATACACACACACACTGGACATGCACACACACTGACCACACACACCCACTCACACACACACTGGGCGCACACACACACACAGGAAAAATACACAGGACACACACACAGGACACACACACAGACACACAAACTTGACGCACACACTGGACTCGCACACACACTGGACACATACAAACACACACGACACACACGATACACACACACTGGACTCACACAAACACTGGACTCACACACACACTGGACTCACACAAACACTGGACTCACACACGCACTGGACACAAACACTGAAAACGTTCTTACCAACGCTTGACCAGTGCGTGTTTGTGTCCAGTGCGTGTTTGTGTCCAGTGCGTGTTTGTGTCCAGTGTGTGTGTGTGTGTGTGTGAGTTCAGGTGTATCCCTCAATGACTGTCTGTTTTTCTGCTTACCGCTACAGTGTGGAACATGGTGGAGAGAACAGAATGAAACCTGGACTTAGAAAATGTGAGTGTTGACTGCTGTGAAGAATATGACTAAGAATAAGTCTTAATTCAAGTTAAGTCAAAGACCACCATCATTACTGACTTGGTCATATTAAATATCAGCTGTATTTCTACAGAAGCAGAAATCAGGGACACCAACGTTTACAAAGAGTTGCTTTGACAGTGTGTGTGTGTGTGTGTGTGTGTAATTAATGTGAATAAGTGTGTTTCATATTACCATACAGTATAACATATGATCATTCAACAAGTCTCAAGTTACCTTAACTTCTCCTTTTGATACCTAGAAACATCTACATTAAATGAATTAGTGAAAAGTGAGTTAACATTCTAATGTGAATGATGATGATTTCTAATATTGTGTCTGGTTTCATCCATCAGATGTCTGTGATCTCACACTGGACCTAAACACAGTAAACAGACTCCTCTCTCTGTCTGAGGAGAACAGAAAGGTGACCTGTAGGAGAGAGGAGCAGCGGCATCCTGATCACCTAGAGAGGTTTGAGGTCTGGGAACAGGTGCTGTGTAGAGAGGGTCTGACTGGGCGCTGTTACTGGGAGGTAGAGTGGAGTGGGGAGGCTGATATAGGAGTGACATATAAAGGAATCAACAGGAGAGGAGGGGGTAAGGACTGTTGTCTTGAATGTAATGACAAGTCCTGGAGTCTGATCTGCTTTGACAACAGATACTCTGCCTGTCACGATAATAATCTCACTACCATAGACGTCCCCTCCTCCAGCTCCCACAGAGTAGGAGTGTATCTGGACTGGTCAGCCGGCACTCTGTCCTTCTATAGAGCCTCCTCTGACACACTGACCCACCTGTACACATTCACCTCCACATTCACTGAGCCCCTCTATCCAGGGTTTAGGGTTCATTATGTTGATTCCTCAGTGTCCCTGGAAATAATAACCTGACACACACACTGGACACACACACTGGACATTCACACACAGTGGATACACACATGCTGGACACACAGGACACACACTAGACAAACACACACACACACACACACACACACACTAGACAAACACACACACACTAGACAAACACACACACACACTAGACAAACACACACACACACACTGGACAAACACACACACACACACTGGACACACAAACACACACTGGAAACACACACACACGCTGGACAAGATCACACTGGACACACACACACACTGGACAAACACACACACACTGGACAAACCAACACACACACACACACACAAACACACTGGACACACACACACGCGCACACACAGTGGACGCACACACAGTGGACACACACACACACACACACACACACACACACACACACACACACAGTGGACACACACACACAGTGGACACACACACACACACACACACACACACAAGCACAGTGGACACACACACACAGTGGACACACACACACACACACACACACACAGTGGACACACACACACACACACAGTGGACACACACACACACACAGTGGACACACACACACACACACTGTGGACACACACACACACACACACACACTGGACAAACAAACACACACACTGGACAAACACACTGTTACGTTCCCCAGTTTCTGTGTTGTAGTTTGTATATTTGTGAGTGTGTTTCAGGTAATGGCTTCCTGAAGTTCTCCAAGCAGCTGATTGGTCGGCCCCATTGCTGATTGGAGAGCTGACCCCGCCCCCTCGTCAGGACGCAGCTGCTCCAATTAACAACCCCACCTAAAGCCAGTGTGCTGTTGCTCAGGAAAAAAAGAGATGATTGCAGAGAGATATTTGCTGAGAGAGGAGGTTGATGGCAGAGGGTTATATATGTTGGTTGTTTCTCAGAAAGAGAACTTGTTATGTACTTAGTTGTTGCTGAGAAACCTTATTATGTTCTGTGTTTGTTGCTCAGAGAGAGAGAGAGAGCTTCTTTAATGTCCTGAGTTTTTCTCAGTTTAGTTGTGTAATTGTTTGTTATTCTGTTTCCTTTGTTCCCAGCGGGGAAGGCACCTAGGGAGTGCTTAGGCAAGAGGCCCGCGGGCATACATATACCCGTAGTAGTTTGCTGTCTATGCACACTAGGAAAGACCTGGGCGGACCATCCCCTGTATTTTGGTTAGTGCACCAGGTGGTGCTAGTTAGGTAAGTAGTGGGTAGGCAGGTAAGGTAGGAGAGGGGGCTTTGATATTTAGTTTATTTGCTTTGGTTCCGTCCAGCCCCTTTTCCCCAACCTTACCACGTGAAGGAATAAATTCCCTGTTAACGGTATTCTCTGCCTATTTGTCATCCTTGCTCACACCTACACTTCCCTACCTTATTCACAACAAGGAGAGTTAAGTTGTAGCAGGGTGTTGCGTTCCCTCTTTCTAGAGGCGTGCATAACTAAATATATATATATATATATATATATATATATACACTGCTCAAAAAAATAAAGGGAACACTTAAACAACACAATGTAACTCCAAGTCAATCACACTTCTGTGAAATCAAACTGTCCACTTAGGAAGCCACACTGATTGACAATACATTTCACATGCTGTTGTGGAAATGGAATAGACAACAGGTGGAAATTATAGGCAAATAGCAAGACACCCCCAATAAAGGAGTGGTTCTGCAGGTGGGGAACACAGACCACTTCTCAATTCCTATGCTTCCTGGCTGATGTTTTGGTCACTTTTGAATGCTGGCCGTGCTTTCACTCTAGTGGTAGCATGAGACGGAGTCTACAACCCACACAAGTGGCTCAGGTAGTGCAGCTCATCAAGGATGGCACATCAATGCGATCTGTGGCAAGAAGGTTTGCTGTGTCTGTCAGCGTAGTGTCCAGAGCATGGAGGCGCTACCAGGAGACAGGCCAGTACATCAGGAGACGTGGAGGAGGCCGTAGGAGGGCAACAACCCAGCAGCAGGACCGCTACCTCCGCCTTTGTGCAAGGAGGAGCAGGAGAAGCACTGCCAGAGCCCTGCAAAATGACTTCCAGCAGGCCACAAATGTGCATGTGTCTGCTCAAACGGTCAGAAACAGACTCCATGAGGGTGGTATGAGGGCCCGACGTCCACAGGTGGGGGTTGTGCTTACAGCCCAACACCGTGCAGGACGTTTGGCATTTGCCAGAGAACACCAAGATTGGCAAATTCGCCACTGGCGCCCTGTGCTCTTCACAGATGAAAGCAGGTTCACACTGAGCACATGTGACAGACGTGACAGAGTCTGGAGATGCCGTGGAGAACGTTCTGCTGCCTGCAACATCCTCCAGCATGACCGGTTTGGAGGTGGGTCAGTCATGGTGTGGGGTGGCATTTCTTTGGGGGGCCGCACAGCCCTCCATGTGCTCGCCAGAGGTAGCCTGACTGCCATTAGGTACCGAGATGAGATCCTCAGACCCCTTGTGAGACCATATGCTGGTGCGGTTGGCCCTGGGTTCCTCCCAATGCAAGACAATGCTAGACCTCATGTGGCTGGAGTGTGTCAGCAGTTCCTGCAAGAGGAAGGCATTGATGCTATGGACTGGCCCGCCCGTTCCCCAGACCTGAATCCAATTGAGCACATCTGGGACATCATGTCTCGCTCCATCCACCAACGCCACATTGCACCACAGACTGTCCAGGAGTTGGCGGATGCTTTAGTCCAGGTCTGGGAGGAGATCCCTCAGGAGACCATCCGCCACCTCATCAGGAGCATGCCCAGGCGTTGTAGGGAGGTCATACAGGCACGTGGAGGCCATACACACTACTGAGCCTCATTTTGACTTGTTTTAATGACATTACATCAAAGTTGGATCAGCCTGTAGTGTGGTTTTCCACTTTAATTTTGAGTGTGACTCCAAATCCAGACCTCCATGGGTTGATAAATTGGATTTCCATTGATTATTTTTGTGTGATTTTGTTGTCAGCACATTCAACTATGTAAAGAAAAAAGTATTTAACAAGATTATTTCTTTCATTCAGATCTAGGATGTGTTGTTTAAGTGTTCCCTTTATTTTTTTGAGCAGTATATATATATACTTTGTAATTTGTAAGTCGCTCTGGATAAGAGCGTCTGCTAAATGACGTAAATGTAAATGTACTACATCAATATTTAAAGATAAATGGCATCGACATACAATTGAATGTAAAATAGAGGAACATATTGGAGAAAGCACTAGCCAATACAGTAACAGTACTGCCATACAGGCATAATATCACATTTCAAGATATCTTTGTACACAAATTGTTCAATATTTTATCAGGCTGACTTGAAAGATTATACACAACATTTTGCTGCGTGGCAATACTGTGTTTGGATTCTGAAGGGCATTTATACAAAAGAGGTAGTCTAGACACTGTATTAATACCATTATGCATTTGAATCCCATCTACAGCTACCATCTAAGATATTAATTTCCCTCCACAAGGGGGCGGACATGTAACGTTTCCAAAATGGGATAGTATTGTACATGTAACGTTTCCAAATTGGGATAGTATTGTACATGTAACGTTTCCAAAATGGGATAGTATTGTACATGTAACGTTTCCAAAATGGGATAGTATTGTACATGTAACGTTATGCCCCCTTGTGAGTTAATAGTATTGCATGCTGTAGCAGGCTATATAAAGAGGAAGACCTCCATTGACGATTCAGTTCGTTGTAACTGTGACAGGTTAAAGGAAATACTCATAGCCTATACACAAAAAATTATTAGTAAGTTCATAGTATGTGAGCATCTTAAAACATCTAAGGTTAAAAAGATTATGCATTCAGTACTAGTTGATAGAGATTGATAAAATTCATAATTGTGTTAAAGTTAAAATCCGTCAAGCATACAAAGGGTAAAAATTGTAAAAGGAATGTGTAAACGTTATATTGATTACTTTATTTTGTGGTGCCTAATTGAAGGGGACAAGTGTTAATGTGTGATCTACTAAATGCTCTTAATCTATGAGCCTGAGATCGATTGCTCTGGTCCCCCAAATTCGGGGGAAATCGTGGGTTTTTCCTGATTGCACTAAAGCTCATTGAGGAAACAATACCGTATCACTCTAGTGATTATTTCTCCCCTTTTTCAGGGTCGTAACATAACATCTCGTCTGGACAGGTCACCGTCCTTAGTTAGCTTCGTTAACTAACTAACGTTAGCTAGTTCATTATCACAAAAGTAAGAACTGCTCTAGATTAGAAACTTACGTTAATGAGTGTAAAGCCATGTTGGCTTTATGGAAACGATATACAATATATGGGAAAGAATATAGTTGAGGAAATAATCCAAACCTAGTTGTGCCTAGTTAGGACATAACGTTAGCTAGCTAGCTAACGGTACTGTACTGTAGCTCATACAACGCCGATGGTCAAACCCGGCTTTCTAATATTTACGTTCATTAACTATAGTAACGTTATGGAAGATATTCACAGAAAACCATCATTGTCTTCGTTATTCATTATTAGTATGTTTTATTATAAATTATTTCGAGACATATTCAGAGCCAAACATTAACCCAACTGAACCTTTTTAACTGTTGTCGCATCCAAACTTGTCACCATCGTTTTCAGTTGTAATTGCGAAGTTCCCGGAAGAAGTCAAGCAACAACGGAGGTTCCTCGATGAACCCACCTTCTAACAAGTTCTTTGAAGAACCTTTTGGGGCTGTTTTTCATTGACCAAGAACCCTACGGTTCTTAGGGGATCTGAGAACAACTCCAGTTGAACCCTTCATTTTTAGAGTTGTAATCGGCTCTATTTACTCTCAGATTCAAACATGATGATTAGTATCAACGATCAAGTCAGCTGCTGCTGCTCCAATACAGTATGAGGTGAGACGGTGAACTGATGTTGTACCGGGCAGTCAGCTGCTGCTGCTGCAATACAGTATGAGGTGAGACGGTGAACTGACGTTGAACCGGGCAGTCAGCTGCTGCTGCTCCAATACAGTATGAGGTGAGATGGTGAACTGATGTTGAACCGGGCAGTCAGCTGCTGCTGCTCCAATACAGTATGAGGTGAGACGGTGAACTGATGTTGAACCGGGCAGTCAGCTGCTGCTGCTCCAATACAGTATGAGGTGAGCCGGTGAACTGACGTTGAACTGGGCAGTCAGCTGCTGCTGCTCCAATACAGTATGAGGTGAGACGGTGAACTGATGTTGAACCAGGGCAGTCAGCTGCTGCTGCTCCAATACAGTATGAGGTGAGACGGTGAACTGATGTTGAACCGGGCAGTCAGCTGCTGCTGCTCCAATACAGTATGAGGTGAGACGGTGAACTGATGTTGAACAGGGCAGTCAGCTGCTCCAATACAGTATGAGGTGAGACGGTGAACTGATGTTGAACTGGGCAGTCAGCTGCTGCTGCTCCAATACAGTATGACATTTTTAGAGTCGGTAAACACGTGATCTTGGTATGTGTACGTGTGTGGAGAACGAGACACAGACTAACTGTGAATTGGTCGTCTCGTTCTGTAGCAACAGCTAGTTATTCTAGTTTTCCAGTGAGGTGTCAAAACAACAGGAAATCACTCTAGACACAGTTCCTCTGAAGTAGATCAACGGTTCCCTGGATTGGGGCTTTGGGAGTTGCAGTTTCTCTAGAGATAAATCAGATCCAGACTGAACTGTGTGATGTAGTAGGGAGTTGTAGTTTCTCTAGAGATAAATCAGACCCAGACTGAACTGTGTGATGTAGTAGGGAGTTGTAGTTTCTCTAGAGATAAATCAGATCCAGCCTGAACTGTGTGATGTAGTAGGGAGTTGTAGTTTCTCTAGAGATTAATAAGATCCAGACTGAACTGTGTGATGTAGTAGGGAGTTGTAGTTTCTTTAGAGATAAATCAGACCCAGACTGAACTGTGTGATGTAGTAGGGAGTTGTAGTTTCTTTAGAGATAAATCAGATCCAGACTGTACTGTGTGATGTAGTAGGGAGTTGTAGTTTCTCTAGAGATAAATCAGATCCAGACTGAACTGTGTGATGTAGTAGGGAGTTGTAGTTTCTCTAGAGATAAATCAGACCCAGACTGAACTGTGTGATGTAGTAGAGAGTTGTAGTTTACAACAGGACAATATTCTACATAGTTTAGCGCACAAAATGTAATTAACCACAATGACCATAATCCATTGCATGCCTACTTGTCTTGTCTGTTTATTTTACACCTGCAATGTAAAAGAGAGAAGAATGCACAATGGTCAATGCTATCTGGGATCCTTGGGACATCTCTAACCTAAACCCTAACCTTAACCCCTAACCTTAACCATTTTAAATGTCAACTTCAACGGGCTAGGGACGTCCCAAGGATGTATCTCTACCTGAAAATACATGATCTAAGTGATTGATAGTTGGTATTCAGCAGTCATTAAGCCTTATTTACTTTAATGAACTACTAAAATAGTGATTTTTATCAGACAGCATAGACAGCAGCTCTACACTTTATTGACTGACTGATCCATTCATCCTTCCATCCCTCCTCAGCCTTCCTCTCCTTTGAAGACCCAGTGAGGGTGGAGCTCAGTCAGAGAGCTGTTGAGGGACTGGTTAGGAAGAACACTTCTACAGCCAGAGAGGTGAGAGGTCACACATGGTTTAGATGGTAAATATTTATGTTCCCTTAGCGGTTCATCACGTCAGCAAAAGGGAATATGTTCCATCATCTATGTTTATTTACATTTGTGCAAATTGTCCACTGATATTGGTGTAATTTCTCACCCCTTTTGGCTGTATGAAAGTTAATTTCCCCTCAGACACACACATTTGTTCTTTGATATTATGAAGGTCATTTGTGTTTAGTGTACCTTTCCCCCCTCATTCACCCCATCTCTTTACATTTGTTATGCATAATCAGTGGCCTGACTGTGCCAAAGGCCCATCCTGGTAGATCTGAACCTAATGCAGCTTGGAGTGATCAGATGACAGAAGTCACATTTAGGTGCCAGGTGTAACTGAGGCCATAGATGCTCCATATCCATTACTTTGAGTGTTTTATATGATATGACTAAATGTGTTTCTTTCTGTGTTGCAGGGGCAGTCAAGAAATGGAACAGCAAGGCCACAGAACATGACATAAGCAGAGCTTTGGGAGACCACCTCAAGCCCCTGGTAGAGCCGGGGGTGGTGTTTACCACTCCACCACGCCTTCAGCAGGCTGGAAAAGTGGGATTGATCTGGTTGATCCATTTGTTTCCGTTTCCAGTAGTTGAATCCTTTGATGTAAACATTTCATTTTCAACAAATTAACTGGGTTGGTTGAAAAGTGATACTAAACGTACATATCATGCACTATTTTGAGATAGTGGAAGAAATACTGAATTTATACTAAGATGGACCAAGATACTTGTTGCTTTTGCACAGATTTGTTCATTGGTTTGACAAGAGTCTGTTGATTGTCAGTCATTGGGTTCATTTGTTTTACAATATGTTGAAATCAAATCAAGCTTTATTTATACAGCACATTTCAGACATGGATGCAACACAATGGGTTCACAGGAAAAACCAAATAAATGAAAATAAACAAATATATGATAAAAAACAGAAGACTAACAACTGAAAGACTAGTGATCATTCTAAGGAAATGCCATTGATTAAAATATTAACAATTGGATGCAACATCCAACCCAAAATATCAGCTTGTTTTACTACATTGTTTGTTACATTCCCCAGCAAGAAAATCAGAAATATCCCTTAAACAGAAGAGGAAACAAACAAAGAGTCACTGACAACAACCACAACTAAACAGGTGGGGTTTTAGGAGGGGTTCTGAAAGACACTATGGGGGTGTCCACTGAAAGTTGACTAGTAACAACAACTGGGACCTAAAAGACACCCACCATGAGACCCACTAAATCTGCCCAAGAAGAGTCAAACAAAAGAAAAACCCACACCAAACTTAAAGACAGGAAGCAAACCAAAAAGGTGGAGCAACTAAAGGTGTTGACTCTCCACATGTATCAAGACAACTGGAGCACTGGGCCAGACACTCTTAAATAGAACCTGGACCAGCTCAGGTGAAACACCTTCCCACTAACGAGATGGACAAGCCAGCACAGGTGTAACACATACTGACTAACGAGGTGACACCAATCAGTGCGTCCTACGTGCTAACGAGCTAGACGTGCTAACGAGCTAGACGTGCTAACGAGCTAGACGTGCTAACGAGCTAGACGTGCTAACGAGCTAGACGAGCTAACGAGCTAGACCTGCTAACGAGCTAGACGTGCTAACGAGCTAGACGTGCTGACGGAGCTAGACGAGCTAACGAGCTAGACGTGCTAACGAGCTAGACGTGCTAAAATCCAAACCTCAAAACATAAATGGAAAAACCAAAGACTGTAACACCTTAAGAGAATGCTTACCACCAACAGAAAACAACTTATATTTCATATTATAATCAACTACAATGCTTCACCTTCACCAATATAAACATGTTGTCTACTGGCTGTCAACAATTAAAAACAAGAAAAAAACATTTTTTCCCCACTAGCTTATAGAACTCTCGTCCCCTTGGAACCCGAACAAAACTCATCTTCAGGAAGGAACGCAACACTTATTTGTCATAACTCATCGATATCATGTTGAAATCAATTGTGTGAGAGGAGGGAGATGAGGTTGCACGTCCTGTTAAAACAAACAGCTAAAAACCACACGGAATCTGGGAATAATGTGTACATCACTGGTTAGAGGACAACTTGTAGAAAACAGCTATCTACATTTTGAAGTGTTGCATTTTGATTCAAGTGGGTCACCAACGTGGTAAGTGTAACACAGCTCTTTTTGTGTTAGTTACTTTTTGTTAAATCACATAAATAGACCTCTTCCATTTCAGAGCCTGGATTTTTCCCCTGAGGCTAATATCCATATCATGTTGAAATCAATAGAACAGGGGACAAACGTTTAGGTTCTACATTGTGACATCATTAAAATACTCCTTCTACAATGTTAAACATTCTACATTTTACATTATTTCATTGATATCATGAAACAACTCCATGTATTTTCTGATGTTTAGTCAGAGATTTTTTATCAGAGTATCTCTTCCCACATTGAGTACAGCTATAAGGATTCTGTCCTGTGTGTCTTCTCTGGTGTAAAGTCAGCTGGCTAGATGTAGTAAAACCCTTCCCACATTGATCACAGCTATAAGGTTTCTCTCCAGTGTGTGTTCTCTGGTGTAAAGTCAGCTGGCTAGATGTAGTAAAACTCTTCCCACATTGATCACAGCTATAAGGTTTCTCTCCTGTGTGTGTTCTCTGGTGTGTCGTCAGACATCCAGATGTACCAAAACTCTTCCCACATTGATCACATTTAAAAGCTTTCTCTCCTGTGTGTGTCCTCTGGTGTACCATCAGGCTGTTTAGCTGATTAAAACTCTTCCCACATTGATCACAGCCATAAGGTTTCTCTCCTGTGTGTGTTCTCTGGTGTATAGTTAGATAGCTAGATGTAGAAAAACTCTTCCCACATTGACTACAGCAATAAGGTTTATCTCCTGTGTGTGTCCGTTGGTGTACTATCAGGCTGTTTAGCTGAGTAAAACTCTTCCCACATTGATCACAGCCATAAGGTTTCTCTCCAGTGTGTATTCTCTGATGTGATTTCAGGGTTTGTAGCCGAATAAAACTCTTCCCACATTGATCACAGCCATATGGTTTCTCTCCTGTGTGTGTTCTCTGGTGTATAGTTAGATAGCTAGATGTAGAAAAACTCTTCCCACATTGACTACAGCAATAAGATTTTTCTCCTGTGTGTGTCCGTTGGTGTACTATCAGGCTGTTTAGCTGAGTAAAACTCTTCCCACATTGATCACAGCCATAAGGTTTCTCTCCAGTGTGTATTCTCTGATGTGATTTCAGGCTTGGTAGCCAAATAAAACTCTTCCCACATTGACTACAGCCAAAAGCTTTCTCTCCTGTATGAATTCTTTGATGTATTTTAAGTTTTACTGAAGAGGTGAATCTTTTCCCACAGTCTGAGCAGCAGTTAGATTTCTTCCCTGTGGATCTCTGCAGGTGTTTCTTGAGGAGTTCTGATCTGCAGTGACTCTTCTCTGCCTCTTCAGCATCATGAGGTTGTTGAGGCTCCCCAGAGGATCCACGATAGTGAAGTATCTCTCCTGTGTGAATGACAAAGTCAGACAGATGGTTAAAGGCCCACAACAGCAGAAATCCATTGTTTATTTCAGGTAAAATGTGATGCCCAGAGCATACCCATGAAGTTGTACAACAATTGACATCTGTTAAATTATTTGACAATTAACCTGTTGCATCTAGACGTTCCGCTAGCGGAACCCCTCACCAATATCCAATGGAAGGGCGTGGCGCGAAATACAAAAACCTCAAAAATGCAATAATTTCAATTTTTCAAACATACGACTATTTTACACCATTTTAAAGATAAGACTCTCGTTAATCTAACCACATTGTCCGATTTCAAAAAGGCTTTACAGCGAAAGCAAAACATTAGATTATGTTAGGAGAGTATATAGCCAAAAATAATCACACAGCCATTTTCCAAGCAAGCATATGTCACAAAAACCCAAAACACAGCTAAATGAAGCACTAACCTTTGATGATCTTCATCAGATGACACTCCTAGGACATTATGTTATACAATACATGCATGTTTTGTTCAATCAAGTTCATATTTATATAAAAAAACAGCTTTTTACATTGGTGTGTGATGTTCTGAAAATGTATTCCCACCGAAAACTTCCGGTTAATGTGCACATCAATTTACTAAATTACTCATCATAAACGTTGACAAAATACATAACAATTATTTTAAGAATTATAGATACAGAACTCCTTTATGCAATCGCTATGTCAGATTTTAAAATAGCTTTTCGGCGAAAGCACATTTTGCAATATTTTGAGTACATAGCCCAGCTATCACGGCTAGCTAATTTGACACCAGCCAAGTTCGGGGCACACTAAACTCAGAATTAGTATTCGAAAAATTGTATTACCTTTGCTGAGCTTCGTCAGAATGCACACCCAGGACTACTACTTCCACAAGAAATGTTGTTTTTGTTCCAAATAATCCATAGTTATGTCCAAATACCTCAGTTTTTTTTGTGCGTTCAGGTCACTATCCAAAGGGTAACGCGCGAGCGCATATCGAGAAGAGAAAATTCAAAATGTTCCATTACCGTACTTAGAAGCATGTCAAACGCTGTTAAAAATCAATTTTTATGGTATTTTTCTCGTAAAATAGCGATAATATTCCAACCGAACAATAGTGTATTCATTCAAAGAGGAAAAGAAAAAACAGCGTAGTCTCGTGAATGCGCATATCCAATCTCTTCGTCACCGGGCAGACCACTGACAAACTGAGCTACTATACTCTGCCCAGAGACAGGAGATGCCTCAATCCGCTTTCTGAAGGCTTTAGAGAGCCAATGGAAGCCTTAGAAAGTGCTACGTAACCGCATAGATACTGTAGTTTTGATAGAGAACCAAAAGAAGAACTACAAATTCTCAGACAGGCCACTTCCTGCTTGGATACCTCTCAGGTTTTTGCCTGCCATATGAGTTCTGTTATACTCACAGACACCATTCAAACAGTTTTAGAAACTTCAGAGTGTTTTCTATCCAAATCTACTAATAATATGCATATTCTCGTTTCTGGGCAAGAGTAGTAACCAATTTAAATCGGAATAGTTTTTTCATCCGGCCGTGAAAATACTGCCCCCTATCCCAAAGAAGTTTTAAGACAGTCAACTTAGCAACAATCATATTTTGTCTTGTTTTCGCATTAGTAGTAACTAGAAATAAGTTATTAAAGTTTTTGAAATCCTAAGCAGTGTGCCAGACAACTATTGGTCTCCAATATAGGCCCTTTTCTGTGTTTGCTAAATTTGCAGCACGAGGGCAATGCACACACAATCTGGTTGCAGAAAATCCTCCCTGCTAATGAGGAAACCACTAGTTATGGATGTAGTATATCTGGTAATGAGGAAACCGCTAGTTATGGATGTAGTATATCTGGTGATGAGGAAACCACTAGTTATGGATGTAGTATATCTGGTAATGAGGAAACCACCAGTTATGGATGTAGTATATCTGGTAATGAGGAAACCACTAGTTATGGATGTACTATATCTGCCTGGAGCAAAAATGTTGAGCAAAGATTTTAGTTTTTCACAATGTATTCTGAATATTACAGCTCACTATCACGAGTGCTACTGAAGGAAACTCACATTAAGCTCTGTGTTTATTCACTAATTCACCACCGTGGGGGAAAACTCAGGGGAGTTCTCATAGGCTAACAGTAAAAATAGCCTACATTCCGAGGTTGCTTATGAGTACATTTCACATTACTTTAGGATTATAATCGTAAGGCTCGTTTGAATGTCCTGGTTAATATGTTTGTGTTGTCATGACGTTGCCCTCTTTGGGTTTTCTATGCACCATCCCCCTACCTCCCCCTACCCAGGCTCTGTGAGAGCGGTCGTAAATTCCTAAAAGAATGTCCTACCTCATGGCCACAGTTTTGAGACAGAGTGTGTTTCATAGAAAGAACCCAGGAATTCTTCCACCTCACAGGACTGGAGAACCAAACGACATTTATGTTCTGGATAAGGTATAAAAGATCGGTGAAGAATCCAGCTACGAACTGGTCCGTTTGGTACAATTTTGTGAAACTCATGAGAGACAATACGGCCACATTACCATGGCGCTGTTTATATAATAGCCTCAGTTGTGAGACTTACATCTAATGGTTGTATAAAAATGAATGAATAAGGATAAAGCTATTTGGAATATGTTGGGATGATTATAAGATATTAATGTGAGAGAATTGTATTTCTGTGTCAAGTTTCACCAAGTCATCGGCACACCCCCATGAACAGACGGGACCTGGCGTCATGAGACAGCCTTTTTCCGAATTCCGAATATAACCCCCACCCAGGGTTTCTATCACCAGACCGAGCTTACCTCCATTACGAGTGGCTAAACGTTGGAGACCATGCATTCCTCTGTCTGAACTTTAACCATACCACGTGGTTAAACTCTTAGACTATTGATACCGACAGAATAATAACAAGTCTTTGATATTAATTACTAGTCTGCAGCTAGGAATTCGGTATCATTGAATGCGAAGACCGACGAAACATCTGTCCTATAACGACATTTATGAATGTCACTTTGAAATATCCATTCTAACAGAGAGAGAGAGAGAGAGAGAATGCGAGGACAACCTCTCCAACAGAACAAACTTTTCAACAAAGATCCCAAAGACACACTGAGCGTAAATATATATATTGATTGCAATTGTTCCCGAATGAGTGAGCGTTCATGTGCAAAGGATTAGCATTTCAATTGTTATAATTATCAACTCTTATCAACCTTTTGTCTAACAAGCCACCATGCTGGTTTAGCCCACAAGGGCACATTCCTTTATCATTTCTTTGTAACGATATCCATTTGTTATGCATTTCTGTGAATTACTTAGTAAATAAATGATTTTAAGACAATTGATGTATGGATGACTCATAGTGAAGACTGGGTTCATGCAGATAACTAACAATTTATGATGTTTGGAATGAGACTGACGAGGTAAACGAATACATCATTAATCAGAAGACTAATAGATCAGATATTATAATATCTGAAAGTTATATTAGGAAAATTATAACTTTGTAATCTGAATATTTTCCTTGGTGCCCCGACCACCTAGTTAATTACAGTTACACGATTAATCAGTTTAATTGCGTAATAATAATTACAGAGAGTTATTTGATAAACATGTCTTCAGTTTAATGATGCCAAAGACATGACAGTGTAATTGTCGCAAATCAACTGCTTTATACTTAAAAAACAGTAAAATGGTCTTTGGCTAGCTTTGCCATCAGCCTGACAATGAGGGTTTGTACACTAAGTGTTAAACAAATTGGCCCATAACTTCACCAAACAATAATACAGACCTACTGTAGGACACATAACATCACCTAACAACAACATAGACCTCCTGTAAGACACATAACATCACCTAACAACAACATAGACCTCCTGTAAGACACATAACATCACCTAACAACAACATAGACCTACTGTAGGACCCATAAATTCACCTAACAACAACATAGACCTACTGTAGGACCCATAACTTCACCAAACAACAACATAGACCTACTGTAGGACCCATAACTTCACCTAACAACAACATAGACCTACTGTAGGACCCATAACTTCACCTAACAACAACATAGACCTTGGACTATAAATCGTTTAATATTTCAGGTGAAACATGGAAACTAAAATGTCTTTGTTATGACATTTCATAACCTGATCACCAGATAATTTTGTGAATAATCCCACTAGGCTACTCTGTAATGTGTTGTCATTCTAAATGTCCCGAATAAAGGAACATGACGGAATTGCGCATCACATTTAACAAACCAAACATTGAAATACCCTTATAGAAGGTAAAGTAAAAACCCAAACCGGTCTGTGCATCAATACTGGTATATAGTAAAATACGGTTTACCACCCAGCCCCAAGGCTTGGTTGAGCGTGGGCAGGCACCATACACACCACACTCAGGCAGACAAGATGTTTGATCCGACCAAAGACCCAATCCATCTCTACTATTAGTTCATGTTAGTAAACTGTAAACAAACTGGATCGTTTCAGTTGAGCGTACTAGCACTATGCCTGTCTACCAATCCATCTATACTATTAGTTCATGTTAGTAAACTGTAAACAAACTGGATCCTTTCAGTTGAGCGTACTAGCGCTACGCCTGTCTACCAATCCATCTATACTATTAGTTCATGTTAGTAAACTGTAAACAAACTGTATCCTTTCAGTTGAGCGTACTAGCACTACGCCTGTCTACCAATCCATCTCTACTATTAGTTCATGTTAGTAAACTATAAACAAACTGGATCCTTTCAGTTGAGCGTACTAGTGCTATGCCTGTCTACCAATCCATCTCTACTATTAGTTCATGTTAGTAAACTATAAACAAACTGTATCCTTTCAGTTGAGCGTACTAGCACTACGCCCGTCTACCAATCCATCTATACTATTAGTTCATGTTAGTAAACTGTAAACAAACTGTATCCTTTCAGTTGAGCGTACTAGCGCTACGCCTGTCTACCGGAAGTTGATGCTGTTGCTATGCAACCTCGCTAGCTTGTTAGCGTAACAAATTACTAGCTAGACATCTTACGACTTCGGGTGTGTTTGTAAATTCAATCTGGAGTGCCAGAGTCTGCTCTGGGAGTTCGTAAATTCAGAGCGTTTAGCTCTCAGATTGTTCAGAGCTCACTCTGCTGGACGCTCTGGCCGAGGAGTAGGGTTGATCCGAGCGTTCTGACCTCACAAAGGCAGTCAAGCACCCGAGCTAACTGGCTAGCTGCTTCCAGACACAAATGAGAGAACACCTCACTGACCATTTTACTCGCCCTAGCAGAGCTGGTTAGGCTATTTTCATGTTATCCAAAGCGTTGGTGACTGTAACTGTGCTGCTGGCAACAATTACGTTTTTTTTGCCGACATTTACTGACACCTGGACATATTCAACGGGTGTTTGATTTGATTTGGACCTCTTTTAGTCCCCATTTGGACTAATCTTCCAAGAGTCCTTAAATATTAAAATACAATTTATAATACGAACACATTTTCACATATAACACACTATTACAAAGATACATAATATACTAACATAATGACCCAATAAATACTCAATCTAAAAAATATTGATTCTTCATCTACTATAGTCCCACAACATTTCTGTGTATTATATTTAAATGGTTTTAAAATAATGTTTAAATTCATATATTGAAAGGTTTCTGGTTTGCTCAGTTCATTTATTCCATTTCTTTATTGCTCCAAATCAAAATGTTCTTTTGCCTATTTCTCTTTTCTGTCTGGATAACGCATAGATGGTGGACAATCTATTCCTAGTATTTACTGAATGTCTGTCTCTTACCAACTGAATACCGTTGTGAATAGAACTTGGCCGTTTTAAATTATGTATTTTATGAAATAAAATAAGCATGTTTTTTTCCAATTATCTTGTCGATGGATGACCAACCAAGAACATTGGGCATGACTACAACAGAAGAACCAGATCTCCACTTTAAATCAATCCGAGCTATACGTGCTATACCTGCTAACGTGCTATACCTGCTAACGAGCTATACCTGCTAACGAGCTATACCTGCTAACGAGCTATACCTGCTAACGAGCTATACGTGCTAAAATCACCCAAGATAAATAGATCTCTGTTGCTATCTGTGGCCTGGTCAAACCCAGTACATAAGTCATCCAAATAGGACAGCTTAGAGCTAGGAGGTCTATACACACATCCTACCAATATGGCTGCCTGGTGAGGCAGATGGACTTGAGCCCATAGTGCCTCTATTTGACATACATTAAGGTCATCCCTCCTCTTAAAAGGTATATGATTCTGAATGTACAGTGCACACCACCACCATTCCTATTCCTGTCTCTTCTCAGTAAACTATATCCATGATTCCTGTCCCTTCTCAGTAAACTATATCTATGATTCCTGTCTCTTCTCAGTAAACTATATCCATGATTCCTGTCCCTTCTCAGTAAACTATATCCATGATTCCTGTCCCTTCTCAGTAAACTATATCCATGATTCCTGTCCCTTCTCAGTAAACTATATCTATGATTCCTGTCCCTTCTCAGTAAACTATATCCATGATTCCTGTCCCTTCTCAGTAAACTATATCTATGATTCCTGTCCTTCCTCAGTAAACTATATCCATGATTCCTGTCCCTTCTCAGTAAACTATATCCATGATTCCTGTCCCTTCTCAGTAAACTATATCCATGATTCCTGTCCCTTCTCAGTAAACTATATCTATGATTCCTGTCCCTTCTCAGTAAACTATATCCATGATTCCTGTCCCTTCTCAGTAAACTATATCTATGATTCCTGTCCCTTCTCAGTAAACTATATCCATGATTACTGTCCCTTCTCAGTATACTATATCTATGATTCCTGTCCCTTCTCAGTAAACTATATCCATGATTCCTGTCCCTTCTCAGTAAACTATATCTATGATTCCTGTCCTTCCTCAGTAAACTATATCCATGATTCCTGTCCCTTCTCAGTAAACTATATCCATGATTCCTGTCCCTTCTCAGTAAACTATATCCATGATTCCTGTCCCTTCTCAGTAAACTATATCTATGATTCCTGTCCCTTCTCAGTAAACTATATCCATGATTCCTGTCCCTTCTCAGTAAACTATATCTATGATTCCTGTCCCTTCTCAGTAAACTATATCCATGATTCCTGTCCCTTCTCAGTAAACTATATCCATGATTCCTGTCCCTTCTCAGTAAACTATATCCATGATTCCTGTCCCTTCTCAGTAAACTATATCCATGATTCCTGTCCCTTCTCAGTAAACTATATCTATGATTCCTGTCCCTCCTCAGTAAACTATATCTATGATTCCTGTCCCTTCTCAGTAAACTATATCCATGATTCCTGTCCCTTCTCAGTAAACTATATCTATGATTCCTGTCCCTTCTCAGTAAACTATATCCATGATTCCTGTCCCTCCTCAGTAAACTATATGTATGATTCCTGTCCTTTCTCTGTAAACTATATCCATGATTCCTGTCCCTTCTCAGTAAACTATATCTATGATTCCTGTCCTTTCTCAGTAAACTATATCTATGATTCCTGTCCTCTCAGTAAACTATATCCATGAATGTTCATTTGCACATCATTTACAGATGCATCTAAATGCGTTTCGGTCAAAGCCAAAATATGAATATTATTTATGTTGACCAAGTTAAAAACCTCATGTATTTTGTTAGGAAGGCTACATACATTACCCTGAGCTATATGCAACCCTTTCCTTATCAAGTGGAGATCAATAGAACATGAACATAGAGCATAGAACATGTATTCATTTTAGATGAAGATGTCATGATACACAACAACACAAACCCAGATTTGAACATTAAATCAAAATAGCCAGGGAGTTACTCTAGAGTCCTGATACAGTTAGGTTAAAATAGCCAGGGAGTTACTCTAGAGTCCCGATACAATTGCCCGCTGATATAAAGTTTATCCATCACCATGGAGACTTGTTGATTCAGGCAACGCTTTTCCTTCATGATGGGAAAAGCGTGGGGAAGTGATCATTCATTCCAAAATCAGTGTTTCTGAGTTCTCTGCCCATGTTCTTCATCGTTTCCTTTTGCTTAAATTTGTCAAAACATGCAATAACAGCCGTTGGCCTATTTCCAGAGGCCTTACCTATTCTATGGACTCTGGAGAAAGTGACATCACGCACAACATCAGTGGGCAGTTTTAGTTGAGTTGACATAAAGACTCAGACTGTGTCCTCACAGCCTCTGCTGTTGTCATCCTCCGGTCTCCCTGAAAATATTAGATTGTCCCGCATTGATCGACACTGTACATCAAGCAAGGTTTCTTTAAGTTGTTTGTTCTCCCTTTGCACCACCTCCGCCTTGCTATGAATAGAGTCTACAGTACCTTTCAGCGCCGTGTTCTCTTTCCTTAGATCATCAATCTGACGTTGGCTGAATTCTAGACCGGCACATAATGCATTGATGTCCTCTCGTAATATATCCAATATATCAAGTTTGGCAAGCCTTTCATTGGTGGATTTTAACAAGTCAACATCCATATCAGTAAACCTCTCCCCACTCGCCCTCTTACTAGGGGATGGTTTGGTTCCATCGCTGATACCTATTGGCCAACTTGGTTTTGTTTTGTTGATTGGGTTGGTTGGTTGTCTTTAACAACGATGATGCTGGAATCCTCTGAAACCAGCGACATGTTTCTTTGAGTTCATAAGTATCTCTCATCAGCTCTTCAATGGATTCTGAATCATCCAGCATGTTTACAGGCAGAGTTAACACTGCGCTCTGATACACTCAGACGAGAGTGCTCTGAAATCGGAGTAGATAGCCAGAGCAGGTTTATGAAATCACCCGAATGTCCATTGAGAAAGCACAACGACTATACCATTTAGCTAAGAATGACGGGAATAATCAAGTCAATAAACGTTGGGTAGTTAGTTAGATAGAATATAGTTAATATACTGGCAAGTTTGATGTATAAGTAGCCAACTAACGTTAAGTAGCTAGTTAACATACCGGTACATACTGCTGTAATAACATGCTAACAAATTGTCAGCCAAAATATCGTGTAAGGTAACTTATTTGAAGAGTCATTACTTTATTACATTGCTCAACATTTTCTTAACATTCGTCATAATTAGTTAGAGCAATGGATTTGTATCGGCTCTCGTCGGACTGCATATTTTCAGCAATTTTCTTAAAATCTGAAAAGCCACGCCCAGGTCGCAGTTGTAAATGAGAACTTGTTCTCAACTGGCCAACCTGGTTTATGAAGAATTGCATTATGGGCCCTAAAAGCACGGAAATAGTGGCCACTGCTCGTATACTTCGTGTTTTGGCGAATTTAGTACGACATCCAGGAACTTTTGGCATACTAACTACATCATACTATGACCAATAAGCACACTATATACTCAGTTAACATCACAAATAGTACAGTTAGTATGAGTATTCTAACACAGCTCAGGTCTCTGGGCTGCCATTTTGTTTCTGTTTAAATCCTAGGTT
Organism: Salmo trutta; assembly: GCF_901001165.1. Taxonomy (NCBI): domain Eukaryota; kingdom Metazoa; phylum Chordata; class Actinopteri; order Salmoniformes; family Salmonidae; genus Salmo; species Salmo trutta. Next base: position 2,685,347 of record NW_021822911.1, on the reverse strand, counting down.
TTAAAAAAGCCACACATCAATCAATCAGTCAATCTGCAGTTGAAACAATAACAAATCTGTCATTCCACCACTGTTTTGGTAATAAGATGATTAAGGGGTTGGAGAAATGTAACTACAGACAGACCTATGGATGCAAGGACTGACCATCCATGATATCAACATTATAGTTTTAACCATGTTGAGGCTATACAGTGTTGGTTTACATTGTTTCTAAACATTAGAGTAAAAAAAGCTTATTTGTGGTTCTGATGGGGTACAACAGTTGAACTAAGCTCATGAGGCACGTGTTATATTCTTCAAGAATCAATGGCTATAAATAAATTATTAAGTCCAAATATTGATGTAGCAATTGCATATTTCCCCTTTAACACCACACATCAGTTCAACAACTGCAGAGTTTGTGCCTCTGTATTTAAGACAGGACTTACTAGTGTTAATCAGGGAACGGTTTCTCAAAACCATCTTATGGCTGAGTTCACCGTTAGAACCATTGGACGCCTTAAGATGCGTTTGGGAAACCGGGCCCAGATATCCAGTTTCCACCTCTTCTTCCTCCTCCTTTTTGGATGTGACAGTCATCTCCCCCTCCTCCTCTTTCACTCCATAAACTGGATCCTCCTCTTGCTCTTCCGCCTCTTCTTTTACTGTGACATCCTCCTCCTCTTTCACTCTGAACGCGTATTTTTCTTTTTTCACAGTAACAGCCTCACCCTCTACTTCTTGTTTTACTGTGATGTTCTCTTCTTTAGCAGGAGGAGAGTAGCTCAGTGACCGCATGGTTGTGAATGTTAGCTAGCTAGGCTAATGCTAACTTAACCAGCCCGCTAGCTGAATAATAACAACAACACCGTAAATATGAAATTAAATCTGATAACTAACTAGACGACAGAAGTGGGTTTAAAACACAGAGGCTAATATACACTAAAGCGTCTAAAGAGCTTTATCGGTTCGGCTATTTTGTCTAGCAAGCTACCGAGGTGGCTGAATAACTGTTGCTGTTGAAAGAAGAGTTCCGTCCACTAGATTATACGTCACACCAACAGCATTGCGTTAAATTACCTTAAATTCCCAGACCGCCATCTGCTGACTGGAGTGGGTAACGCAGTTGAGTAAAATGTTAATTTTGTCAGACAAAAAGTTAAAGCGTATGAATAAGGAACATCGCTGGTCCTAAAATATTCATTAGCCTAAATATTCATTAGCCCCCCTTAAATTAATCAATATCAGTCAATACATTTTTTCTGTGATTTATGTTTTTTCGTCAACTTTTCCATTGCATCTTAAACTTCTTACCGGGCGGCACTAGGACCAGGGGAGGCTGCTGCTGCACTAGTGACTGTTAGACTTTCTTCAGCAATACTAGGAGAGAGGGGTACCCCTACACAGAACTGAACTGGATCAAAGATGGAGGACAGAAATACTAGGAGAGAGGGGTACCCCTACACAGAACTGAACTGGATCAAAGATGGAGGACAGAAATACTAGGAGAGAGGGGTACCCCTACACATAACTGAACTGGATCAAAGATGGTGGACAGAAATACTAGGAGAGAGGGGTACCCCTACACAGAACTGAACTGGATCTAAGATGGTGGACAGAAATACTAGGAGAGAGGGGTACCCCTACACAGAACTGAACTGGATCAAAGATGGAGGACAGAAATACTAGGAGAGAGGGGTACCCCTACACAGAACTGAACTGGATCAAAGATGGACAGAAATACTAGGAGAGAGGGGTACCCCTACACAGAACTGAAATGGATCAAAGATGGAGGACAGAAATACTAGGAGAGAGGGGTACCCCTACACAGAACTGATCTGGATCAAAGATGGCGGACAGAAATACTAGGATGGAAGCAAATGTAAGGGATTATAACGAATCATGCAGAAACATGTACAGTTGACAGGAATGTTAGTTAATGTAGAGACAAACGATTATGCATTTTTTATAATGAAGTTGATTTTCGAAAATCGCGATTTAGCAAGCTAGCTGACTAGCTAACATTAACGAGCTAGCTGACTAGCTAACATTAACGAGCTAGCTGTCTAGCTAACATTAACGAGCTAGCTGACTAGCTAACATTAACGAGCTAGCTGACTAGCTAACATTAGCCAGCTAGCTGAATAGCTAACATTAACCAACTAGCTGACTAGCTGACATTAGCCAGCTAGCTGACTAGCTAACATTAACCAGCTAGCTGACTAGCTAACATTATCCAGCTAGCTGACTAGCTAACATTATCCAGCTAGCTGACTAGCTAACATTAACCAACTAGCTGACTAGCTAACATTAACCAGCTAGCTGACTAGCTAACATTAACGAGCTAGCTGACTAGCTAACATTAACCAACTAGCTGACTAGCTGACATTAGCCAGCTAGCTGACTAGCTAACATTAACCAGCTAGCTGACTAGCTAACATTAACCAGCTAGCTGACTAGCTAACATTAACCAGCTAGCTGACTAGCTAACATTAACGAGCTAGCTGACTAGCTAACATTAATCAACTAGCTGACTAGCTAACATTAACCAACTAACTGACTAACATTAGCCAGCTAGCTGACTAACTAACATTAGCCAGCTAGCTGACTAACTAACATTAGCCAGCTAGCTGACTAGCTAACATTAACCAACTAGCTGACATTAGCCAACTAGCTGACTAGCTAACATTAGCCAGCTAGCTGACTAGCTAGCATTAGCCAGCTAGCTGACTAGCTAACATTAGCCAACTAGCTGACTAGCTAACATTAGCCAGCTAGCTGACTAGCTAACATTAGCCAGCTAGCTGACTAGCTAACATTAGCCAGCTAGCTGACTAGCTAACATTAACCAGCTAGCAGACTAGCTAACATTAACCAACTAGCTGACTAGCTAACATTAACCAACTAGCTGACTAGCTAACTTTAGCCAGCTAGCTGACTAGCTAACATTAGCCAGCTAGCTGGGCTAGCTTTATGGGTGTTGTGACATGAGTATGAAATTGTCATTCTGGTTGTTTTAGGTACTCCTGAAACAACCAGCAAACCAGGCTGTCGTTCTGTGAAACAGTGGATGTATAGAATCTAGCTAGCTGAAGAATTTACTGCAAATTGAATGTACAATTGTGTAAGCTTGCCTTGCTGATTTTTGCCATGCAGATAGATGAAATAACGTAGCTAGCTATGCTCTTGCATATTGTGCAGTGGATTATTTAAAATACCTGTATGCCTATGGATGTGTAGCTAGCTATCTAGCCGATCTGTGTATGGACCCAAACGTTTGGTATACATATTAGTTCAGAACCTATGAACCTCAGCTATCATAGCCAGTTGTATCAACTTCAAAAGAGCCTGAATGACATTAATGAAGCCTATGGATTGAGTAGAATATAATATCATGTTGTGCCAAGGATGCAAGTCGTATATACATGTAGTTATTACCATGCATGAGATCCCCACATTGTAGCCTGTACATTTAATATATTCACTGATCATGTACTCTACCTTGGCAAATAAAGGTGCAGTTTAGGTATGAATGTCTTTGAGATTATTTTTCAGTCATATCCAATACCAGGAGTATCAAATTCCAGTCTTTGAATGACGCTGTGTCTGCATGTATGGATTACAATTATACACTTCAACAGTGTTTACCAATCTTGGTCCTGGGACATCAATGGTTACACATTGTAACTAATAGACTAGAAACAGGATTTAACTAGTTAATTCATATATACAGAAATATAATGTTAAAAAACAGAACACTACACTTCCTATGCATCATGTAAATACTCTAACACTGGTTCATCTCAACATCTAATGTCCTTCATCTGTATTGATCTGATAAACACAGGATAGGTGGAGTATTTCATCACATTACACTTCATTTCAACCAGTAGAGAATGTGAAACGCTTTATTGAAAAGCTCATTATCCAAGTGTTATAAATACAAGTTCAATCTGTACTTCAATGCACATCTGTTGTGCATTATAAAAACAGAGGAAGAAAGAGGAGGTGGCGAGAGAGGTGTAAAAGACAGAAAGGGAAAGAGGTAAGCACAGGAGCAGGGAAGGCAGCACATGATTAATGAATCACAGTGCTACATAAATATTCTCTCAGTTCATCACAATTACATAATAGTGTCTCTTGTTCGGCACAAATGTTCTTAAAAGCAGGTGAGGTGGCGATGATGGGACTGGGGGTTGGCATCCTCTCACATCAAAACATATCTGCAGACGAGAGACAGATGGAGAGAGAGAACATGTTTAAACCTTGTGTTTTTATTTTTTATTCTAACATTGTTAGTCATCAATCAGGAGGTGAAATGCAAAACTGACCTGGGATCATTAACTCTGGGACTACTGCATCTCTAACTGTATTTCAATGTAAAGCATCTCTTTAATACTACTTCCTGTATAATATCAACTGACCTGGGATCATTAACTCTGGGACTACTGCATCTCTATCTGTATTTCAATGTAAAGCATCTCTTTAATAATACTTCCTGTTGAGCTGACCAAGTGACCTCTCACCTCTGATCATGCTGTGCCCTCTATGTAGCCAGTTCAGATGCAGGAGGGGTTCACCGACACAGCTGATATAACCTAGAGGATTTAGGGAGAAGGGGAGAGAGGGATGAAGTGAAGGAGAGAGACTGTTATTGAGAAAATAAGGTAGTTAAAGCGACAGTGTTCAACAGGAATCTGTGTGTGGCCTCACCTGGTGTCCACACCACACTAAGTGGCTGCAGAGTACTTTATGCTGAAAAACATGAACGGACCAACAAGGACAAACAATATAGCGTAGTTATAGAAATAATGAAGTGTCTCACTATTCTCCATGGTTGGCCCTCTTGCCTATTCTTTGAAGGTGGAAGGAGCCACAGTTATACACCTGAGCCTGCTTACTGCACAACACAATCCATCAATCAGATAGATACATGAGTGTGTAGGTGTGGGTTATAGGGTGTCTAATTGTTCTACATTTTTTCAATATGGGGGATTTAAAATAGCCTGTTTTGTTTTTGCACAGACATCACACCCTTACCTAAACAGCATCCTCACTTGAGAAGTAGAAATCAAAGGGAGAGAAACTGTGAATTGAATAACTGCAGTTGACATAGCTCAGTAAATGGAAGAATACTCTTATTGCAATGTGAATGGCTCTTAAAAGAGCCTTTGGTTGTGCATAGTGTAGTCTATGGTGTTGCCAGGGAACAGCACCCTCTTTGAAGAAGTAGGAGGTGAAGATCTCCTGCACACGGATTGCCTCTCTTGCTGCGTTGTTGGACCCCATCCTTGAAACATCCTGCAGAGCAGCAGGCTCCTCCTCTGGCACACGGCGGCAAGCTGCAGATCCCCTCCTGGTCCTCGTGTCCATCCTCATGAAGTTACGCAGGACACAGGTAGCCTTCACACACCTGAATTCCTCCAGGAGGCAGTCCCAGATGACCCTGGTCACCCAACCTTGCAGTGTCCTACACGGTAACTGTAGGCAACCGTTATGAAGGAATCTCCAGTTACAAGGTATCTGTAGGAATATGGAAGACAATGTAATTATTAGACTGTTACATCACCAGGTCATTGTGGATTACTAAAGTATAATATCCCTGATAACAAATCATGATAACATTGGATTGATAGATGCATGGGCACACATATGTACATGCGTAGCATGTGACAATAACAGGATCATATCAAGCATGGCATCACAAATGAATACATAAATACCACTTGAAGCTTGATGATGAGTTGATCATTTGAATCAGCTGTGCAGTGTGAAGGCAAAAACAACAATGTGCCCCTCTGAGTCCCCAGGACTGAGAACCACTGCTCTTCATTGGGACCTCTTCATATGTAGACTGGCTTTCATAGAGCTCTTTATCTGAGGACAGAAAACCTCACAAGAAACAGACTTCATTATAGTCAAATTACACCACACTGAATATTATGTTACTATTATCTCCGTCCTCACTTCTAGGGACAGGAACTACACAAAAGTACCTGCCCTATCCAGAATAGCCTCCTCTCTCACTGACAGTTGGGGCTGCTATCCTTTCACCCTCCTCCATGGCTGTTAGCTAGCTACCTACAAATGCATTTGGAGTTTGTTTTTTACAGTGATAAATACATCAATATAGCTAGCTAATATGAAGTTAGGTAGATGGTGATATTTAATTCTATCTAGCTATCTATCTATACAGAATGTATAGTTGGCCAGATAGCTAGCTCATTTAGCAGCTCATTTGAGTTAGCCTGCACTGTAGCTAGTTAGCTAATAATCATTATTGTTTTTTACATTTTCAAAATCTATTTACTTAGTTAATTACTGAATAGGTTCTCCCAGCCATGTGGACAACTGGAAACAGGGCAGTAAAGTTTGTCACCAGAGCGTTTTAGAGGATATTACTATTGAACTATGTACCCATTTAATAACCAGACCTTCCTACAAACTTGCTCTGCTGAATTCTTGATGGAGTCACAATGGGCGGCCTAAGAGGCATCTAGTCCATCTGCTGACTGGACGCAGTTCAGTAAAATGTACATTTTATCTTCAGACAACAAGTTAAAGGGTAGGAAGCATGAGTTTTTACTCACCAGCGTAACAACACAGTGTGGTTAAAGACTTTGTTGTAGCCACGATCTGGTTCCCTATAAGGACAAACAGTTATGTTTCTGTTTTAAATTTACTACATTAAAATTACAAATTTACATTTTAAATGTTTTCTTTACTCAAGTATTACAATTAGTTTTTTTAGGGGTGTCGGGTGGAAGCTGTCTCCGTGTAACAGGGAATTTCTGTCCGTCGTCTTCCTGTATAGGTCTGTGCTAAAGCCACCCCCTCCCCCCTATTAAAATGTCCAGATAACTTGTTTAAGAGAAAGTATTGTCCAACCATCGGGTAACTTGTTTCATGCTCATCAAAGGTGAGGGTGAATTTCAGATGTTCACTGCTTGTATTGATGAAGGAGTGGAATCGATGAAGTTCCTCTGCTGTCCCCTGGAATAGATGGAACACGTCATCAATGAAGACATTTACAGAGCCTGATGAGGTGCTAGAATGGATTATTAGGGCTGACAATCACATTCTTCTCTAACAACCCCACATACAGATTGGCATAATAAGATGCTATTTTTTAAACTACAATGACCATAATGCACTGCATGCCTACTTGTCTTGTCTGTGTTTCTTTTACACCTGCTATATAAAAGAGACAGAAGAATGCACAATGGTCAATGCTATCTGGGATCCTTGGGACATCCCTACCCTAAACCCTAACCTTAACCATTTTAAATGTCAACTTCAACGGGCTAGGGACGTCCCAAGGATGTATCTCTACCTGAAAATGCATGATCTAAGTGATTGATAGTTGGTATTCAGCAGTCATAAAGCCTTATTTACTTTAATGAACTACTAAAATAGTGATTTTGTCAGACAGCATAGACAGCAGCTCTACACTTTATTGACTGATCCATTCATCCTTCCATCCCTCCTCAGCCTTCCTCTCCTCTGAAGACCCAGTGAGGGTGGAGCTCAGTCAGAGAGCTGTTGAGGGACTGGTTAGGAAGAACACTTCTACAGCCAGAGGTGAGAGGTCACACATGGTTTAGATGGTAAATATTTATGTCCCCTTAGCGGTTCATCACGTAAGCAAAAGGGAATATGTTCCATCATCTATGTTTATTTACATTAGTGCAAATTGTCCACTGATATTGGTGTAATTTCTCACCCCTTTTGGCTGTATGAAAGTTAATTTCCCCTCAGACACACACATTTGTTCTTTGATATTATGAAGGTAATTTGTGTCAAATGTACTTTTCCCCACTCATTCACCCCATCTCTTTACATTGCTGATGCATATTCGTGACCAGACTCAAATTCCGAACACAATGCCCATCCTGGCAGATCTAAACCTAATGCAGCACATTGTGACTTTTGTGCATCCAGACCTTATGCAACTTAGAGTGATCAGATAACAGAAGTCACATTTAGGTGCTAGGTGTAACTGAGGCCATAGATGCTCCATATCCATTACTTTGAGTGTTTTATTTAACATGATTAAATGTGTTTATTTCTGTGTTGCAGGGGCAGTCAAGAAATGGAACAGCAAGGCCACAGAACATGACATAATCAGAGCTGTGGGAGACCACCTCAAGCCCCTGGAAGAGCCGGGGGTGGTGTTTACCACTCCACCACGCCTTCAGCAGGCTGGAAAAGTGATAGTTTTTCATACTAAGATGGACCAAGAAATGTGTTGCTTTTGCACATATTTGTAAATTGTTTTGGCAAGAGTCTTCTTTGGTCAGTCATTGGGTTAATTTGTTTTACATTATGTTCAAATCAAATCAAGATTTATTTATACAGCACATTTCAGACATGGATGCAACGCAATGGCTTCACAGGAAAAAAACAATGAAAATAAACAGAAATATTTAGTACACAACAAACATAAGAGGATAAAAAACAGAAGACTAACAACTGAAAGACTAATGAGCATTCTAAGGAAATTATTAAAATATTAACAATTGGATGCAACATCCAACCCAAAATATAAGCTTGTTTTACTACATTGTTTGTTGTTACGTTCCCCAGAAAGAAAAATCTAAATTGCTCAAACAGAAGAGGAACTAACAAAGAGTCACTGACAACAACCACAACTAAACAGGTGGGGTTTTAGGAGGGGCTCTGAAAGACACTATGGTGGGTGTCCACTGAAAGTTGACTAGTAACAACAACTGGGACCTAAAAGACACCCACCATGAGACCCACTAAATCTGCTCAAGAAGAGGCAAACAAAATAAGAACCCACACCAAACTTAAAGACAGGAAGCAAACCACTGTGGAGCTTCTCTCTATTTTCAGGGTTTACTAGATAGGCATGTTGTTGGATCAGGGCCCAGTCCCCAATGTCATGCTCTAGTACATTTGGTTTGGCACATCTGAGAATGAACCCTGATATTCTAAAAGCAGGGCAACAATGTCAGTTTGTGATATATTGAAAACCTAAACATAAAATGTGCTATGTACACAAACATCTGCCACAACAATCATATTACTTGGATATTTTTAAACAAGCACCTTATAAACTGCACAAGCACCAGAAACGCTGTTGTTTTGACAAGTAGCAATAAATCACTGATATCGATTATGGGGGAAATCAGGTTGTATGTGCTGTTGAAACTAACACAACTAAAAAAAACACATTGAAATGGGAGATATATTTTTCCTCACTGATTAGAGAACAACCTGCAGAAGACAGTCAGCTACATTTTGGAGTGATGCATTTAAATTTAGGGGTCGCTAAACAAAGGAACGCAACACTTATTTGTCATCACTCATCGATATCACGTTGAAATCAATTGTACCGAGAGGAGGGAGATGAGGTTGCACGTCCTGTTAAACTAACAGCTCAAAAACCACATGGAATCTGGGAATAATGTGTACATCACTGGTTAGAGGAACCTTTGTAGAAAACAGATCGCTACATTTTGAAGTGTTGCATTTTGATTCAAGTGGGTTGCCAACGTGGTAAGTGTAACACAACTCTTTTTTTGTTAAATCTCATAAATAGTAACTCTTCCATTTCAGAGCCTGGATTTTCCCCCTGAGGCTAATATCCATATCATGTTGAAATCAATAGAACAGGGGACAAACGTTTAGGGTTCTACATTGTGACATCATTAAATTACTCCTACTACAATATTAAAACATTCTACATTATGACATCATTAAATACTCCTTCTACAATGTTAAAACATTTGACATGAATTCATTGATTGAGGTATTTTATCAGATTATCTCTGGTCACACTGATCACAGCTGAGGTTTCTCCTGTATGTGTTATATGGTGTGTAGTCCGCTTGCTAGACGTAGTAAAACTCTTCCCACATTGAGCACAGCTATAAGATTTCTCTCCTGTGTGTGTTTTCTCTGGTGTGATATCAGGCTGGTTGACTGAGTAAAACTCTTCCCACATTGATTACAGCTAAAAGGCTTCTCTCCTGTGTGTTTTCTCTGGTGTTTAGTCAGACAGCTAGACTCAGTAAAGCTCTTCCCACATTGAACACAGCTATATAGTTTCTCTCCTGTGTGTGTTCTCCGGTGTTTAGTCAGACTGTTAGATGTAACAAAACTCTTCCCACATTCATCACAGCTACAAGGTTTCTCTCCTGTGTGTGTTCTCTGGTGTGATATCAGGCCGGTTGACCTAGTAAAACTCTTCCCACATTGAGCACAGTTAAAAGGTTTCTCTCCTGTGTGTGTTCTCTGGTGTGATATCAGGCTGGGTGATTGAGTAAAACTCCTCCCACATTGAGTACAGCTATAAGGTTTCTCTCCTGTGTGTATTCTCTGGTGAAGAGTCAGATTACGCGATGTTGTAAAACTATTGCCACATTCATCACAGCTATAAGATTTCTCTCCTGTGTGTGTTCTCTGGTGAAGCCTCAGATTGCTCGAAGTAGTAAAACTCTTCCCACATTGACCACAGCTATAAGGTTTCTCTCCTGTGTGTGTTCTCTGGTGTGATATCAGGCTGTTTGAATGACTAAAGCTCTTCCCACATTGTGTACAGCTATACGGTTTCTCTCCTGTGTGTGTTCTTTGGTGTACAATAAGATGGTTAGATGTATCAAAACTCTTCCCACATTGACCACAGCTATAAGGTTTCTCTCCTGTGTGGATTCTCTGATGAATTTTCATGCCTGATGAGGTGGTGAATCTTTTCCCACAGTCAGAGCAGCAGTGAGGTTTCTTCCCTGTGGATCTCTGCTGGTGTTTCTTGAGGTGTGCTAATGTGGAGAGACTCTTCTCTGCCTTGTCAGCATCATGAGGTTGTTGAGGCTCCCCAGAGGACCCACGGTAGGTCCGTCTCACTCCTGTGTGAACAACAAAGTCAGACAGATGGTTAAAAGCCCACAACAGCGGAAATCCACTGTAAAAAAGTGATGCCAACAGCGTAGCCATGATGTTGTACAACAATTGACGTCTGTAATGAATGTAATGATTATTTGACATTTGTCTTAAAATGAGCAAGAACAGTCATATTTTGTCTTGTTTTCACATTAGTAGTAACATCTAAGACGATAAATGAGTTACTCATGTTGTTGAAACTCTAAGCAGTGTGCCAGACGACCTTTGGTCTCCAATATAGGCCCCTTTCTGTGTTTAATAAAATTGCGTCACGAGGGCGATGCACATGCAATTTGGTTGTAGAAACTCCTCCTTGCTAATGAGGAAACCGATAGTTATGGATGTAGTATATCTGCCAGGAGCAAAAATGGTGAGCAAAGATTTTAGTTTTTCACCATGTATTCTGAATGTGAATATGGGAAACCTCAGGGGAGTAACTTCCATTTACAGGTAGCTTATGAGTACATTTCACACTACTTTAGATTATAATTGTAAGGCTCGTTTGAATGTCCTGCTTAAGATAATGTTAGTGTCATCATTGCAAATCAAACGCTTTGTACTTAAAAAACACTTCAACCAGTAAAATGCTCTTTGGCTTTTCCATCAGCCTGACAATGAGGGTTTGCACACTGTTTGCCAAATTGGCCCATAACTTCACCTAACAACAAATATACCTATGTAATGAACGAAGAAGCACTTTGGTTGTTGTTGCATGACATATATAGTGTACTCTAGGACCCATAACAATAACATAGACCTACTGTAGGACCCATAACAATAACATAGACCTACTGTAGGACCCATAACTTCACCTAACAATAACATAGACTTACTGTAGGACCCATAACTTCACCTAACAACATTGACCTACTGTAGGACCCATAACAATAACATAGACCTACTGTAGGACCCATAACTTCACCTAACAACAACAACATAGACCTACTGTAGATCCCATAACTTCACCTAACAACATAGACCTACTGTAGGACCCATAACTTCACATAACAACAACATAGACCTACTGTAGGACCCATAACTTCACCTAACAATAACATAGCCCTACTGTAGGACCCATAACTTCACCTAACAACAACAACATAGACCTACTGTAGGACCCATAACTTCACCTAACAATAACATAGCCCTACTGTAGGACCCATAACTTCACCTAACAATAACATAGCCCTACTGTAGGACCCATAACTTCACCTAACAATAACATAGACCTACTGTAGGACCCATAACTTCACCTAACAACATTGACCTACTGTAGGACCCATAACAATAACATAGACCTACTGTAGGACCCATAACTTCACCTAACAACAACATAGACCTACTGTAGGACCCATAACTTCACCTAACAACAACATAGACCTACTGTAGGACCCATAACTTCACCTAGCAACAACATAGACCTACTGTAGATCCCATAACAACAACATAGACCTACTGTAGGACCCATAACTTCACCTAACAATAACATAGCCCTACTATAGGACCCATAACTTCACCTAACAACAACATAGACCTACTGTAGGACCCATAACTTCACCTAACAACAAATAAAGGAAAATAGCTCTGTGTGTTGTACAATAGCCTGTCCATCAAGGAACACACTGAACTCTGTCTGAGAAGCAGTTGGTAAACCAGGCGAGTCAGTCATTTGAGAAACCAAGGCTGTTGAGTCTGCTGATAAGAATACGGTGATTGACAGAGTCGAAAGCCTTGGCCAGGTTGATGAAGACGGCTGCACAGTACTATCTTTTATCGATGGCGGTTATGATATCGTTTAGTACCTTGAGCGTGGCTGAGGTGCACCCGTGATCAGCTCGGAAACCGGATTGCACAGCGGAGAAGGTACGGTGGGATTCAAAATGGTCAGTGATTTGTTTGTTAACTTGGCTTTCGAAGACTTTCGAAAGGCAGGACAGGATGGATATAGGTCTGTAACAGTTTGGGTCTGGAGTGTCACCCCTTTGAAGAGGGGGATGACCGCGGAAGCTTTCCAATCTTTAGGAATCTCGGACAATACGAAAGAGAGGTTGAACAGACTAGTAATAGGGGTTGCCACAATGGCGGCGGATAACTTTAGAAAGAGAGTGTCCAGATTGTTTAGCCCAGCTGATTTGTACGGGTCCAGGTTTTGCAACTCTTTCAGAACATCAGCTATCTGGATTTGGGTGAAGGAGAAGCTGGGGAGGCTTGGGCAAGTAGCTATGGGGGGTGGGGAGCTGTTGGCCGGGGTTGGGGTAGTCAGGAGAAAAGCATGGCCAGCTGTAGAGAAATGCTTATTGAAATTCTCGATTATCGTGGATTTATCGGTGGTGACAGTGTTTCCTATCCTCAGTGCAGTGGGCAGCTGGGAGGAGGTGCTCTTATTCTCCATGGACTTTACAGTGTCCCAAAACCTTTTGGAGTTAGAGCTACAGGATGCAAATTTCTGTTTGAAAAAGCTAGCTTTTGCTTTCCTAACTGACTGTGTGTATTGGTTCCCGACTTCTCTGAAAAGTTGCATATCGCGGGGATTATTCAATGTTAGTGCAGTACGCCACATGATGTTTTTGTGCTGGTCGAGGGCAGTCAGGTCTGGAGTGAACCAAGGGCTATATCTGTTCTTAGTTTTACAATTTTTGAAAGGGGCATGCTTATTTAAGGTGGTGAGGAAATTACTTTTAAAGAACAACCAGGCATCCCATTTTAGGTCACCTAACAGAACGAACTCTAAAGATAGATGGGGGCCAATCAATTCACATATGGTGTCCAGGGCACAGCTGGGAGCTGAGGGGGGTCTGTAACAGGCGGCAACAGTGAGAGACTTATTTCTGGAGAGATTCATTTTTTTTATTAAAAGCTCGAACTGTTTGTGCTTAGACCTGGAAAGTATGATAGAACATTGCAGGCCATCTCTGCAGTAGATTGCAACTCCTCCCCCTTTGGCAGTTCCATCTTGACGGAAAATGTTGTAGTTTGGGATGGAAATGTCAGAATTTTTGGTGGCCTTCCAAAGCCATGATTCAGACACGGCAAGGACATCAAGATTGGTGGAGTGTGCTAAAGCAGTGAGTAAAACAAACTTAGGAAGGAGGCTTCTGATGTTAACATGCATAAAACCAAGGCTTTTACGGTTACAGAAGTCAACAAATGAGAGTGTCTGGGGACACACAGGACCTGGGTTAACCTCTACATCACCCGAGGAACAGAGGAGTAGGATGAGGGTACGGCTAAAGGATATCAGAACTGGTCGTCTAGTGCGTTTGGAACAGAGAATAAAAGGAGCAGATTTCTGGGCGTGGTAGGATAGATTCAAGGCATAATGTACAGACAGGGGTATGGTAGGGTGCGGGTACAGTGGAGGTAAACCTAGGCATTGAGTGACGATTAGATAGGTTGCATCTCTGGAGGCAACAGTTATGCTAGGTGAGGTGTCAGGGAAATTGCAAGATTATGTTATAATGCTTGTATTGCATTATAATGGTTGTTTTATTCGACAGAATAGAGTATTCTGTTAATTATTGTGTGTGTTCTACTGAGGATGGGCCTCTATGAGATAACACTGACAGAGGTGATTTACGATGTCTTTGGGTGATAAAACCTAAAGAGCATTCCAGAGAACATGAGTTAGTGGTTCTGTTCTATACCGTACCAGGAAGAGACGGCTCCAGTTTGGAGTAGGTGGGCCAGACACTGGTCTATACAATGAAAACTGTTGACACAGCAGATGCTGTCTGCTATGTAGTATAGATATCTTTCATACAAATCTTAACCTTGTGACCATTCTATGTATCTGTTGTTCGTCATGTAGGTTGAAAGGGGTGTATCTTGGCTATAAAAGATCTTTGTACTTTTGTTTTGCCACTCTCAACAGATCATTAGAAAATGGTGAATCATTGATAAGTCATTGCTATTGCAAAGCTCTTATTATTAAAGATTTAGTTTAAGTATAACTCTGACTTGTGTGAAGATTGTCTCTCCTCATTTGATAGTAAAGAAATTAACCACCACAGAGGTCACCGCATGTGTGGGAGGTGGGACAAAAGAGCTCTCTGAGGCATGTTGAGTGGGACAAGGGGCTCCGCAGTAAAATAAAACAATGATAACTACCCTAAACAACAGTATACAAGGCATATTAACATTAGAGAGACATAAAGCGAGGCAAAAAGCAATCACAAGTGTTGATTGGGAGAGCTAGCTAAGATGATCTACCAACAGGACATCACGTGGTCATGATTTTATGTTGATTTGTAACTTGCAGGATAAACAAGATCCAAACCACCAGGGTGGTATGTCATGACGTTGCCCTCTCTCTGGGTACAGAGAACACAGTTGAGCCCCCTCCCTCTGCACCAGGCCTTTTCTATGCACCATCCCCCAACCTCTATACTTCTGACACTGCAGTGGTGAGAGGGGTCGTAAAATTCTAAAGGAGAATGTCCTGCCGCATGGCCCAGTTTTGAGACAGAGAGGGGTTTCATAGAGAGACAAAGGAAATTCTTCCAACTCACAGAATTGGGGAACCGAACGACATTTATGTTCTGGAGAAGGTATAAAAGATCGGTGAAGAATCCAGCTACGAACTGGTCCGCTTGGTACAATTTTGTGATACTCATTGGAGACAATAGTGCCATATTACCATACTAAGGTTTATATAATAGCCTCAGCTATGGGACTTGCATCTAAATGGTTGTATACAATGATTTAATAACATTAAAGCTATTTGGAATATGTTGAGAGGCTATGTACTGATGTTAATGTGCTAGAATTGTATTTCTGTTCAAAGCTTAACTCAGTCATCGGCACGCCCCCAGGGACACAGACAAGACCTGGCGTCATGAGACAGCCTTTTTCTGTCATTCCGAATAAAACCCCCACCCAGGGTTACTTTCTTTAGACCAGGCCTCCACTCCATTACGAGTTGGCCAATAGGTTTGACCATGCATCCCTCTCCTGAACTTTGACCATACCACGTGGTAAACTTTTAGACTATCGATACCGACATAATAAGTCTTTGATATTAATTAATAGTCTGCAGCTAGAATAGTCTGCAGCTAGAAATTTGATATCATTGAACGCGAAGACCGACGAAACATCCATTCTATAACGACATTAATGAATGTCGCTTTGAAAGATCCATTCTAATCGAGAGATAGAGAGAGAATGCGGACAAAACTCTCCAACAGGACAAAAACTCTCCAACAAGGATCCCGACGACACACTGAGCGTAAATATATATTGATTGCAATTGTTCCCGAATGAGTGAGCGTTCATGTGCAAAGGATTAGCATATCAATTGTTAATATTTATCAACTCTGTTGTGCCTTCTCAGCTGCCCCCAACCCCCTTGTTTGTTTAACAAGCCGCCATGCCGGTTTAGCCCACTAGGGCACATTACTCTACCAATTCTTTGTGACGATAATTACTGTTTGTATGTTTTCTGTGAATTACTTTGTTTAGTAAATAAATGATTTTAAGACAGTTGATGTATGGATGACTTAGTAAAGACTGGATTCGTGCAGATACAACAACTTACGACATTTGTAATGAGACTGACGCGAGGTAAAATACACCATTTAAACCAGAAGATAAATCGGCCTGTACTATAATATAATATATAATGTTATAATATAGGAAAGTTATATTAGGAAAATTATAACTTTGTAATCTGAATATTTTCCTTGGTGCCCCGATCTCCTAGTTAAATACAGTTAAACGATTAATCAGTTCAATCGCGTAATAATAATTGCAGGGAGTTATTTTGATAAACATGTCTTCAGTATAATGGTGCCCAAAGACACGACAATGGCGATGAATGGGCAGAGAGGGTCAGTTAACTACACACAGGGCCTGAGTTCGAGGCTGCGGCCGACAGATCAACAAAATAAACAAAATGGAGTACCGTGATTAATGAACAGTCCAGCAGGCATCAGCTATGTAGCCAAGTGATCATAGGGTCCAGTGTACAGCAATATATGAAACAGGGAAGCCGTTAGGTAGTCGTTACTATGCTAGCCGGGAGATGTGCCTGGCTCGAGGCTAACTGGTGCTAGCTTCGGGACAAGGGCATCACCGACGTCTGGCAAAGGCCGGTTGAGGGCACATCAGACGGAATTACGTCGGCAGACCAGTCGTGATGGATCGGCGGGGCTCCAAGTTGACAAAGGGTCCAGGCCAATTGGCAAAAGAGGTATTGTAGCTGGAGTAATTTTATTTGCTAGCCGGGAGATGCACCTGGCTCGAGGCTAACTGGTGCTAGCTTCAGGACAAGGGCGTTAGCCACTATAGCCAATCCGGTGCAAAGGTCCAGAGCTTACGGCAGGAATCCGGTGATGTAGTGGCTTCTAGTCATCTTAGTGAAGAGTCTGGGAGGCATCAGCTGTGTAGCCGAGTGATCATAGGGTCCACTGAGCAGGCCGGGAGATGGGCCAGGCTCAAGGCTAGCTTCGAGGCTGGGCCACTCGGTGGCAGCTAGCTAGCTGCAATTATCCGGTGTAATGGTCCAGAGCTTACGGCAGGAATACGGTGATGTAGTGGAGAAAAACAGTCCGATATGCTCAGGGTTGATATCGCGCTGTGCAGACTGGCAGGTATTATCCAGGCTAAAAGTGGCTGATGTCTGAGCTAAAAAGGTAAAGGCCGCTAGCAGTGGCTAACAATGACTAAATAGCTAGTAGCTAATTAGCTGGTTAGCTTCTGATGGAGGTTCAAGCTATAAGGTCTAAAAAAAAATAGCAGATCCATATCACATTGGGTGAGGCTGGTTGCTGGAAGGTATATTTAATTAAAAAATGGAACAAGAGATTGAAATATGTTGCAATATATACAAAAAAATACGAAAAAAACATAACATTTACAACAAACACGTCTTACTGCTACGCCATCTTGGATTACAAGATGACTCAGTTAAAAACCATTGGATTTAGCAAACTCTGAAACTCTTTCTGTGCCCACGAAAACAGTTTTCCCAGCGTAACATAAATGATACATAGTTCGAGTGCATTTCAGAATACAAAAAAATTGTCCGACAGCAAGATCCAGTATTTAAGTTGAAGTTCATCATATGACAAGCGTAACGTTATGACCCTAACTACTGTTCCCTGAAGGAGGGAAACTAGGTACAACATACTATTAAATCCACGCCTCTCTGGAAGCCCTGCCTTCCACAGGTGATGAGAGTGAGGCTTGGATTTATTCCTTAAATTTAATAAGGCTCTTCACCGACCCAGGAAGGGGTGGGGCCAAACAGGTGTTGCAACTCGTTTCCCTCCTTCAGGGAACACTAATTATAGTGTTAGGTTCCATCCGCTTCCCTAAACCAATCCTGTGATCTCCTCCCGTCCACCCAGCACATTCCACAGCCACTCGGTCTTTCTACAGATCTCACTCCTTTATATACTCTGCGTCTGATCTATCATGTCTTTAATATCTCAATGTTCAAAGTTTAGCCCGAATCCAACAATAGTCATAAAGTTACACTCCCTTTCAGTCGGTCAACTTCGGTAAAACACTATGGGAAAATACAATCATTCCCCATGCCGACCCAAACGGACACTAAATGAAACGACCCCTGGCAGACCACCCAGACCTGACCCAGCAAGATGCGTCAGTTGTATTAATGTATTAATAGTCTTTTGTTTGAAACACTCCTGTCAATGTTGAATAAGGACACACACCTGATTACGCATATAGAAGTAGGACTAGTCTACCTGGCCTGTGTGCAAATGTAGGCCTATAAATGTGCCCATTTGGGGATGTCTGACAGTACTTCTGATTGTCTTAATGCACCACCACTAATGAGTTGCGGAGCTTCTCAAATATTTTTTTTTCACCTCAAACAGCAAGTAAACAAAGTCTAATAAAAAGAAAATAAAGTAATTTCACCTTTTTTTAACCAGGAAGGCTAGTTGAGAACAAGTTCTCATTTGCAACTGCGACCTGGCCAAGATAAAGCATAGCAATTCGACACATACAACAACACAGAGTTACACATGGAATAAACAAAACATAGTTAATACAGTCAAAAAATCTATTGCAAATTACAATAGTTCCTCAAAGTATTTTTGTAAAATATTTCCAGCTCTCGCCCTTTCGATAACCACTCAGCATAAAAGGGAAAAATGTAATTCTCTGATCCAGTGGAAACATCATAAAATACCTGATTACTTTTTATCCTTTGCACAAATAGCCTACAGCTGTGTCTGTCCAGAACTCACTGGCACAGGAAAACTGAGGGCCAGAATATTTTATACAATGTTGCAAGTTTCAGGGGGCCCAGTTGATAGTTGATACAATGTTTCAAGTTTGTTGTAGACAGGCCATGTGCAGCCAAAGTATTAATTTTTATCAGGATATTTTCTACCTGCAGAATGCAATGTTTTTATTTGTTGGCTTTATGTAGGCTATTTTTACATAGTTGGCAATGGCAATAAAAATTACTTTTAGATTTGTATAATTTTCATTTAGATAGAATGTAGATTAATCAGACAATAATTTTGAGATAGTATTATAAATTAAATGAAACTGTTCCAGTAAAATGTGAATATGAAAATCATAACTGGCACCAGAACAGTAGAAATGGTCAGTTAAATTGGCACTCCAACTGGAAAAGGTTGCCGACTGCTGGTGTTGTCTATTTGTAGTCTATTAGTCTATCTGTAGTCTATTACTGAAAACTTCAGGAGCAGAACGGTAGAATTTACAAAGTCCAGCAGTGGGGGGGGGGGGGGGGGGGGGGGGGGGGGGGGGGGGCTTCTGGTTAGGGCAGCAGTGTAGCCTAGTGATTAGAGCGTTGGACTAGTAACCGAAAGGTTGCAAGATCGAATCCTCGAGCTGACAGGTACAAATCTGTCATTCTGCCCCTGAACAAGGCAGTTAACCCACTGTTCCTAGGCCGTCATTGAAAGTAAGAATTTGTTCTTAACTGACTTGCCTAGTAAAAAAAAAAGGTTATGTTGATGACTGGCTCCCTTTAGTAATTTGTGAGTCTTATTTTATCAAACAGCGTGCTTAAAGCATCAGACAAGTTCAGTACATATAGATTTTATAAAAACACATGGTGTGATTGGTAGAAAAAACAGATGACTCTTGGTTGACCAAGATTTATTTTAGTTGGCTCCCGAGAAGCGCAGCGGTCTAAGACACTGCATCTCAGTGCTTGAGGCGTCACTACAGACACCCTGGCTCAAATCCAGGCTGTATCACAATCGGCCATGATTGGGAGTCCCATAGGGCGGCGCACAATTGGCCCAGCGTCGTCCGGGGTAGGCAGTCATTGTAAATAAGAATTTGTTCTTAAGTGACTTGCCTAGTTAAATAAAGGTTACATTTAAATAAAATAAAAAATGGTGTTTCATGACAAACCCTTTTTTACAAATCCGTCAAGGCACCAACTTTGAGAAGGGTTTAAAACAAAGGTTTCAAACCAATTCATAAATGTAATTGAATCTAGGTATGTATTGCCTTTAATGTAATGGCATGGGAAAAAATTGGCTGAATATTATACAATGACTTATCAACAGCTCTAACAATTTGACCCACACAGGAAATCTACACTGGTAATTCTAGAATATACTATATAGCCTATTATTATTATTATATTTGTAAGTCGCTCTGGATAAGAGCGTCTGCTAAATGACTTAAATGTAAAATGTAAATGTAGCCTAGAAATCTGGTTAAACTATCATTATGACATCATGAATGAATTCTAGAATATACTATATAGCCTAGAGACCTGGTTAAACTATCATTATGACATCATGGATGAATTCTAGAATATACTATATATCCTAGAAACCTGGTTAAACTATCATTATGACATCATGGATGAATTCTAGAATATACTATATATCCTAGAAACCTGGTTAAACTGTCATTATGACATCATGGATGAATTCTAGAATATACTATATATCCTAGAAACCTGGTTAAACTATCATTATGACATCATGGATGAATTATAGAATATACTATATATCCTAGAAACCTGGTTAAACTATCATTATGACATCATGGATGAATTCTAGAATATACTATATATCCTAGAAACCTGGTTAAACTATCATTATGACATCATGGATGAATTCTAGAATATACTATATATCCTAGAAACCTGGTTAAACTGTCATTATGACATCATGGATGAATTCTAGAATATACTATATAGCCTAGAAACCTGGTTAAACTATCATTATGACATAATGGATGAATTCTAGAATATACTATATATCCTAGAAACCTGGTTAAACTATCATTATGACATCATGGATGAATTCCAGAATATACTATATATCCTAGAAACCTGGATAAACTATCATTATGACCTCATGGATGACCAGTCCTTCTATTCATAGTGTATTGAATTCATGGGGTAGCCCTGAGCTGAACTCAAACCTGGGTCCAGCGACTGTCAAGCCAACACCTTATAACTGTTACGCCAAGATGTCCAAACTTCTTGAAGAGGTCGCTAGGTGTTGGGTTACGGTTGCTACAATAGCTTTCTCTATAAATTTGAGAGTGGTTACACTTCTCCTTCCCCCATCCCTCAGCTGTTTACCAAACCAAGCCTCTGGGCAGCCATTTTGTTGTTGTTTAAAAAACCCACACAACAAACCAATCTGCAGTTCAAACAATAACAAAGATGTCATTCCTCCACTGTTTTGGTTATAAGATGTTAATGGGGTTGGAGAAATGTAACTACAGACAGATAGACCTATGAATGCAAGGACTGACCATCCATGATATCAACATTATAGTTTTAACCATGTTGAGGCTATACAGTGTTGATTTACATTGTTTCTAAACATTGGAGTAAAAAAATATTATTTGGGGTTCTGATGGGGTACAACAGTTGAACTAAGCTCATGAGGCATGTGTTATATTCTTCAAGAATCAATGGCTATACATAAATAATTTAAAAGTCACAATATGGATGTAGCAATTTCAGATTTCCGATTAAACACCAAACATCAGTTCAACAACTGCAGAGTTTGTGCCTCTGTATTTAAGACAGTACTTACTAGTGTTAATCAGGGAACGGTTTCTCAAAACCACCTTATGCCTAAGTTCACCGTTAGAACCATTGGATGCCTTAATTTGGGAAACCGGGCCCAGATGTCCAGTTTCCTCCTCTTCTTCCTCCTCCTTTCTCGATGTAACAGTCGTCTCCCCTCTTCCTTTTTCACTCCATAAACTGCATCCTCCTCTTCTTTTACTGTAACATCCTCTTCTTTCACTCTGAACGCGTCTTCCTCTTCTTTCACAGTAACGGCCTCACCCTCTACTTCTTGTTTTACTGTGATATCCTCATTTTCTTTAGCAGGAGAGTAGCTTAGTGAACTCATGGTCGGGGATGTTAGCTATGCTAATGTAGCGTGGTTCGTTCTGCGTTGTGTACTTTTAATCAGGACACTGCCACAACTGGAATTATGATGGTTGAATCATGTTTATTGGTCCTGCACACGAAGAGACAACACACAATAGGTTAGCCCTCGGTGCAGTCACAGCTCTCGGGCACCTTGCTAGCTGAAGGTCCGGCAAAAGAGAACGATAACAGGGTCCGCAAGTACGGATAACCCGCGATGGACCAAACCAAAATATACAAACTTTTACAATTAGGTGTATTTACAATATAGATATCAAAAAATGTTTGTACACTGAAAAATAACATTAACTATGCTGCTGTAATTAAATAAAGAAAACACATTGAATTGTTATTATTGTTATTAACTTATTAACATCCCCTCTTGCCCTGGCCTACTTGAACTGTCCTTGCGTGCAACTTGGTGCATAATCTAGGGGAACAACATCACTCTACTACATTCACCCCCACTGTTTTACACTAGATTATAGGCACAAAACACATTACCTCGAAGGTAACAAAGCAAAGAAAAAAATAAAAATAATTCACACCCACAGAGCGATGGAGTAACCCAATGTAGTCCCTTAAGTCTAGACCCACAAATGGTCGATCAGCTGGAAAGCTATCCCGCGAAGGATTAGGACAAATAAGAGGTAGCTAATCCCTTATTCAACCGTATACAAAAAAATGCCAAATACATTTTATGCTGATGAACTACACACAAAGTTACATGAATTGTCAAAAATATTAGACCAACCCACCAATCACTCTAAGACCCAGTTAGGTTACCATATACACACAACAAAATGAAAAGGTAGACAATATCCTACCGTCACTGAGAAACCAAGAACGGTTTCATTTCCTGTGTAAACATAGTTTGGATTAACCTATTCACTGGCTTAATAAATCTACCTAGTCTAGTCCGAACACCCTCACCCAAAAACCTAGCAGGAATGTCACGGACAGCACTAACCGTGCTCAGAGGTCTAACCTCAGGTTGGGGAATACTACAACTCGGCCTATCCGGAGCCAGCACACTTTCAGTTACAGACTCAACACTAGTAGCATCAGACGACTGATCAGAATCCTGGTAGATTGCCACAGACCACACTGACAAAGCATCTTCAACCAAGTTAACATCTGTCACAGCACCATCCCCACTGAATGGAGTTTCGCCATAAGAACTCTTGTAGGCTTTGGGAATCTCTCTCTGGTCCACTTCTACTGAGCACACCTCACTCAAGGGGACGTCATATGGCCGTTCCACTTCACTTCCATCAACTGGGACTACACCATCTTCTTGGAATATCCTCCCAGAAGACTCAGGAAGGCTTGCTACCCAGTGGACAGTCCTTGCGTCACTCCCATCCATTTTGCTGGACGCTGCAGACATCTCAGAGAACACGTCACCACTCGATAGATATCCGTGACTCTCAGGTTCCTCCCATGAAGGCAAAGGCAGAAAGTTGACTGGCATAATCAGGTTCCTATGCACCGTCTTGATGCGCCCAGTGGTAGGCTGCTGTATACGATATGTGTTCAGTGAGCTGTTCTTCGCAACAACTATGTACACCGCACTGTCCCAGCGATCAGCCAGTTTCTTCTTGCCCCTCTCTCCCTTGTTAGCAAGTAGAACTCTGTCTCCCTTCTCTACCGAATGACCCTTCGACCGTCTGTTGTAGACCTCGGCTTGTCTCTTTTGTTGCTTACTTGCATGCTGCTGAGCCAATGTCATGGCTTCTCTCAGATCCTCACCCAAAGACTGGACATACTTATCCACATCGACCGTGTCCCCATCCAACAGCACACTTTCAAACATAACATCTACTGGCAACCTAGGGGTGCGTCCAAACATCAAGAAGAAGGGTGGAAACCCAGTAGTCTCGTGAACAGTGCAGTTATAGGAGAATGTCAATGTGTTCAACATCTGAGGCCATTTAGCCTTGGACCTTGCTGGCAGAGCTCTAATCATCCCACCCAGCGTGCGATTTAGACGTTCTGCTTGACCGTTCCCCATGGGATGATAAGGTGTGGTGTGGGACTTTACAACACCAGATAACTGAAGTAATTCTGCAATAAGTGAACTTTCAAAGTTAGCACCCCTGTCCGAATGGATACAATCAGCGAACCCATAAACGCAAAAGAAATTATTCCAGAGAACACGAGCCACAGTCTTAGCAGACTGGTTTGGACACGGATACGCACATGCCAGCTTAGTAAAGTGATCAGTCACTACTAACACATCAATAGACTTGTTGTTTGAATCTTCTGCAGTCCAGAAATCAATACACACAAGTTCCAAAGGTGCCGTTGTCACAATGGAGACAAGTGGAGCTCTTGCTTCAGGCTCAGGTGCTTTACTCAACACGCATCTCTTACAGTGGGCCACGTATTCCTTGACATCCTTTTCCATAGAGTTCCAGTAAAACCGCTGTCTCGTAAGCCACAATGTGCGCTGCTGACCCTGATGACCAGCATCATCATGAACTCCCTTCAACACAAGGCCCCTCAAAGACACAGGTACAACATACTGGAATATTTTCTTCTTACTCACTGGGTGTTTCGAGACACGATACAGAATCCCTAACCGCGTGGTGAGTTTTCCCCACTGTCTTAGAGTATAAACTGTTTCAGTAGCTTCAAGGACTCGCTCTCTCCTAGATGGGCGCCGGCCTCTATCTACAAAGAACATGACTCTGCTGATGACAGGATCCAGTGACTGGTTATCATACAGCTCCTTGTGTGTAAAGACAGGTAAAGGGCTCTGACCCATGGACATCAACTTCTCAAGGTGCTGCGCATGTGAAATGGCCCTCACCGTGGCACCATCATCCCATCGGCGGTGAGCATGGAGGACAGCAGACACCTCTTCACAGGAAACCAACCCACTGACATCGTCTCCAGCTCTACTTAACTCACTCCCAGGAGCCATAGACATTCCACAGCCAGCCTCGGGCTGTTCACAGGAGAGGCGGAACATGTCTTGAACATCATCCACTCGAAGACCTCTGGCTTCCTCCAGCAGGACATCATATGGAATTCTTGTCAGTCGGTGCAGAACTGTGGAGCGGACAAATGGCTCTCTGCTCAAAGCATCAGCAACGACATTCTTGGGACCTGGTATGTACTGGATATCAAAGTCAAAGGGTGCCAGCTTTGCAACCCATCTCTGCTCGCATGCATCAAGTCTCGGCTTTGTAAGAATATATTTGAGTGGATTGTTGTCGGTCCACACAGTAAACTTATGCCCTCGCAGCCAATGGCTGAATTTATCATGAATGGCCCATTTCATGGCTAGAAATTCCAGCCGGTGAGCAGGATACTTGGATTGTGCATGATTAAGAGATTTACTAGCAAAAGCTATTGGCCTGGCTATTGCCGTTCCATCTTGCACTTGGGATAGTACAGCTCCCAAACCACTAGTAGATGCATCCACAGAAAGTAAAAATGGCTGAGAAAAATCTGGATGAGCCAGCAGTGCCTGGTCAACTAGTGCTGATTTCAAAGCTTCAAAAGCGAGTTGACATTCGGCAGTCCAGTCTGCAGCAGTGAGCCTGCGAGAGGGACCAGGCCTCCTCCCACCCTTGCCTCTCCTAGGCTTCTTCTGACCTGTAGTTAGCTGAAACAATGGCCTAGCAACCATGGAACAATTCTCAATGTAGTGCTGATAGTATACTACCATACCAAGAAAAGAACGGATTTTGCTAGGAGACGGGAGTGACACCATCAGCTTCCATCATCTCGCTCTCAGTCACGTTGAAAATAGTTTGAACTTTAGCAGGGTCAGTGGCTACACCCTCCTGAGAAATGATGTGACCCAAAAACTTAACAGACCTCCTCAAAAACTTGCACTTAGACGGAGACAGTTTAAGATTGTGCTCCTGCAACCTCTGAAAAACCATCTCAAGTCTCTGCAGACTCTCTTCCTCAGTCTTAGCAAAAACCATCAGATCATCCAAATAACAAAGGAGACTTAGAAAGTTTTGGTCACCAAAAATGGTCAGCATCATTCTCATAAATGTAGCCGGGCTGTTGCAGAGGCCCTGAGGCAACCGATTGTACTCGTGCAGGCCTAAAGGAGAGGAAAAGGCTGTGTATTTCCTGTCCTCTTCATGCAGTGGCACGTTATAATACCCTGACGTCAAGTCCATTGTGCTGAAGAAGGCATTACCTCCCAGCGCGGCCAGTACATCAGCCTGATGAGGCAGGGGATGAGCGTCCTTTACAGTGCGGGCATTTAACCACCTAAAGTCAGTACATAGGCGCAAGTCCCCATTCTTTTTCCATACCAGCACCAATGGTGAGGCATACTCACTGCTTGATTTTCTGACGATTTCCTTTTCCTCCATATCATCCAGTGTTTCCCTGAGTTTTTGGTAATGAGCTGGAGAAAGCCTACGATAAGGTAATCGAAATGGGCGGTCATCAGTCAGCCGTATGCGATGGCAGAACCCCTTTGCCTCACCACAATCTAGGCTATGTCTAGAGAACACTGTGTCATACTTCCCAATTAAATTGACAAGTTTATCCTTCCAGAACTGTGAAACTGGACACTCCTCAACAGACAGGCCTTGAAGTCCAAGATTGCTCAGTGTACTGTTGCCATGAACTACACTGCCACCACCGGAACTCTTAGCTGTCAGACTGCCGTGTGAGCTGTCACATTGAACTTTAGCCACGTTCTGGTAAGCTGCTTGCTGCTTGACATCATCAAAATCCTCTAATGCAATGCAAGGATACACATCCGCCACTTTAGCATTTCGTCTCAGGGTAACTGGTGATGTTGTTGGATTCACTATCTTCACAGGTAGCCATCCCCACAGAGGCGTAACTACTCTCCCCACTAGTATGTGTCGATTCACACAACGAGACGTGCTGGGCTCGACAACAACAGTACTGCCCACAGAGAGTTTTGTCTTTGGGGGTAGGCAGCCCCACACCAGATGCTCACTCATGGGTTGGAGTGTTACTGCTCTCTTCAACTTAATGGTGCCTACTTTATCTGGGATAGAGTCTCCTCTCCATCTCTCCAGATTTGACAGGAGACGCAGGAAGTGGCTGTCATCGCACTGGCTAGAGGAACCTGGTGTACCCACCACCCGCCAGTAGCTGTCATTTGATTTGAACTGTCTAATCAAAGACTTCAACACATTAGTGCCCACAATGAGTTCATCAACCTGCCCATCTACAATAAGCACTGGGACTACATAGCTGAAACCATAAAGCTGAATTTTTAAATCACACATGCCCACTGGGCTAGTTTGCTTCCCACCACAACCCACCAGGATAATATCTGAAGGAGCTAGAAAGTTCCCCTCTACCACTCCTGCCTCCCTCAACCGAGGTACAATATCTGCGGTCAGAGTAGTAGCCATGGACCCACTATCTAACATCCCCTTCAGCTCAACTTTATCCTGTACTAGCACGGAGGTGTAAAACAAACTGTCATTCTGCGTAATTCTCATTGTGTTCTGAAAAATGACTGTGTTGTTCTTGGGTACTGACTCACAAAAGTAAGAATAAACAGATTGGATATCATCATCATCAGTGGAGGAAAAATAAGACTGCCCCACATTGCCCTCCTCAGAATGCATTCTAGTTTTCCTGAGACCTGCCAGTCTGTCCACATCCAGGGTTCTGTCGCTGCCCAGCCTCACTACAGTCAAAGCTAATGTGGCCCGGAGAGAAGCACTTGAAGCACAGCTGGTGCATCTGACAGTGAGCTTTGGTCCAGTGATTAGTGCTTCCACAGACGGCGCACTCACGCTGACGTTTGTGGAACTGTTTACGGGGCCCTCTGTTCACAGACTGAGTATTGCTGACCAGAGCCTTCTCTAACAAAGTCAAAACCTTCTCTAACGTCTCACCCTCAGATATAGATGGTGCCTGGTCTGGTTCACGGCCACATTGAGAAAAGGATGACACCTTAGGTCTGTTCACAGGACCCACTCCCTCCTGGGGGGAGTCAAAGACGGCAGCCACCTGCTGTGAAAGTTGTGTTCTACATGCTTTACGTTCCCTTAACAGTTCATCCAACTGATCCTGTACCTCACTGGCTGTCCAGTGGGTTTGCTCTTGAACACTTGGGCCAACTCTCTATCAGGACAGTTGCGTACAAACATGACTGCCAACTCTGAGCACTCATTGGGTAGGGTCCTGCCCTCACTCACAAGGTACTGTTTGGCTGCCTCTGCAGCTTTGTTAAGCCTAATCCAGAAATCTATTGGACCCTCATTAGCATATGGTTTGATTGAATAGAAATCAGCTAATGGCATACCTGAGCAGACAGTATACCCAAAGTGTTGCTTGAGAACACTGAACACCGCCTTAACATCTGTGACAACAGGGTTGTTACGCATCCAGACTTTGGTCACATCCCGTGCCCTCCCCATGAGCCTAGACATCACCTCCCCAACATTCTCAGACCCAGTGTAACCCCTCTTCTCTAAGTAGACTCCCATTAACTCCTCCCACTCCAGGACAGAGTACTTATCTGAGCCATCACCCCTAAAGAAAGGTGGAGGACTAACATCGGCCTTCACAACCAGATTCAGCTTGGACGCATCAATAAAGGTTGACCCACACTGCTCAGGCAGGGGAACCTGCTGGGGTTGGTGAGGGGGACAGGCAGGAGAAAGACTTGAAACCCCAGACTGCAGTAAACTCGCTCTGATGGATTCACCTATCTCTAAACCAATCTGCTTAATAATGTCACTAAGCTGACTCGGAGGCGTCCCATTATCACTGAGGATTGTGGATGATGGTACATCAAAAGACAGAGGTGGGATACCCTGGTCAGGTGGAACAAACAGCCTACCCCTCCCAGTGCTTGAAAACTCAGGACTAGCAAACGCTCTACTCCCAGGAGCTGACTGTACACTTGGCGTAAATGCAAGGACACCCCTCCCTCTACCCACACTAAAATCCCCAGCATAACTAAATTTATGGACTTGAGAGTTTTCCATGGCTCAACAGAGCACTAAAATACAATGTAATTTACTGCATTCAAATACCAAAAAAAAAAATTGCAATAAACAAATTCATCAAAAACATACAAATAATCACGAATACCTGTATCTAATGAATATGCTACACTCACATTCACTGTTTACAGTATATATTAGCTTACAGCAAACCATCAACAAATGCACATGCGCAGGTCGTGCGCCTCAGCCACATGCACAGCTCCCGGGGGTCGGCTCGAGCTGACCAGTCGGCAGGTCACGGCACCAGTTTGTAGCGTGGTTCGTTCTGCGTTGTGTACTTTTAATCAGGACACTGCCACATCTGGCATTATGATGGTTGAATGATGTTTATTGGTCCTGCACACGAAGAGACAACACACAATAGGTTAGCCCTCGGTGCAGTCACAGCTCTCGGGCACCTGCGTGAGCACATAGCAACTCACTCAAACACGGTCCCAAATACTCCCGAGTTACAATAGGTACCCTAATTAGCGAGCTCGGTGAAAGTTAACATAAATCTTTATAATTGTTCACATTGTAACAAACCCTATAATTGCGTAACAGCACTTTATGTAACTTTACCACAGTTTTATATTGCCAAATTACGGCGCCAAGGACAACATACCTTGCTAGCTGAAGGTCCGGCAAAAGAGAACGATAAAAGGGTCCGTATGTACGGATAACCCGCGATGGACCAAACCAAAATATACAAACTTTTACAATTAGGTGTATTTACAATATAGATATCAAAAAATGTTTGTACACCGAAAAATAACATTAACTATGCTGCTGTAATTAAATAAAGAAAACACCTTGAATTATTATTATTGTTAATAACTTATTAACATCCCCTCTTGACCTGGCCTACTTGAACTGTCCTTGCGTGCAACTTGGTGCATAATCTAGGGGAACAACATCACTCTACTACACAGGGGCAGTCAAGAAATGGAACAGCAAGGCCACAGAACATGACATAAGTAGAGCTGTGGGAGACCACCTCAAGCCCCTGGTAGAGCCGGGGGTGGTGTTTACCACTCCACCACGCCTTCAGCAGGCTGGGAAAGCGGGATTGATCTGGTTGATCCATTTGTTTGTTTCAGTTTCCAGTAGTTGAATCCTGAGACAAATTGTTGATTTCAAAATTTTTCATTTTCAAAAAATGAACTGGGTTGGTTGAAAGGTGATACTAAACGTACATACAATGCACTATTTTGACACAGAGGAAGATATACATGATAAAGAATAAATTCAGTGTATGTTCATTGATTTTGAGTCTGTTGATTGGTCAGTCATTGGGTTAATTTGTTTCGCAATATGTTCAAAACAAGATTTATTTATACAGCACATTTCAGACATGGATCCAACACAATGGCTTCATAGGAAAAAACTAAAATAAACAATTATTTACCACAACAAACATAAGTGGATAAAAAACAGAAGGTTAACAACTGAAAGACTAATGATCATCCTATGGAAATGCCATCGATTAAAATACTAAGAATTGGATGCAATATCCAACCCAAAATATCAGCTTGTTTTACTACATTGTTTGTTGTTACATTCCCCATCAAGAAAAATCTAAAATGTTGCTCAAACAGAAGAGGGAACTAACAACAACCACAACTAAACACGTGGGGTTTTAGGAGGGGTTCTGATAGACACTATGGGGGTGTCCACTGAAAGTTGACTAGTAACAACAACTGGGACCTAAAAGTCACCCACCATGAGACCTACTAAATCTGCCCAAGAAGAGAAAAACAAAAGAAACACCCACACCAAACTTTAAGACAGGAAGCAAACCAAAAATGTAGAACAACTAAAGGTGTTGAATCTCCACATGTATCAAGACAACTGGAGCACTGGGCCAGACACTCTTAAATAGAACCTGGACCAGCTCAGGTGAAACACCTTCCCACTAACGAGATGGACAAGCCAGCACAGGTGTAACACATACTGACTAACGAGGTGACACCAATCAGTGAGTCCTACGTGCTAACGAGCTAGACGTGCTAACGAGCTAGACGTGCTAACGAGCTAGACGTGCTAACGAGCTAGACGTGCTAACGAGCTAGACGTGCTAACGAGCTAGACGTGCTAACGAGCTAGACGTGCTAACGAGCTAGACGTGCTAAAGTCCAACCTCAAAACATAAATGGAAAAACCAAAGCCTGTAACACCTTCCCCTTTAAGACAACAAATATATCCTATATTTTTGTTGGACAAGTTTGCTAACCACCAACAGAAAACAACTTCCATTTCACATTATAATCAACTACAATGCTTCACCTTCTACCATATAAACATGGTGTGTACTGGCTGTAAACTTAGAAAAAAATCATTTAATTTAAAAAAAAATCTAAATACATTTTTCTACAATGTTTTGCTTCTAGAACTCTCGTCCCCTTGAAACGAGCCCAAACAAAACTAATCTCCAAAACGGAAAAACGTGCAGTCAAAATAAATTGTGATCCATGGTAACTCACTGGCAAAACACAAAACTTTTTGACTGCCCACCCTTGAGACAGCCACGTTGTCCTTACCACGGACATGTCTAATTTCAAGAGGAAACTCCTGCATTGTCCGTAGTACTTTTCCACCTCACTGCAGAGTTTCTCTCTTTTCAGGGTTCACTAGATAGGCATGTTGTTGGATCAGGGCCCAGTCCCCAATGTCATGCTCTAGTACATCTGGGTTGGCACATCTGAGAATTAACCCTGATATTCTAAAAGCAGGGAAACAATGTTAATATAATTGTAAAAAAAAATTGCCAGTTGGTTGCATAAATAATGATTACTAAATGTTACATGAACAGTAAAAATGAAATATTTGGTTGCATCGTCTTATTTTCAACAGCTCTTCATTGACATTTTGCTAGGTGGGATAGCCCCAATGTCAAAACACACACACATAAAATGTGCTATGTACACAAACATCTGCCACAATAATCATATTACTTGTAATTTTTAAAACAAGCACCTTTTAAAATGCACAAGCACCAAAAATGCTGTTGTTTTGACAAGTAGCAATAAATCACTGATATCGATTAGGGGGAAAATCAGGCTGTACGTGTTGTTGAAACTAACACAACTAAAAAACACATGGAAATGGGAGATATCTTTTACCTCACTGGTTAGAGGACAACCTGCAGAAGACAGTCAGCTACATTTTGGAGTGATACATTTAAATGTAGGGGTGGCTAAACAAAGGAACACTTATTTGTCATCACTCATCGATATCATGCTAAAATAATTTGTGTTTCAGAAGGGAGATGAGGTTGCACGTCCTGTTAAAACAGCTCAAAAAACACACGGAATCTGGGAATAATGTGTACATCCCTGGTTAGAGGACAATTTGTAGAAAACAGCCAGATACATTTTGAAGTGTTGCATTTTGATTCCAGTGGGTAACCAACGTGGTAAGTGTAACAACTCTTTTTGTTAGTTACTTTTTGTTAAATCACATAAAAAGTAACTCTTCCATTTCAGAGCCTGGATTTTTCCCCCTGAGGCTAATATCCATATCATGCTGAAATCAATTGAATGAGGCAAACGTTTAGGGTTCTACATTGTGAAATACTTTCAAATACTCCAACAACAATGTTAAAAACATTCTACATTGTGACATTTCATTGATATCATGAAACAACTCCTTCATGTATTTCCTGATGTTTGATCAGAGATCTTTTATCAAAGTATCTCTTGTCACACTGATCACAGCTATAAGGTTTCTCTCCTGTGTGTGTTCTCTGGTGTGATACCAGATGGCCAGATTGACAAAAACTCTTCCCACATTGATCACAGGTATTAGGTTTCTCTCCTGTGTGTATTCTCTGGTGTTGAGTCAGAGTTCTAGATGCAGCAAAACTCTTCCCACATTGACCACAGCTATAAGATTTCTCTCCAGTGTGTGTTATCTGGTGTGATACCAGATGGCCAGATTGACCAAAACTCTTCCCACATTGATCACAGCTATAAGGTTTCTCTCCTGTGTGTGTTCTCTGGTGCACTGTCAGCGCTCCAGACCGATCAAAACTCTTCCCACATTGATCACAGCTATAAGGTTTCTCTCCTGTGTGTATTCTCTGGTGCACTGTCAGGTCTCCAGATTGACCAAAACTCTTCCCACATTGATCACAGCTGTAAGGTTTCTCTCCTGTGTGTGTTCTCCAGTGCACTGTCAGCTCTCCAGATTGACGAAAACTCATCCCACATTGACCACAGCTATAAGGTTTTTCTCCTGTGTGTGTTCTCCGGTGCACTGTCAGCTCTCCAGATTGACGAAAACTCATCCCACATTGACCACAGCTATAAGGTTTTTCTCCTGTGTGTGTTCTCCGGTGCACTGTCAGCTCTCCAGATTGACCAAAACTCTTCCCACATTGACCACAGCGATAAGGTTTCTCTCCTGTGTGTGTTCTCTGGTGTGATACCAGGTGGCCAGATCCACGAAAACTCTTCCCACATTGATCACAGCTATAAGGTTTCTCTCCTGTGTGTATTCTCTGGTGTTTAGTCAGACCGCTAGAGTCTGTAAAACTCTTCCCACATTGATCACAGCTATAAGGTTTCTCTCCTGTGTGTGTTCTCTGATGAATTTTAATGCCTGATGAGGTGAATCTCTTCCCACAGTCAGAGCAGCAGTGAGTTCTCTTCCCTGTGGATCTCTGCAGGTGTTTCTTGAGGTGTTCTGATCTGGAGAGACTCTTCTCTGCCTCTTCAGCATCACGAGGTTGTTGAGGCTCCCCAGAGGATCCACGATAGTCCCGTATCTCTCCTGTGTGAACAACAAAGTCAGACAAATGATTACAGGCCCACAACAGCGGTAATCCACTGTAAAAGGTGATGTCAACAGCGTAGCCATGATGTTATACAACAATTGACGTCTGTAATGAATGTTAATTTTTTTTGACAATTGTCTTAAAATGAGCAAGAATAGTCATATTTTGTCTTGTTTTCACATTAGTAATAACATCGATGATTGTAGGCTAGAAATAAGTTATCCATGTTGTTGAAATCCTAAGCAGTGTGCCAGACAACTTTTGGTCTCCAATATAGGCCCCTTTCTGTGTTTGCTAAAATTGCAGCACGAGGGCAATTTGATTGCAGAAACTCCTCCCCACTAATGAGGAAACCGATAGTTATGGATGTAGTATATCTGCCTGGAGCAAAAATGGTGAGCAAAGATTTTAGTTTTCACAATGTATTCTGAATGTGAATGGGGGAAAACTCAGGGGAGTAACCTCCATTTCCAGGTTGCTTATGAGTGCATTGCACACTACTTAATATGTTTGCTACAGTATTAAGAACCGCGTTAATAACAGTATCCATTTGGGTGTTGTCGATAAAGTTACGATTTTTTAATTTAAAAAAAATTATAATATATATTTTTTTTAAATAACCTTTATTTAACCAGGTAGGCCAGTTGAGAACAAGTTCTCATTTACAACTGTGACCTGGCCAAGATAAAGCAAAGCAGTGCGACAAAAAAACAACAGAGTTACACATTTGAGATTTTTGGGATAAACAAACGTACAGTCAATAACACAATAGAAAAATCTATATACAGTGTGTGCAAATGGAGTACGGAGGTAAGGCAATAAATAGGCCATAGTAGCGAAGTAATTACAATTTAGCAAATTAACACTGGAATGATAGATGTGCAGATGATGATGTGCAAGTAGAAATACTGGTGTGCAAAAGATCAAAAAAGTAAATAAAAACAATATGGGGATGAGGTAGGTTGATTGGATGGGCTATTTACGGATGGGCTGTGTACAGCTGCAGAGATCGGTAAGCTGCTCAGATAGCTGATGCTTGAAGTTAGTGAGGGAGATATAAGTCTCCAACTTCAGCGATTATTGCAATTCGTTCCAGTGATTGGCAGCAGAGAACTGGAAGGAAAGGTGGCCAAAGAGGTGTTGGCTTTGGGGATGACCAGTGAGATATACCTTCTGGAGCGCGTGCTATGTGTGGGTGTTGCTATGGTGACCAGTGAGCTGAGTGAAGGAGGAGCTTTACCTAGCAAAGACTTATAGATGACCTGGAGCCAGTGGGTTTGGCAACGAATATGTAGCGAGGGCCAGCCGACGAGAGCATACAGGTCGCAGTGGTGGGTGGTATATGGGCTTTGGTGACAAGACGGATGGCATTGTGATAGATTGCATCCAGTTTGCTGAGTAGAGTGTTGGAGGCTATTTTGTAAATGATATCGCCGAAGTCAAGGATCGGTAGGATAGTCAGTTTTACGAGGGTATGTTTGGCAGCGTGAGTGAAGGAGGCTTTGTTGCGAAATAGGAAGCCGATTCTAGATTTAATTTTGGATTGAAGATGCTTAATATGAGTCTGGAAGGAGAGTTTACAGTCTAACCAGATACCTAGGTATTTTGTAGTTGTCCACATATTCTAAGTCAGAACCGTCCAGAGTAATAATTCTAGTCGGGCGGGCAGGTGCGGGCAGCGAACGGTTGAAGAGCATGCATTTAGTTTTACTAGCGTTTAACCTCTCTGGGATAGGTGGCAGTATTTTCACGTCCGGATGAAAGCGTGTCCAAAGTAACCTGCCTGCTACTCAGGCCCAGAAGCTAAGATATGCATATTATTAGTAGATTTGGATAGAAAACACTCTGAAGTTTCTAAAACCGTTTGAATCATGTCTGAGTATAACAGAACTTATTTGGCAGGCGAAACCCCGAGGACAAACCATTCAGATTTTTTTGTTGTTGAGGTCTCTCTCTTTTCAATGGATTTCATTGGAAATCCAGATTTCTAAGGGGCTTTCTTCCAGTTCCTATCGCTTCCACTGGATGTCAACACTCTTTAGAAATTGGTTGAGGTTTTTCCTTTGAGAAATGAAGAAGTAGCACTGTTCAGAATGAGGGTAGAGAGAAGTGTACTCTTTGATAGAGGCGCGTGACCTGAAAAGCACGCTCCACTTTGTTTTCCTCAGGTATTGAACACAGATAATCTCGTCTTAAATTTTAACTATTATTTACGTTAAATACCTAAACTTGTATTAGGAAAGAAGTTTGAAATGTTTGGACAAAGATTACAGGTAACTTATTAGATATTTTGTAGTCATATTTTGTAGTCATGTTGCGTGACTTGGAACCAGTGTTTTTCTGGATCAAACGCGCCAAATAAATTGACATTTTGGAGATATAACGACGGAATTAATCGAACAAAAGGACCATATATGATGTTTATGGGACATTTTGGAGTTCCAACAGAAGAAGCTCGTCAAAGGTAAGGCATTAATTATATCTTTATTTCTGCGTTTTGTGTCGCGCCTGGAGGGTTGAAATATGATTGTCTGATTGTTTGCTGGGGTGCTATCCTCAGATAATAGCATCGTTTGCTTTCACCATAAAGCCTTTTTAAAATATGACACGTTGGTTGGATTCACAACAAGTGTAGCTTTAATTTGGTGTATTGCATGTGGGATTTCATGAAAGTTAAATTTTTATAGTAATTTATTTGTTGCATGGCATTGAAGCTCGTTTGGAGGTTTATTAACACAGTGTCCAAAGAAGGGCCAGATGTATATAGAATGGTGTCATCTGCGTAAAGGTGGATCAAGGAATCACCCGCAGCGACAGATATAAACAGAGAAAAGAGTCGGCCCGAGAATTGAACCCTGTGGTAACCCTATAGAGACCGCCAGAGGTCCGGACAACAGGCCAGGTCGATGAAGACGGCTGCACAGACTATCTTTTATCGATGGCGGTTATGATATCGTTTAGTACCTTGAGCGTGGCTGAGGCGCACCCGTGACCAGCCCGTGACCAGCTCAGAAACCGGATTGCACAGGGGAGAAGGTACGGTGGGATTTTAAATGGTCAGTGATCTGTTTGTTAACTTGGATTTCGAAGACTTTAGAAAGCGAGGACAGGATGGATATAAGTCTAACAGTTTGGGTCTAGTGTCACCCCCTTTGAAGAGGGAGATGACCGCAGCAGCTTTCCAATCTTCAGGAATCTCAGACGATACGAAAGAGAGGTTGAACAGACTAGTAATAAGGGTTGCCACAATGGCGGCAAATCATTTTAGAAAGAGAGGGTCCAGATTGTCTAGCCCAGCTGATTTGTGTGGGTCCAGGTTTTGCAGCTCTTTCAGAACATCAGCTATCTGGATTTGGGTGAAGGAGAAGCTGGGGAGGCTTGGGGAAGTAGCTGCGGTGGGTGGGGAGCTGTTGGCCGGGGTTGGGGTAGCCAGGAGGAAAGCGTGGCCAGCCGTAGAGAAATGCTTCTTGAAATTCTCGATTATCGCGGAGTTATTGGTGGTGACAGTGTTTCCTAGCCTTAGTGCAGTGGGCAGCTGGGATGAGGTGCTCTTATTCTCCATGGACTTTACAGTGTCCCAGAACTTTTTGGAGTTAGAGCTACAGGATGCGCATTTCTGTTTGAAAAAGCTAGCCTTTGCTTTCCTAACTGACTGTCTGTATTGGTTCCTGACTTCTCTGAAAAGTTGCATATCGCGGGGACTATTCGATGCTAGTGCAGTACGCCACAGGATGTTTTTGTGCTGGTCGAGGGCAGTCAGGTCTGGAGTGAACCAAGGGCTATATCTGTTCTTAGTTCTACATTTGTTGAAAGGGGCATGCTTATTTAAGGTGTTGAGGAAATTACTTTTAAAGAACAACCAGGCATCCTCTACTGACTGGATGAGGTCAAAATCCTTCCAGGATACCCGGGCCAGGTCGATTAGAAAGGCCTGCTTACAGAAGTGTTTTGGGAGCGTTTGACACTGATGAGGGGTGGCCGTTTGACCGCGGACCCATAACGGATGCAGGCAACGATCGCTGAGATCCTGATTGAAAACAGCAGAGGTGTATTTGGAGGGCAAGTTGGTCAGGATAATATCTATTAGGGTGCCCATGTTTACAGATTTAGGGTTGTACCTGATGGGTTCCTTGATAATTTGTGTGAGATTGAGGGCATCTAGCTTGGATTGTAGGACGGCCGGGGTGTTAAGCATATCCCAGGTTAGGTCACCTAATATAACCAACTCTGAAGATAGATAGGGGGCAATCAATTCACACATGGTTTCCAGGGCACAGCTGGGAACTGAGGGGGGTCTATAACAGGCGGCAACAGTGAGAGACTTATTTCTGGAGAGATTCATTTTTTTAATTAGAAGCTCGAACTGTTTGGGCTTAGACCTGGGAAGTATGACAGAACTTTGCAGGCCATCTCTGCAGTAGATTGCAACTCCTCTCTTTTTGACAATTCTATCTTGACTGAAAATGTTGTGGTTGGGGATGGAAATTTCAGAATTTCTGGTTGCCTTCCTAAGCCAGGATTCAGACACGGCCAGGACATCACACAGGGCCTGGGTTAACCTCTACATCACCCGAGGAACAGAGGAGTAGGATGAGGGTACGGCTAAAGGCTATCAGAATTGGTCGAATAGTGCATTGGGAACAGAGAATAAAAGGAGCAGATTTCTGGGCGTGGTAGGATAGATTCAAGGCATAATGTACAGACAGGGGTATGGTAGGGTGCGGGTACAGTGGAGGTAAACCTAGGTGTTGAGTGACGATGAGAGAGGTTGCATCTCCGGAGGCACCAGTTATGCTAGGTGAGGTCACCGCATGTGTGGGAGGTGGGACAAAGGAGCTCTCTGAGGCATGTTGAGTGGGACTAGGGGCTCTGCAGTAAAATAAAACAATGATAACTACCCTAAGAAACAGTATACAAGGCATATTGACAGTTGAGAGACATAAAGCAAGGCATAAAGCAATCACAGGTGTTGATTGGGATAGCTAGCTAAGACAACAACGGGTAAGACAACAACAATTCATCAGCTAAGACAACAACAACTGGTAAAATGGCGATGAATGGGCAGAGAGGGTCAGTTAACTACATACGGGGCCTGAGTTCGAGGCTGTGGCAGACAGATAAACAAAATAAACAAAATGGAGACCCGTGATTAATGAACAATCCAGCAGGCATCAGCTATGTAGCCAAGTGATCATAGGGTCCAGTGAACAGGAATATATGAAACAGGGAAGCAGTTAGGTAGTCGTTACTACGCTAGCATCTTCCGCGCCTGGCTCGAGGCTAACTGGTGCTAGCTTCGGGACAAGGGCGTCACCGACATCCTGCAAAGGCCAGTTGAGGGCACATCGGACGGATTACGTTGGCAGACCAGTCGTGATGGATCGGCGGGGCTCCATGTTTACAAAAGGTCCAGGCCAATTGGCAAAAGAGGTATTGTAGCTGGAGTAATTTTGTTTGCTAGCCGGGAGATGCACCTGGCTCAAGGCTAACTGGTGCTAGCTTCAGGACAAGGGCGTTAGCCACTATAGCCACTCCGGTGCAAAGGTCATCACGGCAGGAATCCGGTGATGTAGTGGCTTCTAGTCGTCTTAGTGAAGAGTCTGGGAGGGCATCAGCTGTGTAGCCGAGTGGATCATAGGGTCCACTGAGCAGGCCGGGAGATGGGCCTGGCTCAAGGCCAGCTTCGAGGCTGGGCCACTCGTTAGCAGCTAGCAAGCTGTGATTATCCGATGTAATGGTCCAGAGCTTACGGCAGGAATACGGTGATGTAGTGTAGAAAAAAAGTCCAATATGCTCAGGGTTGATAACGCGCTGTGCAGACTGGCAGGTATAATCCAGGCAAAAAGCGGCTGGTGTCTGAGCTAAAAAGGTAAAGCAGTGGCTAAAAATGACTAAATAGCTAGTTGCTAATTAGCTGCTTAGCTCCTGATGGCTAGGTTCTGATGGAGGTTCTAGCTATAAGGTCTAAAAAATAGCAGATCCGTATCACATTGGGTGAGGCGGATTGCCGGAAGGTATATTTAATTTAAACATGGAAAAAGAGATTGAAATATTTTGCAATATATACAAAAAAAGACGAAAAACAACAACATTTACAACAACAATCACGTCATACTGCTACGCCATCTTGGATTAGAAGATGACTCAGTTAAAAAACATTGGATATAGCAAACTGAAATGATTTAGTATTTCTGTGCCCACAAACTGTTTTCCCAGAGTAACATAAGGAGCCACTAAATGCTACGTAGGTCGAGTGCATTTTCATTCACGCCTTGCTGGAAGCCCCGCCTTCCACAGGTGATGAGCGCGAGGCTCGGGTTTATTCCTTAAATTTAATACCAATCTTCACCGACCCAGGAAGGGGTGGGGCCAAACAGGTGTTGCACCTCGTTTCCCTCCTTCAGGGAACAGTAATTATAGTGTTAGGTTCTAATTTTTCAGAGTAAATAACTCACGGACACTAGAGAAGCTTAACCAAGTTTAATTCTTCCCAAAGGGTCATTACAACTGTAATTCAGACAAAAACATGTTCTCACCATCACAAGTATATTTTCCCCACTTTGGACACGCCTCCTTCTCTCCAATCCTTACATCTTCTGGTTCGACAGGAAGAGGGTAACAGGATACTAAACCCTTATTACTCCCTTCAGGGGATCTGGCCTGACCTCCTGACCTCAACCCCTCCTTCGCCTAATCCACAGATGTCCATCCGCTTCCCCTAAAGCAATCCTGTGATCTCCTCCCGTCCACCCAGCACATCCCACAGCCACTCTGTCTTTCTACAGATCTCACTCCTTTATATACTCTGCGTCTGATCTACCATGTCTTTAATATCTCAATGTTCAAAGTTTAGCCCGAATCCAACAATAGTCATAAAGTTACACTCCCTTTCAGTTGGTCAACTTCGGTACAACATACTATGGGAAAATACAATCATTCCCCATGCCGACCCAACGGATACTAAATGAAACGGCCCCTGGCAGACCACCCAGACCTGACCCCGCAAGATGCGTCAGTTCTGTCAATTTATTCATTGTCTTTTGTTTGAAACACTCCTGTCAATGTTTAGTAAGGACGCACACCTGATTACACATATAGAAGTAGGATTAATCTACCTGGCCTGCACACAAATGTAGGCCTATAAATGTGCCCATTTGGGAATGTCTGATAGTATATCAGACCAGTTCAGTACACATTGTTGATTTTTATAAAAACCACATGGGTTGATTGGTAGAAAGAACATATGACTCTTGGTTGACCAGATGTATTTTAGTTGGGGACAGTACTAGAACATGATTTGGGGCTCCAGAGTGGCACAGTGGACACTGCTTCTCAGTGCTTGAGGCGTCACTAGTAGAGGTCGACCGATTATGGTTTTTTCAACGCCGATACAATAGCGATTATTGGAGGACCCCCAAAAAAAGCCGATACCGATTAATCGGACCGATTTCTAACTTTTTTAGTTTGGCAATAATGACAATTTACAACAATACTGAATGAAGACTTATTTTAACTTAATATAATACATCAATAAAATCTATTTAGCCTCAAATAAATAATGAAACATGTCAATTTGGTTTAAATAATGCAAAAACAAAGGTTGGAGAAGAAAGTAAAAGTGCATTATGTGCCATGTAAGAAAGCTAACATTTAAGTTCCTTGCTCAGAACATGAGAACATATGAAAGCTGGTGGTTCCTTTTAACATGAGTCTTCAATATTCCCAGGTAAGAAGTTTTAGGTTGTAGTTATTATAGGAATTATAGGACTATTTCTCTCTATACGATTTGTATTTCATATACCTTTGACTATTGGATGTTCTTATAGGTACTTTAGTATTGCCAGTGTAACAGTATAGCATTCCGACCCTCTCCTTGCACTACCTGGGCTCACAAACCAGGAACACATCGACAACAGCCACCCTCGAAGCAGCATTACCCATGCAGAGCAAGGGGAAACAACTACTCCAAGTCTCAGGTAGTGAGTGACGTTTGAAAATGTGATTAGCGCACACCCGGCTAAACTAGCTAGCCATTTCACATCGGTTACAACCAGCCTAATCTCAGGAGTTGATAGGCTTGAAGTCAATAAACAGCGCAACGCATTGCGAAGGGCTGCTGGCAAAAACGCACAAAAGTGTTATTTTGAATGAACGCTTACAAGCCTGCTGGTGCCTACCACCACTCAGTCAGACTGCTCTATCAAATCATAGACTTAATTATAACATAATAACACACAGGAAATACAGCCTTAGGTCATTAATATGGTCGAATCCGGAAACTATCACGTTATTCTTTCAGTGAAATATGGGGACCGTTCCGTATTTTACCTAACGTGTGGCATCCATAAGTCTAAATGTTCTGTTACATTGCACAACCTCCAATGTTATGTCATAATTATGTAAAATTCTGGCAATTAGTTCGCAACGAGCCAGGGCGGCCCCAAACTGTTGCATATATACACTGACTGCGTGCAATGAACGCAAAATGACACACATTTCACCTGGTTAATATCGCCTGCTAACCTGGATTTTCTTTTAGCTAAATATGCAGGTTTAAAAATATATGATTTCTGTGTATTGATTTTAAGAAAGGAATTGATGTTTATGGTTAGGTACAGTCGTGCAACGATTGTGCTTTTTTTCGCAAATGCGCTTTTTGTTATATCATCCCCCGTTGGCGAAGTCTGCTGTCTTTGTTAGGAAGAAAATAGTATTCACACAGTTCGCACGAGCCAGGCGGCCCAAACTGCTGCATATACCCTGACTCTGTTTGCAAGAGAAGTGACACATTTTCCCTAGTTAAAAGAAATACATGTTAGCAGGCAATATCAACTAAATATGCAGGTTTAAAAATATATACTTGTGTATTGATTTAAAAAAAGGCATTGATGTTTATGGTTAGGTACACGTTGGAGCAAAGACAGTCCTTTTTCGCGAATGCGCCGCACATCGATTATATGCAACGCAGGACAGGCTAGATAAACTAGTAATATCATCAACCATGTGTAGTTAACTAGTGATTATGATGATTGATTGTTTTTTTATAAGATAAGTTTATTGCTAGGTAGCAACTTACCTTGGCTTCTTACTGCATTCGCGTAACAGGCAGGCTCCTCGTGGAGTGCAACGTAAAGGCAGGTGGTTTAGAGCGTTGGACTAGTTAACCATAAGGTTGCATCCCCAAGCTGACAAGGTAGAAATCTGTCGTTCTGCCCCTGAACAAGGCAGTTAACCCCACCGTTCCTAGGCCATCATTGAAAATAAGAATTTTGTTCTTAACTGACTTGCCAAGTTAAATAAAGGCCTAAAAGTTTTTTTTATTTTTTTTATTGGCAAATCGGTGGCCAAATATACCGATTACCGATTGTTATGAAAACTTGAAATCGGCCCTAATTAATCGGCCATTCCGATTAATCGGTCGACCTCTAGTCACTAGACCCCCCCCCTGGTTCAATCCAGGCTGTATCACAACCGGCCGTGATTGGGATGTCCCATAGGGCGGCACACAATGGCCAGCGTCGTCCAGGGTAGGCAGTCATTGTAAATAAGAATTTGTTCTTAACTGACGTTGCCTAGTTAAATAAAGGTTACATTTAAATAAATGTAAAAAAGTGTTCATGACCAAACTGTTTTTCTACAAATTCGGTCAAAGGCACAACTTTGAGAAGGTTTTAAAACAAAGGTTTTCAAACCAATTTATGAATGTAATGAATCTAGGTATGTTTCGCCCTTTAAC
The DNA here is from genome assembly GCF_901001165.1 of Salmo trutta. Classification (NCBI taxonomy): domain Eukaryota; kingdom Metazoa; phylum Chordata; class Actinopteri; order Salmoniformes; family Salmonidae; genus Salmo; species Salmo trutta. The sequence goes on along the minus strand of NW_021822911.1, from coordinate 2,641,629 downwards.
TTAATGGCATGCTAAAAATTGGCTGCCTGAATATTATACCAATGACTTATCAACAGCTCTAATAATTGCCCTCCACAGGAAATCTACACTGGCCAATTCTAGAATATATTATATAGCCTAGAAACCTGGTTAAACTATCATTATGACATCATGGATGAATTCTAGAATATTACTATATATCCTAGAAACCTGGTTAAACTATCATTATGACATCATGGATGAATTCTAGATATACTATATAGCCTAGAAACCTGGTTAAACTATCATTATGACATCATGGATGAATTCTAGAATATATATATATCCTAGAAACCTGGTTAAACTATCATTATGACATCATGGATGAATTCTAGAATATAGTATATCCTAGAAACCTGGTTAAACTATCATTATGACATCATGGATGAATTCTAGAATATACTATATAGCCTAGAAACCTGGTTAAACTATCATTATGACATCATGGATGAATTCTAGAATATACTATATAGCCTAGAAACCTGGTTAAACTATCATTATGACATCATGGATGAATTCTAGAATATACTATATATCCTAGAAACCTGGTTAAACTATCATTATGACATCATGGATGAATTCTAGAATATACTATATAGCCTAGAAACATGGTTAAACTATCATTATGACATCATGGATGAATTCTAGAATATACTATATAGTCTAGAAACCTGGTTAAACTATCATTATGACATCATGGATGGCCAGTCTTTGTATTCATAGTGTAGTGAATTCAGGGGGTTGCCCTGAGCTGAACTCAAACCTGGGTCCACTGAAGTCAAGCCAACACCTATAAACTGTTATGCCAAGATGTCTGGAACTTCTTGAGGAGGTCGCTAGGTTTTGGGTTACGGTTGCTACAATAGCTTTTTCTATGAATTTGAGAATGGTAACATTTCTCCAGCCCCCATTCCTCAGCTGTTTACCAAACCAAGTCTATGGGCAGCCATTTTGTTGTTGTTTGAACCCTATGTTGTCCCTTTAAAAAAGCCCACATCACATCAAAAAGCCAAGTCACATCTGCAGTCCAAACAATAACAAAGATGTCAGTCCACCACTAGTTTGGTTATAAGATGATGATGGGGCTGGAGAAATGTAACTACTCTCAAATTCATAGACAGACCTATGGATTCAAGGACTGACCATCCATGAGATCAACATTATAGTTTTAACCATGTTGAAGCTATAAAGTGTTGATTTACATTGTTTCTAAACATTGGAGTAAAAAAAGCTTATTTGGGATTCTGATGGGGTACAACAGTTGAACTAAGCTCATGAGGCCATTTGCACTGTACACTGTATATAGACTTTTTCTATTGTGTTATTAACTGTACATTTGTTTATTCCATGTGTAACTCTGTGTTGTTGTTTGTGTCGCACTGCTTTGCTTTATCTTGGCCAGGTTGTAGTTGTAAATGAGAACTTGTTCTCAACTGGCCTACCTGGTTAAATAAAGATGAAATAAAAAACATTTAAAACATGAGGCATCTGATGGGGTACAACAGTTGAACTAAGCTCATGTGTTATATTCTTCAAGAATCAATGGCTATAAATAACTAATATAAAAGTCACAATATGGATGTAACAATTGCATATTTCCCCTTTAACACCAAACATCAATTCAACAACTGCTGAGTTTGTGCCTCTGTATTTAAGGACAGTACTACTAGTGTTATTCAGGGAACGGTCATCGTTAGAACCATTGGACGCCTTAACATGCGTTTGGGAAACCGGGCCCAGATATCCAGTTTCCTCCTCTTCTTCCTCCAAAAACTGTATACTCCTCTTCCTCTTCTTCCTCTTCTTTCACTGTAACATCCTTCTCTTCTTCTTTCATGGTAACAGCCTCACCCTCTACTTGTTTTTGTATTGTAACATCCTTCTCTTCCTCCTCCTCTTTGACGAGAGCTTCTTTCTCCGTCCAGCAGACCTCTTCTTTAACAGGAGGAGAGTAGCTTAGTGAACTCATGGTCGGGGGTGTTAGCTAGTTAGCATTAGCGACTAGCCTAGTTCTAAGCTAACTTAGCAAACCAGCTAGCTGACAAACAACGTAAATATAGAATTAAATGGGCCAACAAGTACATACGACAGAAGTGTGTTTAATACACAGCGACTAATATACACCAAACCAGTGTAAAGAGCGTGAATGTTGTAGCTATGTTTGCTAGAAAGCGACCGAGGTGTCTGACGAGCTGTTGTTGTTGAAGGAGCGTCCCGTCCACTAGATTATACGTCACACTGGCAGCATCGCCTGAACCTAAAAGACGCACATCGCCATCTGCTGACTGGAGGGCAACGCAGTTGAGGAACCAAACGTTTATTTTCATTTATTTCAGAAAAGTTTAATATTATATTAAGTCGTACAAGAGAATCATGTGTTGATTGATTTGTGTTTAATGAGTGAGAATTTAAAACAAACTTTAGACTCACTACATATTTGCATTGAACCATACTTCTGACATGGATCATTTTGACCCCAGAGGCATATCTTTTATCATAGTCAAATTGTGGTTTATTCAATTCTACCAAATTTTCATGACTTTGTCAATCAACTTGTTCTTAATAAATCTAAATCATGTTTTAGTGTTTCTATATCAATATGGACTTTTAACAAATGAAAATCCTTTGGAGTCATTTTGACCCCAGACAAAAGCACCTTTGATAAATAGGACGTTTATTTCAAATCAAAATCACATTTTATTGGTCACATACACATGTTTAGCAGATATTATTGCAGGTGTAGTGAAATGCTTGTGTTTCTATCTCAGACAGTGCAGTAATATCTAACAAGTAATATCTAACAATTTCACAACATATACCCAATACACACAAATCTAAGTATTTGAATCTAGGTTTCTCTGTAGACATGATCCATCCCACCAGAGGGTAGAGGGGCACCTGTATCAGTGGTTTTGACCAGATAGACACCTGCAGATATAGTGCCTCCCATGTATTCTCCTAAGATTGGACTTTTCTATACCACGTATCACATGACTGTGTACAAAACTGCCAAAGGTAGAAAACTCTGCCAGCGGTTTACAATGCATTCGTTAAGTATTCAGACCCCTTCACTTTGGAGGAGAGAGCAGCTGTAACACAGTACCTGGTCTAGTTCATGGCATTGAGGAGGAGAGAGCAGCTGTAACACAGTACCTGGTCTAGTTCATGGCATTGAGGAGGAGAGAGCAGCTGTAACACAGTACCTGGTCTAGTTCATGGCATTGAGGAGGAGAGAGCAGCTGTAACACAGTACCTGGTCTAGTTCATGGCATTGAGGAGGAGAGAGCAGCTGTAACACAGTACCTGGTCTAGTTCATGGCATTGAGGAGGAGAGAGCAGCTGTAACACAGTACCTGGTCTAGTTCATGACATTGAGGAGGAAAGGGACAAGGGGGATACTAAGAGGGACCAAGAGTCCTGTTGATTGGTTTCCTTTGTTTTGCAATATGTTCAAATCAAATCAGACTTTATTTATACAGCACATTTCAGACATGGATGCAACAATGGAAAAAACAATGAAAAAACAATGAAAATAAACAGAAATATTTAGTACACAAACATAAGAGAATAAAAAACAGAAGAATAACTGAAATACTAATGAGCATTCTAAGGAAAATCCATTGATTAAAATATTACTTTGATGCAACATCCAACCCAAAATATAACTTGTTTTTTAGGAGGGTCTCTGAAAGACACTATGGGGGTGTCCACTGAAAGTTGACTAGTAACAACAACTGGGACCTAAAAGACACCCACCATGAGACCCACTAAATCTGCCCAAGAAGAGACAAACTAAAGAAAAACCCCACAACAAACTTAAAGACAGGAAGCAAACCAAAAAGGTGGAGCAACTAAAGGTGTTGACTCTCCACATGTATCAAGACAACTGGAGCACTGGGCCAGACACTCTTAAATAGAACCTGGACCAGCTCAGGTGAAACACCTTCCCACTAACGAGATGGACAAGCCAGCACAGGTGTAACACATACTGACTAACGAGGTGACACCAATCAGTGCGTCCTACGTGCTAACGAGCTAGACGGGCTAACGAGCTAGACGTGCTAACGAGCTAGACGTGCTAACGAGCTAGACGTGCTAACGAGCTAGACGTGCTAACGAGCTAACGAGCTAGACGTGCTAACGAGCTAGACGTGCTAACGAGCTAGACGTGCTAACGAGCTAACGAGCTAGAACGTGCTAACGAGCTAGACCTGCTAACGAGCTAGACCTGCTAACGAGCTAGACGTGCTAACGGGCTAGACGTGCTAACGGGCTAGACGCGCTAACGAGCTAGACGGGCTAAAGTCCAACCTCAAAACATAAATGGAAAAACCAAAGCCTGTAACACCTTAAGACAACAAATATATCCTATATTTTTGTTGGAAAAGTTTGCTCACCACCAACAGAAAACAACTTCCATTTCACATTATAATCAACTACAATGATTCACCTTCACCAATATAAACATGGTGTCTACTGGATGTCAACAATTAAAAACAAGAAAAAAACACGTATTTCTAAATAATAACATACAATAGTATTATTTGTTTCTCCTTTTTCTTTCTATAGAATCCTAAATCCCACTAGCTTCTAGAACAATCGTCTTCCTAAAACTCACTAGCTTCTAGAACTCTCCTCTTCCTAAAACTCACTAGATTCTAGAACTCTCGTCCCCTTGGAACGAGCCCAAACAAAACTCATCTCCAATACAGAAAAACGTGCAGTCAAAATACATTGTGATCCATGGTAACGCACTGTCTAAACAGAAAACTTTTTAACTGCCCACCCTTGAGACAATCAGCAACCAAGTTGTCCTTACCACAGACATGTCTGATTTCAAGAGGAAACTCCTGCAATATCCGTAGTAACTTTCCACCTCACTGCGGAGCTTCTCTCTCTTTTCAGGGTTCACAAGATAGGCATGTTGTTGGCTCGGGGCCCAGTCCCCAATGTCATGCTCTAGTACATTTGGGTTGGCACATCTGAGAATGAACCCTGATATTTTAAAAGCAGGGCAACAATGTCAATATAATTGTACCAAAAATTGTCAGTTGGTTGCATGAATAAATATCATCAATAAATCGATTACTAAATCTGACCATGAAATGTAAATATGAAATATTTGGTTGCATAGTCATATTTTCAACGTCTTTTCAATGACATGTTGCTAGGTGGGATATCCCCAATGTCAAAACACAGTTTTAACGTGTCCAAATCAATAACCAATATGCAGAAACAGTTTGGGATATATTGAAAACCTAAACATAAAATGTGCTATATACACAAACATCTGCCACAATAATCATATTACTTATTACTTAAACAAGCACCTTATAAACTGCACAAGCACCAAAAATGCTGTTGTTTTGACAAGTAGCAATAAATCACTGATATCGATTAGGGGAGAAATCAGGTTGTACGTGATGTTGAAACTAACAACTAAACAAAAACACTTGGAAATGGGAGATATCTTTTACCTCACTGATTAGAGGACAACCTGCAGAAGACAGTCAGCTACATTTTGGAGTGATGCATTTAAATTTAGGGGTCGCTAAACAAAGGAACACTTATTTGTCATCACTCATCGATATCATGCTAAAATAATTTGTGTGACAGAAGGGAGATGAGGTTGCACGTCCTGTTAAACTAACAGCTCAAAAACACACGGAATCTGGGAATAATGTGTACATCACTGGTTAGAGGACAATTTGTAGAAAACAGCTAGCAACATTTTGAGGTGTTGCATTTTGATTGAAGTGGGTCACCAACGTGGTAAGTGTAACAGCTCTTTTTGTGTTAGTCACTTTTTGTTAAATCATAAAAATAGTAACTCATCCATTTCAGAGCCTGGATTTTCCCCCTGAGGCTAATATCCATATCATGTTGCAATCAACTGATGGGGGGGGCTTTAGAACACTATTAAAATACTCCTACTACAATGTGTTAACATTCTACATTGAGTCATTAATTACTTGATATCATGAAACAACTCCTTCGTGTATTTTCTAATATTTGATCAGAGATCTTTTATCAGATTATCTCTAGTCACAGCTACGAGGTTTTTCTCCTGTGTGTGTTCTCTGGTGTTGTACCAGAATGTCTGACCGAGTAAAACTCTACCCACATTGACCACAGCTATAAGATTTCTCTCCTGTGTGTGATATCAGGCTGTGTGAATGAGTAAAACTCTTCCCACATTCATCACAGCTATATGGTTTCTCTCCTGTGTGTGTTCTCTGGTGTGCTATTAGGCTCCTTGACCAAGTAAAACTCTTCCCACATTGAGTACAGCTATAGGATTTCTCTCCTGTGTGTGTTCTCTGGTGAAGAGTCAGATAGCCTGAAGTAGAAAAATTCTTCCCACATTGATCACAGCTATAAGGTTTCTCTCCTGTGTGTGTTCTCTGGTGTGATATCAGGTTGCTTAGCTGAGTAAAACTCTTCCCACATTGATCACAGCTATAAGGTTTCTCTCCTGTGTGTGTTCTCTGGTGTGATATCAGGCTGTGTGAATGAGTAAAACTCTTCCCACATTCATCACAGGTATAAGATTTCTCTCCTGTGTGTGTTCTCTGGTGTGATATCAGGCTACTTTGCTGAGTAAAACTCTTCCCACATTGATCACAGCTATAAGGTTTCTCTCCTGTGTGTGTTCTCTGGTGTACTGTCAGTCCTGATGAATAAGAGAAACTCTTCCCACATTCATCACAGCTATATGGTTTCTCTCCTGTGTGTGTTCTCTGGTGTGAAATCAGGTTGCTTTGCTGAGTAAAACTCTTCCCACAATGATCACAGCTATAAGGTTTCTCTCCTGTGTGTGTTCTCTGGTGTGATATCAAGCTGTGTGAATGACTAAAACTCTTCCCACATTCATCACAGCTATAGGGTTTCTCTCCTGTGTGTATTCTCTGGTGTGACATCAGGTTGCTTAGCTGAGTAAAACTCTTCCCACATTGAGAACAGCAATAAGATTTCTCTCCTGTGTGGATTCTCTGATGAATTTTAATGCCTGCTGAGGAGGTGAATCTCTTCCCACAGTCAGAGCAAAAGAGAGTTCTCTTCCCTGTGGATCTCTGCGGGTGTTTCTTGAGGTGTTCTAATGTGGAGAGACTCTTCTCTGCCCTGTCAGCATCATGAGGTTGTTGAGGTTCCCCAGAGGACCCACGGTAGTCCTGTCTCTCTCCTGTGTGAACAACAAAGTCAGAGAGATGGTTAACCTCTCTAGGGTATGTGGGACGAAATCGTCCCACCTACGTAACAGCCAGTGTAATCCTGTGGCGCGTTATTCAATTACCTTAGAAATACTATTACTTCAATTTCTCAAACATATGACTATTTTACACCATTTTAAAAGACAAGACTCTCGTTAATCTAACCACACTGTCCGATTTCAAAAAGGCTTTACAACGAAAGCAAAACATTAGATTATGTCAGCAGAGTACCCAGCCAGAAATAATCAGACACCCATCTTTCAAGCTAGCATATAATGTCACAAAAACCCAGAAGACAGCTAAATGCAGCACTAACCTTTGATGATCTTCATCAGATGACAACCCTAGGACATTATGTTATACAATACATGCATGTTTTGTTCAATCAAGTTCATATTTATATCAAAAACCAGCTTTTTACATTAGCATGTGACGTTCAGAACTAGCATACCCCCGCAAACTTCCGGTGAATTTACTAAAAATGTACTAAATTACTCACGATAAACGTTCACAAAAAGCATAACAATTATTTTAAGAATTATAGATACAGAACTCCTCTATGCACTCGATATGTCCGATTTTAAAATAGCTTTTCGGTGAAAGCACATTTTGCAATATTCTAAGTAGATAGCCCGGCATCACAGGGCTAGCTATTTAGACACCCAGCAAGTTTAGCCTTCACCAAACTCCGATTTACTATTAGAAAAGTTTGATTACCTTTGGTGTTCTTCGTCAGAATGCACTCCCAGGACTTCTACTTCAATAACAAATGTTGGTTTGGTCCCAAATAATCCATAGTTATATCCAAACAGCAGCATTTTGTTCGTGCGTTCAAGACACTATCCGAAAGGGTAAAGAAGGGTGACGAGCACGACGCATTTCGTGACAAAAAAAATCTAAATATTCCATTACCGTACTTCGAAGCATGTCAACCGCTGTTTAAAATCAATTTTTATGCCATTTTTCTCGTAAAAAAGCGATAATATTCCGACCGGGAATCTGCGTTTAGGTAAAAAGACGACAGAAAATAAAGCACGGGGTTGACTCGGGCACGCGCCTAAGCCCATTGTCCTCTGATCGGCCACTTGCCAAAAGCGCTAATGGGTTTCAGCCAGGGGCTGCCTCGATATAATTCAGCTTTTTCCCGGGCTCTGACAGCCTATGGGAGCCGTAGGAAGTGTCACGTTACAGCAAAGATCCTCAGTCTTCAATAAACAGAGACAAGAAGAACAAGATCTTGTCAGAGAGGGCACTTCCTGTAAGGAATCTTCTCAGGTTTTTGCCTGCCATATGAGTTCTGTTATACTCACAGACACCATTCAAACAGTTTTAGAAACTTTCGGGTGTTTTCTATCCAAAGCCAATAATTATATGCATATTCTAGTTACTGGGCAGGAGTAGTAACCAGATTAAATCGGGTACGTTTTTTATCCGGCCGTGTCAATACTGCCCCCTACCCACAACAGGTTAACCTTTTAGTGTGTTTATACTTTACTGTATTTATATTTCACTTTTCAACAGAATTTTTTTTTTTTTTTTTTTAATCACTGGAGGAAGTCATTAACAATTCATACATTTCTTTTTCACCTTTATTTAACCAGGTAGGCCAGTCGAGAACAAGTTCTCATTTACAACTGCGACCTGGCCAAGATAAAGCAAAGCAGTGCGACACAAACAACAGTTACACGTGGGAAAAACAAATGTACAGTCAATAACACAATAGAAAAATCTATATACAGTGTGTGCAAATGGAGTACGGAGGAAAGGCAATAAATAGGCCATAGTAGCGAAGTAATTACAATTTAGAAAATTAACACTGGAGTGATAGATGTGCAGATGATGTGCAAGTAGAAATACTGGTGTGCAAAAGAGCAAAAAAAGTAAATAAAAACATGGGGATCAGGTAGGCAGTTGGATGGGCTATTTACAGATGTGCTGTGCACAGCAATCGGTAAGCTGCTCAGATAGCTGATGCTTAAAGTTAGTGAGGGAGATAAGTCTCCAACTTCAGTGATTTTTGCAATTCGTTCCAGTGATTGGCAGCAGAGAACTGGAAGGAAATGCGGCCAAAGTAGGTTTTGGCTTTGGGGGTTACCAGTGAGATATACCTCCTGGAGCACGTGCTATGGGTGGGTGTTGCTATGGTGACCAGTGAGTGAAGGCGGCCTAGCAAAGACTTATAGATGACCTGGAGCCAGTGGGTTTGGCGACTAATATGTAGCGAGGGCCAGCCGACGAGAGCATACAGGTCCCAGTGGTGGGTACTACATGGGGCTTTGGTGACAAAACGGATGTCACTGTGATAGACTGCATCCAGTTTGCTGAGTAAAGTGTTGGAGGCTTTTTTGAAAATGAAATCACCGAAGTCAAGGATCGGTAGGATAGTCAGTTTTACGAGAGTATGTTTGGCAGCGTGAGTGAAAGAGGCTTTGTTTGCGAAATAGGAAGCCGATTGTAGATTTAATTTTGGATTGGAGATGCTTAATATTAGTCTGGAAGGAGAGTTTGCAGTCTAGCCAGACACCTAGGTATTTTTAGTTGTCCACATATTCTAAGTCAGAAACGTCCAGAGTAGCGATGCTGGACGGGCGGGTAGTGATCGGTTGAAGAGCATACATTTAGTTTTACTAGTGTTTAAGAGCAGTTGGAGGCCACGGAAGGAGAGTTGTATGGCAATGAAGCTCATTTGGAGGTTTGTTAACAGTGTCCAAAGAAGGGCCAGATGTATACAGAATGGTGTCGTCTGCGTAGAGGTGGATCAAGGAATCACCCGCAGCAAGAGCGACATCGTTGATGTATACAGAGAAAAGAGTCGGTCCGAGAATTGAACCCTGTGGTACCCCATAGAGACTGCCAGAGGTCCGGACAACAGGCCCTCCGATTTGACACACTGAACTCTGAGAAGTAGTTGGTGAACCAGGCGAGTCAGTCATTTGAGAAACCAAGGCTGTTGAGTCTGCCGATAAGAATATGGTGATTGACAGAGTCGAAAGCCTTGGCCAGGTCGATGAAGACGGCTGCACAGTACTGTCTTTTATCGATGGCGGTTATGATATCATTTAGTACCTTGAGCGTGGCTGAGGTGCACCCATGACCAGGTCGGAAACCGGATCAGCGGAGAAGGTACGGTGATCTGGTCAGTGATCTGTTTATTAACTTTTTGGTGACAGGGGGCAGTATTCGGAAATTCAGATGAATAACGTGCCCAAATTAAACTGCCTGCTACTCGGGCCCAGAAGATAGGATATGCATATTATTAGTAGATTTGAATAGAAAACACTCTGACGTTTCTAAACTGTTTGAATGATGTCTGTGAGTATAACAGAACTCATATGGCTGGCAAAAACCTGAGAAAAAATCCAACCAGGAAGTGGTTTGTAGTTTTTCAAGACTGGGCCTATTTGATATACAGTGACTTAGGGTTAATTTTGCACTTCCTAAGGCTTCCACTAGATGTCAACAGTCTTTAGAACGTTGTTTCAGGCTTTTGCAGTGAACAGAGAATGAACAAGAGCTCCTGGAGTGATATGACTGAGAGAATGACATGGCCTCAGTTGTGCGCTTTCACGTGAGAGGTAGCTGTGTTCCATTACATTTTTGTAGACATTTTGAATCGTCCGGTTGGAATATTATTGAAGATTTATGTTAAAAAGGCCTTAAAGATTGATGCTATACATCGTTTGACATGTTTCTACGAACGTAAATATAACTTTTTTTGACTTTTCGTCGTGAAATTTTCAGCGCGCTTCCTACATTTGGAGTAGCTTACTGAACGCGTTAACAAAAAGGACTTAAATGATGGACTTTATCAAACAAAACAACATTTATTGTGGACCTGGGATTACTGGGAGTACATTCTGATGAAGATCATCAAAGGTAAGTGAATATTTATAATGCTATTTATGATTTTAGATGACTCCAAAATGGCGGGTATCTGTACTGCCTGATGTTTTTTGAGCGCTGTACTCAGATTTTTGCAAAGTGTGCTTTCCCGTGAAGCTTTTTTGAAATCTGTCACAGCGGTTGCATTAAGGAGATGTTTATCTATAATTCTTTGAATAACAGTTTAATATTTTATCAACGCTTATGATGAGTATTTCTATAAATTGATGTGCTCATTCACCGGAAGTTTTCGGAGGAAAAGCATTTCTGAACATTATGCTAGCGTCCCACATAGCCCATACCAGTTAACTTGGCTTTCGAAGACTTTAGAAAGGCAGGGCAGGATGGATATAGGTCTGTAACAATTTGGGTCTAGAGTGTCGCCCCCTTTGAAGAGGGGGATGACCGCGGAAGCGTTCCAATCTTTAGGAATCTCGGAAGATACGAAAGAGAGGTTGAACAAACTAGTAATAGGGGTTGCCACAATGGCTGCGGATAATTTGAGAAAGAGAGGGTCCAGATTGTCTAGCCCAGCTGATTTGTACGGGTCCAGGTTTTGCAACACTTTCAGAACATCAGCTATCTGGATTTGGATGAAGGAGAAGCTGGGGAGGCTCGGGCAAGTAGCTGCGGTGGGTGGGGAGCTGTTGGCCGGGGTTGGGGTAGCCAGGAGGAAAGCATGGCCAGCCGTAGAGAAATGCTTATTGAAATTCTCGATTATTGTGGAGTTATCGGTGGTGACAGTGTTTCCTAGCCTCAGTGCAGTGGGCAGCTGGGATGAGGTGCTCTTATTCTCCATGGACTTTACAGTGTCCCAAAACATTTGGGAGTTAGAGCTATGCAAATGTAAAGTTCTGTTTGAAAAATCTAGCTTTTGCTTTCCTAACTGACTGTGTGTATTGGTTCCAGACTTCTCTGAAAAGTTGCATATTGCGGGGACTATTCGATGTTAGTGCAGTACGCCACAGGATGTTTTTGAGCTGGTCGGGGGCAGTCAGGTCTGGAGTGAACCAAGGTCTATATCTGTTTTTAGTTCTACATTTTTTGAAAGGGGCATGCTTATATAAGGTGGTGAGGAAATTACTTTTAAACAACAACCAGGCATCCCAGTTTAGGTCACCTAACAGAACGAACTCTGAAGATAGATGGGGGGAAATCAATTCACATATGGTGTCCAGGGCATAGCTGGGAGCTGAGGGGGGGGGTCTGTAACAGGCGGCAACAGTGAGAGACTTATTTCTGGAGAGATTCATTTTTAAAATTAGAAGCTCGAACTGTTTGGGCTTAGACCTGGAAAGTATGATAGAACTTTAATCTCTGCAGTAGATTGCTCCTCCTGATTCAGACACATCAAGGACATCAAGGTTGGCGGAGTGTGCTGAAGCAGTGAGTCAAACAAACTTAGGTAGGAGGCTTCTGATGTTTACATGCATGAATCTAAGGCTTTTACGGTTACAGAAGTCAACAAATGAGAGCGCCTGGGGACACACAGGGCCTGGGATAACCTCTACATCACCAGAGGAATAGGATGAGGGTACGGCTAAAGGCTTTCAGAACTGGTCGGCTCCCTCCGGTCAGGTTATGCTGACGACTGGCTCCCTCCAGTCAGGTTATGCTGACGACTGGCTCCCTCCGGTCAGGTTATGTTGACGACTGGCTCCCTCCGGTCAGGTTATGCTGACGACTGGCTCCCTCCAGTCAGGTTATGTTGATGACTGGCTCCCTCTAGTCATTTGAGTGTCTTAATTATTTAATCAAACAGCGTGCTTAAAGCATCAGACAAGTTCAGTACATATAGTTGATTTTATTAAAACACATGGGGCGATTGGTAGAAAGAACAGATGACTCTTGGTTGACCAAGATGTATTTTAGTTGGGGACAGCACTAGAACATGATTTTGGGGCTCCCGAGTGGCGCAGCGGTCTAAGACACTGCATCTCAGTGCTTGAGGCGTCACTAAAGACACCCTGGTTCAAATCCAGGCTGTATCACATTGGGAGTCCCATAGGGCGGCGCACAATTGGCCCAGCATTGTCCGGGGTAGGCAGTCATTGTAAATAAACTGACTTGCCTAGTTAAATAAAGGGTACATTTACATAAATAAAAAAATAGTGTTTTATGACAAACCATTTTTTCCAAATCCGTCGAGGCACCAACTTTATATATATATTAGAATATATAATATTTATATCATATACTATATAGCCTCAATCTGTTTAAAACAATAATTTTGACCTCATGGATGATTTCTAGAATATACTATATAGTCTAGAAACCTGGTTAAACTATCATTATGACATCATGGGATGAATTCTAGAATATACTATATATCCTAGTAACCTGGTTAAACTATCATTATGACATCATGGATGAATTCTAGAATATACTATATAGCCTAGAAACCTGGTTAAACTATCATTATGACATCATGGATGAATTCTAGAATATACTATATAGCCTAGTAACCTGGTTAAACTATCATTATGACATCATGGATGAATTCTAGAATATACTATATAGCCTAGAAACCTGGTTAAACAATCATTATGACATCATGGATGAATTCTAGAATATACTATTTATCCTAGAAACCTGGTTAAACTATCATTATGACATCATGGATGAATTCTAGAATATACTATATAGCCTAGTAACCTGGTTAAACTATCATTATGACATCATGGATGAATTCTAGAATCTACTATATAGCCTAGTAACCTGGTTAAACTATCATTATGACATCATGGAGGAATTCTAGAATATACTATATAGCCTAGAAACCTGGTTAAACAATCATTATGACATCATGGATGAATTCTAGAATATACTATTTATCCTAGAAACCTGGTTAAACTATCATTATGACATCAGGGATGAATTCTAGAATATACTATATAGCCTAGAAACCTGGTTAAACTATCATTATGACATCATGGATGAATTCTAGAATATACTATATAGCCTAGAAACCGGGTTAAACTATCATTATGACATCATGGATGAATTCTAGAATATACTATATAGCCTAGTAACCTGGTTAAACTATCATTATGACATCATGGATGAATTATAGAATATACTATATAGCCTAGAAACCTGGTTAAACTATCATTATGACATCATGGATGAATTCTAGAATATACTATATAGCCTAGAAACCTGGTTAAACCATCATTATGACATCATGGATGAATTCTAGAATATACTATATAGCCTAGAAACCTGGTTAAACAATCATTATGACATCATGGATGAATTCTAGAATATACTATATATCCTAGAAACCTGGTTAAACCATCATTATGACATCATGGATGAATTCTAGAATATACTATATAGCCTAGAAACCTGGTTAAACTATCATTATGACATCATGGATGAATTCTAGAATATACTATATAGCCTAGAAACCTGGTTAAACTATCATTATGACATCATGGGTGAATTCTAGAATATACTATATAGCCTAGAAACCTGGTTAAACAATCATTATGACATCATGGATGAATTCTAGAATATACTATTTATCCTAGAAACCTGGTTAAACTATCATTATGACATCATGGATGAATTCTAGAATATACTATATAGCCTAGTAACCTGGTTAAACTATCATTATGACATCATGGATTAATTCTAGAATATACTATATAGCCTAGTAACCTGGTTAAACTATCATTATGACATCATGGATGAATTCTAGAATATACTATTTATCCTAGAAACCTGGTTAAACTATCATTATGACATCATGGATGAATTCTAGAATATACTATATAGCCTAGAAACCTGGTTAAACTATCATTATGACATCATGGATGAATTCTAGAATATACTATATAGCCTAGAAACCTGGTTAAACTATCATTATGACATCATGGATGAATTCTAGAATATACTATATAGCCTAGAAACCTGGTTAAACCATCATTATGACATCATGGATGAATTCTAGAATATACTATATAGCCTAGAAACCTGGTTAAACTATCATTATGACATCATGGATGAATTCTAGAATATACTATATATCCTAGAAACCTGGTTAAACAATCATTATGACATCATGGATGAATTCTAGAATATACTATATATCCTAGAAACCTCGTTAAACTATCATTATGACATCATGGATGGCCAGTCTTTGTATTTATAGTGTAGTCCATTCAGGGGGTAGTCCTGAGCTGAACTCAACCCTGGGTCCAGCGACTGTCAAGCCAACACCTTATAACTGTTACACCAAGATGTCTGAACTTCTTGAAGAGGTCGCTAGGTGTTGGGTTACGGTTGCTACAATAGCTTTCTCTATGAATTTGAGAGTGGTTACACTTCTCCTTCCCCCATCCCTCAGCTGTTTACCAAACCAAGTCTCTGGGCAGCCATTTTGTTGCTGTTTAAAAAACCCACACAACCCTGCAATCTGCAGTTCAAAACAATAACAAATCTGTCATTCCACCACTGTTTTGGTAATAAGATGATTATGGGGTTGGAGAAATGTAACTACAGACAAACAGACCTACGGATGCAAGGACTGATCATCCATGATATCAACATTATAGTTTTAACCATGTTGAGGCTATACAGTGTTGATTTACATTGTTTCTAGACATTGGAGTAAAAAAAGCTTATTTGTGGTTCTGATGGGGTACAACAGTTGAACTAAGCTCATGAGGCATGTGTTATATTCTTCAAGAATCAATGGCTAAAAATAAATAATTAAAAAGTCACAATATGGATGTAACAATTGCAGATTTCCCCTTTAACACCACACATCAGTTCAACAACTGCAGAGTTTGTGCCTCTGTATTTAAGACAGTACTTACTAGTGTTAATCAGGGCCCGTTCATCGTTAGAACCATTGGATGCCTTAACATGCCTTTGGGAAACCGGGCCCAGATATCCAGATTCTTCCTCTTCTTCCTTCTTCGATGTGACAGTCATCTCCCCCTCCTCCTCTTTCACTCCAAAAACTGCATCCTCCTCTTCTTTCACTGTAACATCTTTCTCTTCTTCTTTCACTGTAACAGCCTCACCCTCTACTTGTTTTTGTATTGAAACAGCCTCCTCTTTGACGAGAGCTTCTTTCTCTGTCCAGCAGACCTCTTCTTTAGCAGGAGGAGAGTAGCTCAGTGAACTCATGGTCGGAGATGTTAGCTAGCTAGGCTAATGCTAACTTAACCAGCCCACTAGCTGAATAATAACAACAACACCGTAAATATGAAATTAAATCTGATAACTAACTAGACGACAGTAGTGGGTTTAAAATACAGTGGCTAATATACACTAAAGCATCTAAAGAGCTTTATTGTTCGGCTATTTTGTCTAGCAAGCTACCGTGGTGTCCGACTAACTGTTGCTGCTGTTGAAAGAAGCGTTCCGTCCACTACATTATACGTCACACCAACAGCATTACCTTAAATTCCCAGACCGCCATCTGCTGACTGGAGTGGGTAACGCAGTTGAGTAAAAGCTTATTTTATTGTCAGACAAAAAGTTAAAGTGTAGGAAGCATGAGTTTTTACTCAGCAGTGTAACAACACAGTGTGGTTAAAGACCTAGTAAGCTAGTTGTAGTCACGATATGGTTACCTATAAGTACAAACAGTTATGTTTTTGCTTTATTACAAATGTATTAACTTAATTCGGGAAATCTTCTAAACTACCCACAATGCACTATTTCCCAACGTCATATGTATTATCAACTCTATGCTACCGAGTTTGTATGCCAGTGTAACGGTGTAATGAAGTTACATTTAAAAAATGTATTTAACCTTTACTTAACCAGGCAAGCCAGCGAAGGACAAATTCTTATTTACAATGACGGCCAAACCCCTGCCAAACCCAAACCCAGACGATGCTGGGCTACTGTGCGTTGCCCTATGGGACTCCCAATCCGGCCTGTTATGATATAGCCTAGTTTTGAACCAGGGTCTGTAGTGACACCTCTAGCACTGAGATGCAGTACCTTAAATCGCTGTTCGTGTGTTTACATTACAGTCAGTGATAAAGGATGTGATTCTGGGTAACCCAATGTGATTCTGGGTAACCCACAGGAGATTTTTGGAGAAATTGGAAATTGAGTGGTCCTGGGATAGAAATGTATAAAGCTGACATTACATCATAAAATCCATATTTTACAGCATAAATTAGCAATTTATGTTTTAGTAACTACTGTTGTTGGTTTTGCCTCTCTTTATATGTTATTTGCCGAATCTCAGTTTTCCATGTGGGTTTTATGCAGAAGTTCCCTCTTTCAAGTTGGTAGCAAACTGGAAAATGCATCATCTTTAGGAGTGCTATTTATATCCTGATCATTCATCCACACTGCATCTTCTATAGGAGTGCTATTTATATCCTGATCATTCATCCTCACTGCATCTTCTATAGGAGTGCTATTTATATCCTGATCATTCATCCACACTGCATCTTCTATAGGAGTGCTATTTATATCCTGATCATTCATCCCCACTGCATCTTCTATAGGAGTGCTATTTATATCCTGATCATTCATCCTCACTGCATCTTCTATAGGAGTGTTATTTATATCCTGATCATTCATCCACACTGCATCTTCTATAGGAGTGCTATTTATATCCTGATCATTCATCCACACTGCATCTTCTATAGGAGTGCTATTTATATCCTGATCATTCATCCACACTGCATCTTCTATAGGAGTGCTATTTATATCCTGATCATTCATCCACACTGCATCTTCTATAGGAGTGCTATTTATATCCTGATCATTCATCCACACTGCATCTTCTTTAGGAGTGCTATTTATATCCTGATCATTCATCCACACTGCATCTTCTATAGGAGTGCTATTTATATCCTGATCATTCATCCACACTGCATCTTCTATAGGAGTGCTATTTATATCCTGATCATTCATCCACACTGCATCTTCTATAGGAGTGCTATTTATATCCTGATCATTCATCCACACTGCATCTTCTATAGGAGTGCTATTTATATCCTGATCATTCATCCCCACTGCATCTTATATAGGAGTGCTATTTATATCCTGATCATTCATCCACACTGTGTGTCTCATCAATGCAGGTAATTTATGACATGTATAAAGTATGTGTTTTATAAACTCATGAACACCAGCCAGTTTATCAGCCCGGTTCTGTTAGTTTAGGTGGATTATACTTCTTCACCACCAGAGGGGGACATTGAGTAATATTTCAGGTTAATTTGATATATTTTGATACTGAAATGGATGACAGTTTATTCTGATGTTGTGAATATGAGATTACACATGGAAACTATGTATTTATTTTATTATAGTCAATTAGGAATTAGTAGGAACTGTTAAATACACTATACCCAATAACTTTGACAGACATTTCAATTGTTTTTTGTTAGTATATTATAGGGCAGATTTATGGAGAATTGCTATGGGAGTGCTGTTTATATCCCATCCCTACTGATCATTCATCCATACTGTGTGTGTCCCATCATTTCAGCTTTGGAAATAAATTAACTATCCATCCATTGTTCCTTCCTGTGTTGACTCACTGACTTGAGGGACCAGGAAGGTCACACTAGCTCGATATCTAGCTCAAGCTTGCAAACGTTAAACACACCTCCATCTCCATTAACTACATCACACCTGCCTAGACCCACTAGAACACACCTCCATCTCCATTAACTACATCACACCTGCCCAGACCCACTAGAACACACCTCCATCTCCATTAACTACATTACACCTGCCCAGACCCACTAGAACACACCCCCATCTCCATTAACTACATCCCACCTGCCCAGACCCACTAGAACACACCTCCATCTCCATTACCTACATCACACCTGTCCGGACCCACTAGAACACACCTCCATCTCCATTAACTACATCACACCTGTCCAGACCCACTAGAACACACCTCCATCTCCATTAACTACATCACACCTGTCCAGACCCACTAGAACACACCTCCATCTCCATTAACTACATCACACCTGTCCAGACCCACTAGAACACACCCCCATCTCCATTAACTACATAATACCTGCCCAAACCCACTAGAACACACCCCCATCTCCATTAACTACATCACACCTGTCCAGACCCACTAGAACACACCTCCATCTCCATTAACTACATCACACCTGTCCACTAGAACACACCTCCATCTCCATTAACTACATCACACCTGCCCAGACCCACTAGAACACACCTCCATCTCCATTAACTACATCACACCTGTCCAGACCCACTAGAACACACCTCCATCTCCATTAACTACATCACACCTGCCCAGACCCACTAGAACACACCTCCATCTCCATTAACTACATCACACCTGTCCAGACCCACTAGAACACACCTCCATCTCCATTAACTACATCCCACCTGTCCACTAGAACACACCTCCATCTCCATTAACTACATCACACCTGTCCAGACCCACTAGAACACACCTCCATCTCCATTAACTACATCACACCTGTCCAGACCCACTAGAACACACCTCCATCTCCATTAACTACATCACACCTGTCCAGACCCACTAGAACACACCTCCATCTCCATTAACTACATCACACCTGTCCAGATCCACTAGAACACACCTCCATCTCCAGCGCCCGCATCAGCACCATTTTATTTCTCTCCGTCACTTTCAACTTTTAGATAATAAAGCATTATACCATTCTATTGAATTAACAATAGAGGATCGGTTGATTTCCAGGTTTTAATTAAGTATAATATTTAAGATGATTGACGAGAAAAGTATCGTCCAACTCTGGGGGTATCTCACTGCACGCTCAAATGCCATGTCTTGAAATATGCAGACAGACGGATTAAAAGTACATTTACATTATAATCCTGTACTTCTGACAGCCAACTTTCTAACTCCGCCCATAACTTTATGACATCATAACATTCCCAGAAGGATTATTGAGTCATGGTTAGTTTTACACTGAAGACATGACTCTGCTGTTGTGCTGTAGAATTAGGGGATTTTGTCTCTTGTATAATAAGGGACTATTATCTGTCCCAACATCACAGGCCACAGACTTTGATATAGTTAAAGACTTCCAAAAGTGTTTCCGCAGTTTAAGATCAACTGAGTTTTTTTAATGGGGGTTCTCCCTGTGCACCTGCCAATGTAAATCTATTGAACGAGACAAGTTACCAGACAGGACATATTGCTAATGCTCTTCCTATTGATAACCTGAATGACAATTAACTTGTGGGTGGTGGTGGTGATGACGGCCTATTTGATGACGTCGTCCATCGGGATTCTCCAAAAAAGAAGATGCTCTGGATTGATCACTGGAGTCAGATGTGAAGGAGGAGGTTGACCATCAGGAGTCAGATGTGAAGGAGGAGGTTGATCATCAGGAGTCAGATGTGAAGGAGGAGGTTAATCATCAGGAGTCAGATGTGAAGGAGGAGGTTGATCATCAGGAGTCAGATGTGAAGGAGGAGGTTGACCATCAGGAGTCAGATGTGAAGGAGGAGATTGATCATCAGGAGTCAGATGTGAAGGAGGAGGTTGATCATCAGGAGTCAGATGTGAAGGAGGAGTTTGATCATCAGGAGTCAGATGTGAAGGAGGAGGTTGACCATCAGGAGTCAGATGTGAAGGAGGAGGTTGATCATCAGGAGTCAGATGTGAAGGAGGAGGTTGATCATCAGGAGTCAGATGTGAAGGAGGAGGTTGATCATCAGGAGTCAGATGTGAAGGAGGAGGTTGATCATCAGGAGTCAGATGTGAAGGAGGAGGTTGATCATCAGGAGTCAGATGTGAAGGAGGAGGTTGATCATCAGGAGTCAGATGTGAAGGAGGAGGTTGATCATCAGGAGTCAGATGTGAAGGAGGAGGTTGACCATCAGGAGTCAGATGTGAAGGAGTAGATTGATCATCAGGAGTCAGATGTGAAGGAGGAGGTTAATCATCAGGAGTCAGATGTGAAGGAGGAGGTTGATCATCAGGAGTCAGATGTGAAGGAGGAGGTTGATCATCAGGAGTCAGATGTGAAGGAGGAGGTTGATCATCAGGAGTCAGATGTGAAGGAAGAGGTTGATCATCAGGAGTCAGATGTGAAGGAGGAGGTTGATCATCAGTGAACCTCTAGGATTGTGGCTGGGCTGGTGTTTACACTTCCAGCTTGGTCATATATTTTGATACATTGAATGTTGATATTGTGAACCTATGTTATATATTTGTACCTCCTGTTTCAGGAAGTGATGTCACTGAGTACTGCCACTATATCCCGCTCAGCCCAGTCAAAACTGTTCGCTGCTCTGGCACCCCAATGGTGGAACAAGCTCCCTCACGACGCCAGGACGGCGGAGTCAATCACCACCTTCCGGAGACACCTGAAACCTCACCTCTTCAAGGAATACCTAGGATAGCATAAAGTAATCCTTCTAACCCCCCCCCCCTTAAAGGATTTAGATGCACTATTGTAAAGTGGTTGTTCCACTGGATATCATAAGGTGAATAAACCAATTTGTAAGTCGCTCTGGATAAGAGCGTCTGCTAAATGACTTAAATGTAATGTAAACAATAGCCCATAATGACATCACAATACCCCATAATGACATCACAATAGCCCATAATGACATCACAATACCCCAGAATGACATCACAATACCCCAGAATGACAAAGCAAAAACAGGTTTTTATAAATGTTTCAATTGTAACAAAAACAACAACTGAAATATCACATTTACATACAGTACCAGTCAAAAGTTTGGACACACCTACTCATTCAAGGGTTTTTATTTTTACTATTTTCTACATTGTAGAATAATAATGAAGACATCAAAACTATGACATAACACATATGGAATCATGTAGTAAGCAAAAAATTGTTATATAAATCAAAATATATTTTATATTTGAGATATTTTAAAGCAGTCACCCTTTGCCTTGATGACAGCTTTGCACACTCTTGGCATTCTCTCAACCAGCTTCATGAGGTAGTCACCTGGAATTAATTTCAATTAAATGTACATTTTTGGAATTTCTTTCCTTCTTAATGCATTTGAGCCAATCAGTTGTGTTGGGACAAGGTATGGGTGGCTCTCATTAGGATTGCCACAGGAAAGGAAGATCGAGAGTTACCTCTGCTGCAGAAGATACGTTCATTAGCGTTAACTGCACCTCAGATTGCAGCCCAAATAAATGCTTCATAGAGTTCAAGTAACAGACACATCTCAACATCAACTGTTCAGAGACTGCATGAATAAGGCCTTCATGGTTGAATTGCTGCATGCAACAAACACTGTTTACAAAAGCTTTGTTATTAAAGAACAAGAAAGCCAGCACACTGTTTACAAAAAAATATATATATTTCAAAAACAAGGACATTTCTAAGTGACCCCAAACTTTTGAACGGTAGTATACATCTACATGATGTATTGTTACACCATGTAGGAGCAGTATAGACCTAGTCTGTTCATTATATACATCTACATGATGTATTGTTACACCATGTAGGAGCAGTATAGACCTAGTCTGTTCATTATATACATCTACATGATGTATTGTTACACCATGTAGGAGCAGTATAGACCTAGTCTGTTCATTATATACGTCTACATGATGTATTGTTACACCATGTAGGAGCAGTATAGACCTAGTCTGTTCATTATATACATCTACATGATGTATTGTTACACCATGTAGCAGCAGTATGGAGGTCAGTGGGGGACAAAATAGTTGACACCCTTGATAAAGATGAGATAAATGACTCTATTAAATAAAGAATTAAAATACTGAGCTATATTGTATGTAAAAAATAAAGAAATTATATTATTTTATACTAATAGAATTGCTTAGAGAAAGAGATTTAGTTTAACATGTATTTCTCGAAAGGTAGGGGTCTGAATTATTGCCACCCATGTTTTCAATACTCCAGCACCCTCCCCTTGGGAGGATAACGACACTGAAATGTTTAATGAGATTAGAGAACACATTGGGCGGGATCTTAGACCAATCCTCCATACAGAATCTCTACAGGTCCTCAATTTATTTAGTCTGTCTTATGGACTGCCCTGTTCAATTCAAACCACAGGTTTTCAATGGAGTTCAAGTCTGAAGACTGAGATAGCCATTGAAAATGTTGATTTTGTGCCCAATTAACCATTTCTTTGTGGATGTTGATGTGTCTTGCTGGAAGATCCACTTATGGCCAAGTTTCAGCCTCCTAGCAGAGAGGTAACCAGGTTTTGGGCTAAAATATCCTGGTAGTGGGTAAAGTTTATTTATTTATTTCATACAGTAATTTTTGCTCATCTTTATCAAGGGTATCAATAACTAGGTGCTTATTTTGATATCTAGATATTAGACTGAGTCAGAAATACAGATGTGGAGTAGATGTAGAGTTTGTTTTAAATTCTCATAAAAAACTGAACTAATCAAACAACACTTGTTGCTCTTTGTACGTGTTGATATAATATTAATATTTAATGGAGAGAAAAAAAAACGTTTCCCTAAACTGCTTTATAATATTATAATTCAATGAAGAAGAAAAATAGTTTTCCCTCCTCAACTGCGTTTCCTCCCTCCAGACAGCAGATGGCGATATGTGTCTTTCAGGCGATGTTTCTAGTGTGACGTATAATCTAGTGGACGGAACGCTTCTTCAACAACTGCAGCCACCTCGGTAGCTCGCTAGCCGACAAAGTCGGAACATTCAAGTTCTTTAGACACTTTCCTGGTTTAATTGTAACTGTGATTTAAACATACTTATGTGTAAACAACTAGCTACCCCATTTAATTTCATATTTACGTTGTAAGTCAACAATCTGGCTGGTTAAGTTAGCACTAGCCTAGCTAACATCCCCGACCATGCGCTCACTAAGCTACTCTCCTCCTGCTAAAGAAGACGTCTGTTGGACGGAGAAAGAAGCTCTGGGGCTGAACATTGTCGTGAAAGAGGAGAAGGAAGAGGAGGATGTCACAGTAAAACAACAAGTAGAGGGTGAGGCTGTTACAGTGAAAGAAGAAGAGAAAGACGTTTCAGTGAAAGAAGAGGAAGACGCGTTCAGAGTGAAAGAGGAGGATGTTATTGTGAAAGAAGAGGAGAAAGTGAAAGAAGATGAAGACGTTTTTGGAATGAAGGATGAAGAGGGGGAGATTACTGTCACATTAGAGGAGGACGAAGAAGAGAAGACTGGAGAACTGATTAACACCAGTAAATACAGTGAGTACTATGTTATAAAACAGGGACATTGATCTGATTAACACCAGTAAATACAGTGAGTACTATCTTATAAAACAGGGACATTGATCTGATTAACACCAGTAAATACAGTGAGTACTATCATATAAAACAGGGACATTGATCTGATTAACACCAGTAAATACAGTGAGTACTATCTTATAAAACAGGGACATTGATCTGATTAACACCAGTAAATACAGTGAGTACTATCTAATAAAACAGGGACATTGATCTGATTAACACCAGTAAATACAGTGAGTACTATCTTATAAAACAGGGACATTGATCTGATTAACACCAGTAAATACAGTGAGTACTATCTTATAAAACAGGGACGCAAACTCTGCAGTTGTTGAACTAATGTGTGATTTTTAAAAGGGCATTCTACACTCAAATATGTTTTTGTACTGTCGGAATTGTTCATGACGTCCTCCAGGGATTTTTAAACTTTTCCTGTTGAAAAGTGATATAAATACAGTAAAGTATAAACACACTAAAGGGAAACAAATAAATATTTTGAGCAAAATAGTGTTTTTTTAGACAACTGCAAACTAGAAGGAGTGAGTGATGTCATAGTAAGGCCTCCAAGGAGTTGGCTTGATGGGAAGTCGTGATGTCATCCAATAGGAGACTGATCTTCATGTGAATATTCATTATTCTTTTTAAAATCCTTCCTGTTCTGTCAAGTTGGTTGTTGATCATTGCTAGAAAGCCATTTTCTCGTCTTGCTTTGACTTTCAAGACGATTTAAGTCCAAACTGTAACTAGGCCACTCAGGAACATTCAATGTCATCTTGGTAAGCTCCTCCAGTGTAGATTTGGCCTTGTGGTTTAGGTTATTGTCCTGTTAGGACAGTTTTTTGTATTCAGATCTCTGAAATGTTCTCTAACTACGTAACATTTAGTGTCTCCTTATGTTACGCTGGGAAAACAGTTTTCATGGGCACAGAAATCCTAAATCATTTCAGTTTACTAAATCCAATGGTTCTAACCTAGAGTCACCTTAACTTTATTGACAACACCCAAATGGATACTGTCATTAACGCAGTTCTTCAATAATTACACATAATACTTAATACTGTAGCTGTTTAGTTACAGTCACATGTTCAACTATCATCAGCTGATCCAGGAAATCATTTTCTGAATGACAGTCACATGACAAACATCACGACATGCAACAACAACCAAAGTGCTTCTTCATTCATTACTCTGGTAAAGACAGTTATGCTGTGCTCCACGTTGGATCCAACATCCCAAACAAATCGATGTTTATAATGTGTTACTGTCTGGCTGATTTACAGTAGAGTCTCGTTAGTCTGTTTGTGCACAGAGATACGCTCCACGTTGGATCCAACATCCCTACTTTGCTCATAATGTGTAGAGAACTGTTCCTTGATGGATAGGCTATTGTTCAACACACAGAGCTATTTTCCTTTATTCAGGACATTTAGAATGACAACACATTACAGAGTAGCCTAGTGGGATTATTGACAAAATTATCTGGTGATCAGGTTATGAAATGTCATGACAAAGACATTTTAATTTCCATGTTTCACCTGAAATATTAAATGATTTATAGTCCTACGTCTATGTTGTTGTTAGATAAAGTTATGGGTCCTACAGTAGGTCTATGTTATTGTTAGGTGATGTTATGGGTCCTACAGTAGGTCTATGTTATTGTTAGGTGAAGTTATGGGTCCTACAGTAGGTCTATGTTATTGTTAGGTGAAGTAATGGGCCAATTTGTTAAACACTTAGTGTACAAACCCTCATTGTCAGGCTGATGTTAAAGCTAGCCAAAGAGCATTTTACTGGTTGAAGTGTTTTTTAAGTGTAAAGCAGTTGATTTGCGACAATAACACAAACATATTAAGCAGGAGATTCAAACGAGCCCTACATTTATAATCCAAAGTAATGTGAAATACACTCATATGCAACCTGTAAATGGAGGCTATTTTTGCTGTCAGCCTATGAGAACTCCCCTGAGTTTTCCCCCATGGTGGTGAATTAGTGAATAGACACATAACTTAATGTGAGTTTCCTTGAGTAGTACTCCTGATCTTGTCCTAATAGTGCGCTGTAATATTCAGAATATATTGTGAAAAACTAAAATCTTCTCTCACCATTTTTGCTCCAAGCAGATATACTACTGTAACAGGGGTCGTCTAAAGGGGACCAAGGCGCAGCGTGTAGAGAGCTCATATTTACTTCATTAAGGAAACACTTAACAAAACGACCACCAACAGTTCCGTCAGGTAACCCATACAAAATGGAAAACAACTACCCACAAACACGCTAGAAAAAAAACCCCATCTTAAATATGATCTCCAATTAGAGGTAACGAGGACCAGCTGCCGCCAATTGGAGATCAACCCCAAAAACAACAACATAGAAATAGAAAAACTAGAACTTAAACATAGACATAGAAAACCACCCCAAAACACCCCAGTCACGCTCTGCCCACACTACTATAGAAAATGACATCTTACAAGAGTCAGGACGTGACAACTACATCCATAACTAGTGGTTTCCTCAATACCAGATATACTACATCCATAACTAGTGGTTTCCTCAATACCAGATATACTACATCCATAACTAGTGGTTTCCTCATTACCAGATATACTACATCCATAACTAGTGGTTTCCTCATTACCAGATATACTACATCCATAACTAGTGGTTTCCTCATTACCTCATTAGTGGGGAGGAGTTTCTACAATCAAATTGCATGTGCATCGCCCTGATGCCGCAATTTTAGCTTACACAGAAAGGGGCCTATATTGGAGACCAAAAGTCGTCTGTCACACTGCTTAGAGTTTCAACAACATGAATAACGTATTTCTAGCCTACAATCATCGATGTTACTACTAATGTGAAAACAAGACAAAATATGACTATTCTTGCTCATTTTAAGACAAATGTCAAGTAATCGTTACATTCATTACAGATGTCAATTGTTGTACAACATCATGGCTACGCTGTTGGCATCACCTTGGACCTTACAGTGGATTTTCGCTGTTGTGGGCCTTTAACCATCTGTCTGACTTTGTTGTTCACACAGGAGAGAGACGGGACTATCGTGGATCCTCTGGGGAGCCTCAACAACCTCGTGATGCTGAAGAGGCAGAGAAGAGTCTCTCCAGATCAGAACACCTCAATAATCACCTGCAGAGATCCACAGGGAAGAGAACTCACTGCTCCTCTGATTGTGGGAAGAGATGCACCTCATCAGGCATTAAAATTAATCAGAGAATCCACACAGGAGAGAAACCTTATAGCTGTGATCAATGTGGGAAGAGTTTTACTCAGTCAAGCAGCCTGATATCACACCAGAGAACACACACTGGAGAGAAACCTTTTAGCTGTGATCAATGTGGGAAGAGTTTTACTGCATCTGATCATCTGACAGTACACCAGAGAACACACACAGGAGAGAAACCTTATAGCTGTGATCAATGTGGGAAGAGTTTCACTACATCAAGCATTCTGACTGTACACCAGAGAAAACACACAGGAGAGAAACCTTATAGCTGTGATCAATGTGGGAAGAGTTTTGGTCAATCTGGACATCTGACAGTGCACCAGAGAACACACACAGGAGAGAAACCTTATAGCTGTGGTAAATGTGGGAAGAGTTTTGGTCAATCTGGAGATCTGACAGTGCACCAGAGAACACACACAGGAGAGAAACCTTATAGCTGTGGTAAATGTGGGAAGAGTTTTGGTCGATCTGCACATCTGACTCAACACAAGAGAACACACACAGGAGAGAAATATTTTGGCTGTGTAATCAATGTGGGAAGAGATACTCTGATAAAAGGCCTCTGATCAAACATCAGAAAATACATGAAGGAGTTGTTTCATGATATCAATGAAATAATGTCACAATGTAGAATGTTTTAACATTGTAGTTGGAGTATTTTAATGATGTCACAATGTAGAACCCTAAACGTTTGTCCCCTGTTCTATTGATTTCAACATGATATGGATATTAGCCTCAGGGGGAAAATCCAGGCTCTGAAATGGAAGAGTTAATATTTATGAGATTTAACAAAAAGTGACTAACAAAAAAGGAGTTCTGTTACGCTTACCATGTTGGTGACGCACAGGAATCAAAATACATCACTTCAAAATGTATCTAGCTGTTTTCTACAAATTGTCCTCTAACCAGGGATGTACACATTATTCCCAGATTCCGTGTGGTTTTTGAGCTGTTAGTTTTAACAGGACGTGCAACCTCATCTCCCTCCTCTCGGCACAATTGATTTCAACACGTTATCGATGAGTTATGACAAATAAGTGTTGTGTTCCTTTGTTTAGCGACCCCTACATTTAAATGTATCACTCCAAAATGTGGCTGACTGTCTTCTGCAGGTTGTCCTCTAATCAGTGAGGTAAAATATATCTCCCATTTCCATGTGTTTTTTTTAGTTGTGTTAGTTTCAACATCACGTACAACCTGATTTCCCCCCTAATCGATATCAGTGATTTATTGCTACTTGTCAAAACAACAGTGTTTTTGGTGCTTGTGCAGTTTATAAGGAGCTTGTTTAAAAAAAAATACAAGTAATATGATTATTGTAGCAGATGTTTGTGTATATAGCACATTTTTTGTTTAGGTTTTCAATGTATCACAAACTCTGCATATTGGTTATTGATTTAGACACGAGAAAACTTTGTTTTGACAGTGGGGCTATCCCACCTAGCAACATGTCATTGAAAAGCCATTGAAAATAAGATTATGCAACCAAATATTTAATATTTACATTTCATGTAAGAGTTGGTAATGATTATTATTAATGCAACCAACTGACCATTTTTGGGTACAATTATATTGACATTGTTGCCCTGCTTTTAGAATATCAGGGTTAATTCTCTCAAGGACAACTTGGTTGCTGATTGTCTCAAGGGTGGGCAGTCACAAAGTTTTGCGTTTAGGCAGTGAGTTGCCATGGATCAGAATTTATTTTGACTGCACGTTCTTCAATATTGGAGATGACTTTTGTTTGGGCTCGTTCCAAGGGGACGAGTGTTCTAGAAGCTAGTGAGTTTTAGGAAGACGAGAGTTCTAGAAGCTAGTGAGTTTTAGGAAGACGAGAGTTCTAGAAGCTAGTGAGTTTTAGGAAGACGAGAGTTCTAGAAGCTAGTGAGGAAAAATGTTTTTTTTTAATTGTTGTCAGCCAGTAGACACCATGTTTATATTGGTGAAGGTGAAGCATTGTAGTTGATTATAATGTGAAATGTGAGTTGTTTTCTGTTGGTGGTAAGCATTCTCTTAAGTTGTTATAGTCTTTGGTTTTTCCATTTCTGTTAGTCAGTATGTGTTACACCGGCTTGTCCATCTCGTTAGTGGGAAGGTGTTTCACCTGAGCTGGTCCAGGTTCTATTTAAGAGTGTCTGGCCCAGTGCTCCAGTTGTCTTGATACATGTGGAGAGTCAACACCTTTAGTTGCTCCACCTTTTTGGTTTGCTTCCTGTCTTTAAGTTTGGTGTGGGTTTTTCTTTTGTTTGCCTCTTCTTGGGCAGATTTAGTGGGTCTCATGGTGGGTGTCTTTTAGGTCCCAGTTGTTGTTTCTTGTCAACTTTCAGTGGACACTGAGAGCAAAACTGCATTATTATGGTATAATACTTTTATTGCATCAAATGGTTGTTTTATGCAACAGAATAGAGGGTTCTTATAACTATTGTGTCTGTGTGTTCTACTGAGGATGGGCCTCTGGGAGAAAACACTGAGAGGAGATTTACAATGTCTTTTGGGTGATAAAACCTAAAGAGACCGCATTCCAGAGCATGAGTTAATGTTTCTGTTCTATATGGTACCAGGGAGAGATGACCCCAGGGCCAGACCCTGGTCTCTACACAAAGAGTACTGTTTTTACAGCAGATACTGTCTGCTGAGAATTATAAGTATCTTTCATACAAATGTTAACCTTGTGACCCGTTCTATACATCTGTTGTTGGTCATGTAGGTTAAAAGGGGTGTATCTTGGCTGTAAAAGACCTTTGTACTTTTGTCTCGGGGCTCTCAACGAATCATCTGGGGGTGATTCATCTCTCAACGAATCATCCGGGGGTGATTCATCTCTCAACGAATCATCTGGGGGTGGTTCATCTCTCAATGAATCATCTGGGGGTGATTCGTCGACCAGCCATCATTATCGTTGAGCACTCAATCGATTCACTTTATATATATGTGTTGTTTTGACCTGCTCCCATATTAATAAGTGAATAAAGATTTAGTTTCAGAATTACTCTGACTTGTGTGATAAGTTTGTCTCCTTATTTGATATTAAAGAAATTAACCACATTTGGCGATGGGGATGTGAATCTTGACTTGGTGACCGCTCCTGACGACCTCGGTAAATGGTGCACGAGGGATCCCTCTAACTTGGGATCTCAGGGAAACCACACTTCGGGAACGGAGCAAATGGACCCACCTTTGATCTGAGAGGCAGCGAGCCGAGTGGATACCACATCTCGAACGTAGTTTTAAAAATAAAGAATGAAGTGAGCGAAACAAGTGGATTTTTTTAGAAAAGCCTCGTAGGCTCAGAGTGTGTTTTCCTGAGTGAGGGGGGCACCTTGGAGGTGTAAAGAGGGGCGAGCCAGCTATCTGTGTGAGCTGTATGAAACCTAGAATCTGTGTTTACTAGTTAAGACCATTTATGATATAGTATAAGATAGTAAGGTGCCCTTGTAATTGTTTTAAACATGTAATTATTTTAAACCTGTAATTGTTTTAAACCTGTACCCCATTTTAGAAGTATTGAAAGATGTAA
This sequence comes from Salmo trutta, assembly GCF_901001165.1. NCBI lineage: Eukaryota > Metazoa > Chordata > Actinopteri > Salmoniformes > Salmonidae > Salmo > Salmo trutta. The sequence continues at coordinate 2,610,543 of NW_021822911.1, read as the reverse complement.
ATGTATGAGTTACATTATCCTAGGAACTAACTATGAGATAGAAATGTGAAAATATTCCTGCAGGTTAAAATATTGTTGAAAAACAAGTAATTGATTAGGTATGTTTGGGAATAGCATTGTGTGACTGTGATATGAGACTTGTGTGACTGTGATAGGAGAGTTGTGTGACTGTGATATGAGAGTTGTGTGACTGTGATATGAGAGTTGTGTGACTGTGATATGAGAGTTGTGTGACTGTGATATGAGAGTTGTGTGACTGTGATATGAGAGTTGTGTGACTGGAAATGAGTCTTAATCTGTCGTCTGGATAGTAACATATAGAAATATGCTTAATCAGATGATTGAAATGTGGATAATAAGCGGGATGATATTTTAGAAAGCAGCGGAAGGTCTATAGTTCCTGGGAGGCTTGATTTTGCCATGGTCTCTGGGAGGTTAGAGAACCGTTGAGGATCCCATGGTCATTGTCCGGGAAACAAAAGTTTATTTTTGGTTCCGCTGGGAGTATGTTTGGAGAGCTGCTTCGTAGCTATGGAGAGTCCTTGAAAAAGCAAATGGAATGGTTGTCGTGAGTACCTAAGAATTACTTATGTTTTTTATGGATTCTGTGAATATATGAAAATATGATGAATTGTATGTGTGTATAATCGATTAATAGAAATTTGATGAAGTAATACTGGGAAAATAAATAGATACAATTTAAACAACCCATATGTAGACGAACGTAGGTTTTGAGTTGGTATCTTTAATGGATAATTTGATAAAGATGAGGTTTAAGCATTATTAAACAGTCTACAAAGTCTGGGCAGTTGTCTCAGAAACTGATGGGAGTGTGTCCACTTTAGGTTAAGTTACCCTAACAATGTAACTATAAAACGCTTATTGGATTTTCTCCGTCCGGGTACTATATTTGAAATAAAAACTGCCCTTAAGGCTTGTGTGTGTGGGGGGGAGGGGAAGTCTTTCTATATTTGAAATAAAACTGAAAATTCGGGTAGATGAGATGAGTGAGAACTGCTCTAGATTGGAAACTTACATTAATGAGTGTAAAGCCATGTTGGCTTCATGGAAACGATATACAATATATGGGAAAGAATATAGTTGAGGAAATAATCCAAACCTAGTTGTGCCTAGTTAGGACATAATGTTAGCTAGCTAGCTAACGGTACTGTACTGTAGCTCATACAACGCCGACGGTCAAACCCGGCTTTCTAATATTTACGTTCATTAACTATAGTAACGTTATGGAAGATATTCACAGAAAACCAGCATTGTCTTTGTTATTCATTATTAGTATGTTATATTATTATAATAAATGATTTCGAGACATATTCAGAGCCAAACATCAACCCAACTTAACCTTTTTAACTGTTGTCGCATCCAAACTTGTCACCATCGTTTTCAGTTGTAATTGCGAAGTTCCCGGAAGAAGTCCAGCAACAACGGAGGTTCCTCGATGAACCCACCTTCTAACAAGTTCTTTGAAGAACCTTTTGGGGCTGTTTTTCATTCACCAAGAACCCTACGGTTCTTAGGGGATCTGAGAACAACTCCAGTTGAACCCTTCATTTATAGAGTGTAGTCGGCTCTATTTACTCTCAGATTCAAACATGATGATTAGCATCAACGATCAAGTCAGCTGCTGCTGCTCCAATACAGTATGAGGTGAGACGGTGAACTGATGTTGAACCGGGCAGTCAGCTGCTGCTGCTCCAATACAGTATGAGGTGAGACGGTGAACTGATGTTGAACCGGGCAGTCAGCTGCTGCTGCTCCAATACAGTATGAGGTGAGACGGTGAACTGATGTTGAACCGGGCAGTCAGCTGCTGCTGCTCCAATACAGTATGAGGTGAGACGGTGAACTGATGTTAAACCGGGCAGTCAGCTGCTGCTGCTCCAATACAGTATGAGGTGAGACGGTGAACTGATGTTGAACCGGGCAGTCAGCTGCTGCTGCTCCAATACAGTATGAGGTGAGACGGTGAACTGATGTTGAACCGGGCAGTCACCTGCTGCTGCTCCAATACAGTATGAGGTGAGACGGTGAACTGATGTTGAACCGGGCAGTCAGCTGCTGCTGCTCCAATACAGTATGAGGTGAGACGGTGAACTGATGTTGAATCATAATGATTAAGTTAATTAAAATGAATTAGTGAAACTGTTAAAAAATAGTATATGTCATATTCAATATTTGACTCTATTGTTATCAAATAGAAACATAATGGAATATTGTACATCATATTAGCATCAACATACATTATTGTTTCATTCAATTTCACATAATAAAGATATTTAATATTTTCAAGTTCAGAAGTCAGAACCCATCACCTGCTATGTAAAAGAGACAGAAGAATGCACAATGGTCAATGCTATCTGGGATCCTTGGAACATCCCTACCCTAAACCCTAACCTTAACCCCTAACCTTAACCATTTTAAATGTCAACTTCAATGGGCTAGGGATGTCCCAAGGATGTATCTCTACCTGAAAATACATGATCTAAGTGATTGATAGTTGGTATTCAGCAGTCATAAAGCCTTATTTACTTTAACGAACTACTAAAATAGTGATTTTTTCAGACAGCATAGACAGCAGCTCTACACTTTATTGACTGACTGATCCATTCATCCTTCCATCCCTCCTCAGCCTTCCTCTCCTCTGAAGACCCAGTGAGGGTGGAGCTCAGTCAGAGAGCTGTTGAGGGACTGGTTAGGAAGAACACTTCTACAGCCAGAGGTGAGAGGTCACACATGGTTTAGATGGTAAATATTTATGTCCCCTTAGCGGTTCATCACGTCAGCAAAAGGGAATATGTTCCATCATCCATGTTTATTTACATTAGTGCAAATTGTCCACTGATATTGGTGTAATTTCTCACCCCTTTTGGCTGTATAAAAGTTAATTTCCCCTCAGACACACACATTTGTTCTTTGATATTATGAAGGTCATTTGTGTCAAATGTACTTTTCCACTCATTCACCCCACCTCTTTACATTGCTGATGCATATTTGGTGGCCTGGCTGCATCCAGACTATGTTAAAGGCCCATCCTGGTAGAGCTGAACCTTATGCAGCTTGGAGTGATCAGATGACAGAAGTCACATTTAGGTGCCAGGGTGTCCACTGAAAGTTGACTAGTAACAACAACTGAGACCTAGAAGACACCCACAATGAGACCCACTAAATCTGCCCAAGAAGAGGCAAACAAAAGAAAAACCCACACCAAACTAAAAGACAGGAAGCAAACCAAAAAGGTGGAGCAACTAAAGGTGTTGACACTCCACATGTATCAAGACAACTGGAGCACTGGACCAGACACTCTTAAATAGAACCTGGACCAGCTCAGGTGAAACACCTTCCCACTAACGAGATGGACAAGCCAGCACAGGTGTAACACATACTGACTAACGAGGTGACACCAATCAGTGCGTCCTACGTGCTAACGAGCTAGACGGGCTAACGAGCTAGACGTGCTAACGAGCTAGACGGGCTAACGAGCTAGACGCGCTAACGAGCTAGACGGGCTAACGAGCTATACGTGCTAACGAGCTAGACGGGCTAACGAGCTAGACGTGCTAACGAGCTAGACGTGCTAACGAGCTAGACGTGCTAACGAGCTAGACGGGCTAACGAGCTAGACCGGCTAACGAGCTAGACGGGCTAACGAGCTAGACGTGCTAACGAGCTAGACGTCCTAACGGGCTCGACGGGCTAACGAGCTATACGTGCTAACGAGCTAGACGTGCTAACGAGCTAGACGTGCTGACAAGCTAGACGTGCTAAAGTCCAACCTCAAAACATAAATGGAAAAACCAAAGCCTGTAACACCTTCCCCCTTTAAGACAACAAATATATCCTATATTTTTGTTGGACAAGTTTGCTCACCACCAACAGAAAACAACTTCCATTTCACATTATAATCAACTACAATGCTTCACCTTCACAAATATAAACATGGTGTCTACTGGCTGTCAACAATTAAAAACAAGAAAAAAAACACGTATTTCTAAATAATAATATACACAATCATATAATTTCTATAGAATCCCCCCCCCCCGAAAATAAGCAATTTTTCCCACAAAACAAAACTTTTTGACTGCCAACCCTTGAGACAATCAGCAACCAAGTTGTCCTTACCACAGACATGTCTGATTTCAAGAGGAAACTCATGCAATATCCGTAGTAACTTTCCACCTCACTGTGGAGCTTCTCTCTCTTTTCAGGGTTCACTAGATAGGCATGTTGTTGGATCGGGGTCCAGTCCCCAATGTCATGCTCTTGTACATTTGGGTTGGCACATCTGAGAATGAACCCTGATATTCTAAAAGCAGGGCTACATTGTCAATATAATTCTACCCAAAAACTGTCAGTTGGTTGCATAAATAATTATGATTACTAAATGTTACATGAAATGTAAATATGAAAAATTTGGTTGCATAGTGTTATTTTCAGTCTCCTCAATTACATTTTGCTAGGTGGGATAGCCCCAATGTCAAAACACAGTTTTAACGTGTCCAAATCAATAACCAATATGCAGAAACAGTTTGGGATAAATCGAAAACCTAAACATAAAATGTGCTATTTACACAAACATCTGCCACAATAATCATATTACTTGTATTTATTTAAACAAGCACCTTATAAACTGCACAAGTAGCAATAAAATACTGATATCGATTAGGGGGGAAATCAGGTTGTACGTGCTGTTGAAACTAACACAACCAAAAAAACACATGGAAATGGGAGATATATTTTACCTCACTGGTTAGAGGACAACCTGCAGAAGACAGTCAGCTACATTTTGGAGTAATACATTTAAATGTAGGGGTCGCTAAACAAAGGAACACAACACTTATTTGTCATAACTCATCGATATCATGCTAAAATCCTTTGTGTGACAGAAGGGAGATGAGGTTGCATGTCCTGTTAAAACTAACAGCTCAAAAACCACACGGAATCTGCGAATAATGTGTACATCACTGGTTAGAGGACAATTTGTAGAAAACAGCTAGCTACATTTTGAAGTGTTGCATTTTGATGCAAGTGGGTCACCAAAGTGGTAAGTGTAACACAACTCTTTTTGTGTTAGTTACTTTTTGTTAAATCACATAAATAGTAACTCTTTCAATTCAGTGCCTGGATTTTCCCCCTGAGGCTAATATCCATATCATGTTGAAATCAATAGAACAGGGGACAAACGTTTAGGGTTCTACATTGTGACATCATTAAAATACTCCTTCTACAATGTTAAAACATTCTACATTGTGACATCATTAAAATACTCCTACTACAATGTTAAAACATTCTACATTGTGACAATAATTCATTGATATCATGAAACAACTCCTTAATGTATTTTCTGATGTTTAATCAGAGATCTTTTATCAGAGTATCTCTTGTCACACTGATCACAGCTATAAGATTTCTCTCCTGTGTGTGTTCTCTGGTGTAGCGTCAGACTGCTAGATGCAGAAAAACTCTTCCCACATTGACCACAACTATAAGGTTTCTCTCCAGTGTGTGTTCTTTGGTGTAATGTCAGCTGGCCAGATTGACCAAAACTCTTCCCACATTGACCACAGCTATAAGATTTCTCTCCTGTGTGTGTTCCCTGGTGTTGAGTCAGATGGCAAGATCGACCAAAACTCTTGCCACATTGATCACAGCTATAAGGTTTCTCTCCTGTGTGTGTTCTCTGGTGTTGAGTCAGCTGGCCAGATTGACCAAAACTCTTCCCACATTGATCACAGCTATAAGATTTCTCTCCTGTGTGTATTCTCTGGTGTTGAGTCAGATGGCAAGATCGACCAAAACTCTTCCCACATTGATCACAGCTATAAGGTTTCTCTCCTGTGTGTGTTCTCTGGTGTAATGTCAGCTGGCCAGATTGAACAAAACTCTTCCCACATTGATCACAACTATAGGGTTTCTGTCCTGTATGTATTCTCTGGTGCACTGTCAGATCGCTAGATTGACCAAAACTCTTCCCACATTGACCACAGCTATAAGGTTTCTCTCCTGTGTGTGTTCTCTGGTGTAAAGTCAGAGAGCCAGATGTAGTAAATCTCTTCCCACATTGAGTACAGCTAAATGGTTTCTCTCCTGTGTGGATTCTTTGATGAATTTTAATGCCTGCTGAGGAGGTGAATCTCTTCCCACAGTCAAAGCAGCAGTGAATTCTCTTCCCTGTGGATCTCTGCAGGTGTTTCTTGAGGTGTTCTGATTTGGAGGGACTCTTCTCTGCCTCTTCAGCATCATGAGGTTGTTGAGGCTCCCCAGAGGATCCACGATAGTCACTTCTCTCTCCTGTGTCAACAACAAAGTCAGACAGATGGTTCAAGGCCCACAACAGCGGAAATCCACTGTAAAAGGTAATGCCAACAGCGTAGCCATGATGTTGTACAACAATTGACGTCTGTAATGAATGTTAAAATTATTTGACAATTGTCTTAAAATGAGCAAGAAAAGTCATATTTTGTGTTGTTTTCACATTAGTAGTAACATCAATGATTGTAGGCTAGAAATATGTTATTAATGTTGTTGAAACTCTAAGCAGTGTGCCAGACTGGTTCCAGGTCATCTTCAAGTCTCTGCTAGGTAAAGCCCGCCTTATCTCAGCTCGCTGGTCACCATAGCAGCACCCACCCGTAGCACGCGCTCCAGCAGGTATATCTCACTGGTTACCCCCAAAGCCAATTCTTATTTTGGCCGCCTTTCATTCCAGTTCTCTGCTGCCAATGACTGGAACGATCTGCAAAAATCACTGAAGCTGGAGACTCATATCTCCCTCACTAGCTTTATGCACCAGCTGTCAGAGCAGCTCACAGATCACTGCACCTGTACATAGCCCATCTGTAAATAGCCCATCCAACTACCTCATCCCCATACTGTATTTATTTATCTTGCTCCTTTGCACCCCAGTATCTCTACTTGCACATTCATCTTCTGCACATCTACCATTCCAGTGTTTAATTGCTATAATGTAATTACTTAGCCACCATGGCCTATTTATTGCCTTACCTCCCTTATCCTACCTCATTTGCACACACTGTATATAGACTTTCTACTGTATTATTGACTGTATGTTTGTTTATTCCATGTGTAACTCTGTTGTTGTATGTGTCAAACTGCTATGCTTTATCTTGGCAGTTGCAAATGAGAACTTGTTCTCAAGTAGCCTACCTGGTTCAATAAAGGTGAAAGATTTTCTTCAAATCTGAAAACGTTGTGAAGCAACTAAAGCAGCTAAAGCTCCCAATTCCTGAAGAACATCAGTGATGTGTTGTACCCACAGCCACTATTAAAACCGTGGATTGATGGCAGCATTCGCGCAAAACTGAAAAGCGCGAACCACTGCTTTTAATCAGGGCAAGGCGACCGGAAACATGACCGAATACAAACAGTGTAGCTATTCCCTCAGCAAGGCAATCAAACAAGCTAAGGATCAGTATAGACACAAAGTAGAGACGCAATTCAACGGCTTAGACACCAGAGTTATGTGACAGGGCCTACAGTCAATCATGGACTACAAAAGGAAAACCAGCCCCGTCGCGGACCCCGATGTCTTGCTCCCAGACAAACTAAACAACTTCTTTGCTCGCTTTGAGGACAATACACTGCCACAGACACGGCCCGCTACCAAAACCTGCGGACTCTCCTTCACTGCAGCCAACGTGAGTAAAACGTTTAAACAAGTTAACCTGTTATGGCTAGGGGGCAGTATTTTCACGGCCGGATAAAAAACGTACCCAATTTAATCTGATTATTACTCCTGCCCAGAAACTAGAATATGCATATAATTATTGGCTTTGGATAGAAAACACCCTGAAGTTTATAAAACTGTTTGAATGGTGTCTGTGAGTATAACAGAACTCATATGGCAGGGAAAAACCTGAGAAGATTCCATACAGGAAGTGACCTGTCTGACAAGTTCTTGTTTATCTTGGCTCTTTTTATTGAAGACTGAGGATCTTTGCTGTAACGTGACACTTCCTACGGCTCCCATAGGCTCTCAGAACCCGGGAAAAAGCTGAATGATATCGAGGCAGCCTCTGGCTGAAACACATTATCGCCTTTGGTAAGTGGCCGATCAGAGGACAATGGGCTTAGGCGCGTGCACGAGTCGACCCCATGCTTTATTTTCTTTCGTCTTTTTACCTAAACGCAGATTCCCGGTCGGAATATTATCGCTTTTTTACGAGAAAAATTGCATAAAAATTGATTTTAAACAGCGGTTGACATGCTTCGAAGTACGGTAATGGAATATTTAGAATTTCTTTTGTCACGAAATGCGTCGTGCTCGTCACCCATCTTTACCATTCGGATAGTGTCTTGAACGCACGAACAAAACGCCGCTATTTGGATATAACAATGGATTATTTGGGACCAAACCAACATTTGTTATTGAAGTAGAAGTCCTGGGAGTGCATTCTGACGAAGAACAGCAAAGGTAATAACATTTTTCTTATAGTAAATCTGACTTTGGTGAGTGCTAAACTTGCTGGGTGTCTAAATAGCTAGCCTGTGATGCCGGGCTATCTACTGAGAATATTGCAAAATGTGTTTTCACCGAAAAGCTATTTTAAAATTGGACATAGCGAGTGCATAGAGGAATTCTGTATCTATAATTCTTAAAATAATTGTTATATTTTTTGTGATCGTTTATCGTGAGTAATTTAGTAAATTCACCGGAAGTTTGCGGGGGGTATGCTAGTTCTGAACGTCACATGCTAATGTAAAAAGCTGTTTTTTGATATAAATATGAACTTGATTGAACAAAACATGCATGTATTGCATAACATAATGTCCTAGGGGTGTCATCTGATGAAGATCATCAAAGGTTAGTGCTGCATTTAGCTGTGGTTTGGATTTATGTGACATTATCTGCTAGCTTGAAAAATGGGTGTCTGATTATTTCTGGCTGGGTACTCTGCTGACATAATCTAATGTTTTGCTTTCGTTGTAAAGCCTTTTTGAAATCGGACAATGTGGTTAGATTAACGAGAGTCTTGTCTTTAAAATGGTGTAAAATAGTCATATGTTTGAGAAATTGAAGTTATAGCATTTATGAGGTATTTGTATTTCGCACCACGCGATTCCACTGGCTGTTGACTTGGGTGGGACATAGAAGTTAAATACAGAGGCACAAACTCTGCAGTTTGGGAAAGCGTCCCACCTTGCCCAGGGAGGTTAACTAGGCAAGTCAGTTAAGAACACATTCTTATTTTCAATGACGGCCTAGGAACGGTGGGTTAACTGCCTTGTTCAGCGGCAGAACGACAGATTTTTACCTTGTCAGCTCAGGGATTCAATCTTGCAACCTTACGGTTAACTAGTCCAACGCTCTAACCACCTGCTTTACATTCCACTCCACGAGATTACGCAAATGCAGTAAGAAGCTAAGGTAAGTTGCTAGCTAGCATTAAACTTATCTTATAAAAAACAATCAATCAATCATAATCACGAGTTAACTACACATGGTTGATGATATTACTAGTTTATCTAGCCTGTCCTGCATTGCATATAATCGCTTAGGTACACATTGCTCCAACCATAAACATCAATGCCTTTCTTACAATCAACACACAAGTACATATTTTTAAACCTGCATATTTAGTTAATATTGCCTGCTTACATTCATTTATTTTAACTAGGGAAAATGTGTCACTTCTCTTGCAAACAGTGTCAGGGTATATGCAGCAGTTTGGGCCGCCTGGCTCGTTGTGAACAGTGAAGACTATTTCTTCCTAACAAAGACAGCCGACTTCGCCAAACGGGGATGATTTAACAAAAGCATATTTGCGAAAAAAGCACAATCGTTGCACGACTGTACCTGACCATAAACATCAATGCCTTTCTTAAAATCAATACACAAGTATATATTTTTAAACCTGCATATTTAGCTAAAAGAAATCCAGGTTAGCAGGTTATATTAACCAGGTGAAATTGGGTCATTTTGCGTTCATTGCACGCAGTCAGGGTATATGCAACAGAACATTTGGGCCGCCTGGCTCGTTGCGAACTAATTTGCCAGAATTTTACGTAATTATGACATAACACTGAAGGTTGTGCAAGGTAACAGGAATAACGTTTTGTTTTCGAGATGATAGTTTCTGGATTTGACCATATTAATGACCTAAGGCTCGTGTTTCTGTGTGTTATTATGTTATAATTAAGTCTATGATTTGATAGAGCAGTCTGACTGAGCGATGGTAGGCACCAGCAGGCTCGTAAGCGTTCATTCAAAATAGCACTTTTGTGCGTTTTGCCAGCAGCCCTTAACAATGCATTGCGCTGTTTATGACTTCAAGCCTGTCAACTCCCAAGATTAGGCTGGTGTAACCGATATGAAATGGCTAGCTAGTTAGCGGGGTGCGCGCTAATAGCGTTTCAAACGTCACTCGCTCTGAGACTTGGAGTAGTTTTTTCCCTTCCTCTACATGGGTAACGCTGCTTCGAGGGTGGCTGTTGTCGATGTGTTCCTGGTTCGAGCCCAGGTAGGAGCGAGGAGAGGGACGGAAGCTATATTGCTACACTGGCAATGCTAAAGTGCCTATAAGAACATCAAATGGTCAAATGTACACTGCTCAAAAAAACACTAAAATAACACATCCTAGATCTGAATGAATGAAATAATCTTATTAAATACTTTTTTGTTTCCATAGTTGAATGTGCTGACAACAAAATCACACAAAAATAATCAATGGAAATCCAATTTATCAACCCATGGAGGTCTGGATTTGGAGACACTCAAAATTTAAGTGGAAAACCACACTACAGGCTGATCCTACTTTGATGTAATGTCCTTAAAACAAGTCAAAATGAGGCTCAGTAGTGTGTGTGGCCTCCATGTGCCTGTATGACCTCCCTACAACGCCTGGGCATGCTCCTGATGAGGTGGCGGATGGTCTCCTGAGGGATCTCCTCCCAGACCTGGACTAAAGCATCCGCCAACTCCTGGACAGTCTGTGGTGCAACGTGGCGTTGGTGGATGGAGCGAGTCATGATGTCCTAGATGTGCTCAATTGGATTCAGGTCTGGGGAACGGGCGGGTCAGTCCATAGCATCAATGCCTTCCTCTTGCAGCAACTGCTGACACACTCCAGCCACATGAGGTCTAGCATTGTCTTGCATTAGGAGGAACCCAGGGCCAACCGCACCAACATATGGTCTCACAAGGGGTCTGAGGATCTCATCTCGGTACCTAATGGCAGTCAGGCTACCTCTGGCGAGCACATGGAGGGCTGTGCGGCCCCCCCAAAGAAATGCCACCCCACACCATGACTGACCCACCGCCAAACCGGTTATGCTGGAGGATGTTGCAGGCAGCAGAACGTTCTCCACGGCGTCTCCAGACTCTGTCACGTCTGTCACATGTGCTTAGTGTGAACCTGCTTTCATCTGTGAAGAGCACAGGGCGCCAGTGGCGAATTTGCCAATCTTGGTGTTCTCTAGCAAATGCCAAATGTCCTGCACGGTGTTGGGCTGTAAGCACAACCCCTACCTGTGGACGTCGGGCCCTCATACCACCCTCATGGAGTCTGTTTCTGACCGTTTGAGCAGACACATGCACATTTGTGGCCTGCTGGAGGTCATTTTGCAGGGCTCTGGCAGTGCTCCTCCTGCTCCTCCTTGCACAAAGGCGGAGGTAGCGGTCCTGCTGCTGGGTTGTTGCCCTCCTACGGCCTCCGCCACGTCTCCTGATGTACTGGCCTGTTTCCTGGTAGCGCCTCCAAGCTCTGGACACTACGCTGACAGACACAGCAAACCTTCTTGCCACAGCTCGCATTGATGTGCCATCCTGAATGAGCTGCAATACCTGAGCCACTTGTGTGGGTTGTAGACTCCGTCTCATGCTACCACTAGAGTGAAAGCACCGCCAGCATTCAAAAGTGACCAAATGTCAGCCAGGAAGCATAGGAACTGAGAAGTGGTCTGTGGTCACCACCTGCAGAACCACTCCTTTATTGGGGGTGCCTTGCTAATTGCCTATAATTTCCACCTGTTGTCTATTCCATTTGCACAACAGCATGTGAAATTTATTGTCAATCAGTGTTGCTTCCTAAGTGGACAGTTTGATTTCACAGAAGTGTAATTGACTTGGAGTTACATTGTGTTGTTTAAGTGTTCCCTTTATTTTTTTGAGCAGTGTATATGAAATACAAATCGTATAGAGAGAAATAGTCCTATATTAACTACAACCTAAAACATCTTACCTGGGAATCTTGAAGACTCATGTTAAAAGGAACCACCAGCTTTCATATGTTCTGAGCAAGGAACTTAAACGTTAGCTTTTTTACATGGCACATATTGCACTTTTACTTTCTTCTCCAACACTTTGTTTTTTCATTATTTAAACCAAATTGAACATGTTTCATTATTTATTTGAGGCTAAATTGATTTTATTGATGTATTATATTAAGTTAAAATAAGTGTTCATTCAGTATTGTGGTAATTGTCATTATTACAAATAAATAAATTAAATACATTTTAAAAAAACGGGTGATTCATCGGTATCGGCCTTTTTTCGGTCCTCCAATAATCGGTATCGGCATTAAAATCATAATCGGTCGACCTCTAGTGTTAACCCTCGCAAGGCTGCAGGCCCAGACGGCATCCCTAGCTGCGTCCTCAGAGCATGTGCAGACCAGCTGGCTGGTGTGTTTACAGACATATTCAATCAATCCTTATCCCAGTCTGCTGTTCCCACATGCTTCAAGAGGGCCACCATTGTTCCTGTTCCCAAGAAAGCGAAGGTAACTGAGCTAAATGACTATCGCCCCATAGCACTCACTTCCGTCATCATGAAGTGCTCTGAGAGACTAGTCAAGGACCATATCACCTCCACCCTACCTGATACCCTAGACCCACTCCAATTTGCTTACCGCCCCAATAGGTCCACAGACAACGCAGTCGCAATCACACTGCCCTATCCCATCTGGACAAGAGGAATACCTATGTAAGAATGCTGTTCATCGATTACAGCTCAGCATTTAACACCATAGTACCCTCCAAACTCGTCATTAAGATTGAGACCCTGGGTCTCAACACCGCCCTATGCAACTGGGTCCTGGACTTTCTGACGGGCCACCCCCAAGTGTTGAGGGTAGGAAACAACATCTCCACCCCGCTGATCCTCAACACTGTGGTTCACCCCGCTATCATCCAGAAGGCGTGGTCAGGACAGGTGCATCAAAGCTGGGACCGAGAGACTGAAAAACAGCTTCTGTCTCAAGGCCATCAGACTGTTAAACAGCCATCACTAACATTGAGTGGCTGCTGCCATCATACTGACTCAAATCTCTAGCCACTTTAATAATTAAAAATTGGATGTGATAAATGTATCACTAGTCACTTTAAACAATGCCAATTTATATAATTTATATAATACCCTGCATTACTCATCTCATATGTATATACTGTACTCTATACCATCTGCTGCATCTTGCCTATGCCGTTCGGGCATCACTCATTCATATATGTGTATGTACATATTCTTATTCATTCCTTTACACTTGTGTGTATTAGGTAGTTGTGAAATGGTTAGATTACTTGTTAGATATTACTGCATGGTCGGAACTAGAAGCACAAGCATGTCTCTACACTCGCATTAACATCTGCTAGCCATGTGTATGTGACCAATAACATTTTATTTTATTTGGTACAACTCAGACGAGTGCTCTGAAATCAGAGTAGATAGCCAGAGCGAATTTATGAAAACACCCGAATGTCCATTGAGAAAGCACAACGACTATACAATTTAGCTAATCTAAGAATGACGGGAATAATCAAGTCAATAAACGTTGGGTAGTTAGATAGAATATAGTTAATACACTGGCAAATTTGATGTATAAGTAGCCAACTAACGTTAGGTAGCTAGATAACATAGCGGTACATACTGCTGTAATAACATGCTAACACATTGTCAGCCAAAATAACGTGTAAAGTAACTTATTTGAAAAGTAATTACTTTATTACATTTTATTAACATTTGTCATAATTAGTTAAAGCAATGAATTTGTATCGGCTCTCGTTGGACTTCGGCTGAATAATTTCCGCCATTTTCTTCAAATCTGAAAACGATGTGAAGCCACGCCCATTTCCTGAAGAATTGCATTATGGGCCCTAACGTACTGCGTGTTTACGTCATATTTTGGTGAATTTAGTAAGACATCCGGGAACTTTTGGCATACTAATTATATCATACTATGACCAATAGGCATACTATATACTCAATTAACATCACAAATAGTAGGGTTAGTATGAGTATTCTAACACAGCTAATGACTTATCAACAGCGCTAACAATTTGACCCCCACAGGAAATCTACACTGGCAGTTATAGAAAGACCCATTTACTATGTAACCATTGATTCTTGAAGAATATAACTTATAAATGCCTCAAATGTTTAAACTGTATTACCCCATCAGAAACCAAAACATAAGCTTGAAAACTGTTTGTAAACAAGCACTGTATAGATCTTGTTTAAAATGATAATTGTGACCTTATGGATGGCCCGTTCTTGTATTCATAGTGTAGTGAATTCAGGGGGGTAGTCCTGAGCTGGACTCAAACCTGGGTCCAGCAACTGTCAAGCCAACACCTTATAACTGTTACACCAAAATGTCTGAACTTCTTGACGAGGTCACTAGGTTTTGGGTTACGGTTGCTACAATAGCTTTCTCTATGCATTTGAGAGTGGTTACATTTCTCCAGCCCCCATTCCTCAGCTGTTTACCAAACCAAGTCTCAGGGCTGACAATTTTTTGCTATTTAAATCCTAGGTAACCCCTATAAAATAGCTGCACATCTATCAACCAATCTGCAGTTCATACAATAACAAAGATGTCATTCCACCACTAGTTTGGTTATAAGATGATGATGGGGCTGGAGAAATGTAACTACTCTCAAATTCATAGACGGACCTACGGATGCAAGCACTGACCATCCATGATATCAACATTATAGTTTTAACCATGTTGAGGCTATACAGTGTTGATTTACATTGTTTCTAGACATTGGAGTAAAAAAAGCTTATTTGGGGTTCTGATGGGGTACAACAGTTGAACTAAGCTCATGAGGCATGTGTTATATTCTTCAAGAATCAATGGCTATAAATAAATAATTAAAGTCACAATATGGATGTAGCTATTGCAGATTTCCCCTTTGACACCACACATCCGTTCAACAACTGCAGAGTTTGTGCCTCTGTTTTTAAGACAGTACTTACTAGTGTTAATCAGGTCCCGTTCATCATTAGAACCATTGGATGCCTTAACATGCCTTTGGGAAACCGAGCCCAGATATCCCGTTTCATCCTCTTCCTCCAATGTGACAGCAATCTCCTCCTCCTCCTCTTTCACCCCAAAAACAGCAGCCTTTCTTTCTCTTCCTCCGCCTCTTTCACTCTGAACGCGTCTTCCTCTTCTTTCACTGAAACGTCTTTCTCTTCTTTCACTGAAACAGCCTCACCCTTTACTTGTTTTTGTACTGTGACATCCTCTTCCTCCTCTTTCACGACAACGTTCAGCCACAGACCCTCTTTCTCCGTCCAGCAGACATCTTCTTTAGCAGGAGGAGAGTAGCTCAGTGAGCTCATGGTCGGGGATAATAGCTAGTTAGCATTAGCGACTAGACTAGTGCTAACTTAACCAGCCAGCTAGTTGACTTACAACGTAAATATTACATTTAATGGGGTAGCTAGTTGTTTCCACATAAGTATGTTTAAATCAAAGTGATGTCTAGTTTCCTCCTCTTCTTCCTCCTCCTTTTTGGATGTGACAGCCATCTCCCCCTCCTCCTCCTCTTTCACTCTGAACGCGTCTTCCTCTTCTTTAACTGTAACATCCTCCTCCTCGTCTTTGACGAGACCCTCTTTCTCCGTCCAGCAGACCTCTTCTTTAACAGGAGGAGAGTAGTTTAGTGACCTCATTGTCGAAGATGTTAGCTAGCTATGCTAATGCTAACTTAACCAGCCCGCTGGATGAATAATAACAACAACACCGTAAATATGAAATTAAATCGGATAACTAACTAGACGACAAAAGTGGGTTAAAAACACAGTGGCTAATATACACTAAAGCGTCTAAAGAGCTTTATTGGTTCGGCTATTTTGTCTAGCAAGCTACCGAGGAGGCTGAATAACTGTTGCTGCTGTTGAAAGAAGAGTTCCGTCCACTAGATTATACGTCACACCAACAGCATCACCTTAAAGCCCCACATGATGTATTGTTACACCATGTAGGAGCAGTATAGACCTAGTCTGTTCATTATATACATCTACATGATGTATTGTTACACCATGTAGGAGCAGTATAGACCTAGTCTGTTCATTATATACATCTACATGATGTATTGTTACACCATGTAGGAGCAGTATAGACCTAGTCTGTTCATTATATACATCTACATGATGTATTGTTACACCATGTAGGAGCAGTATAGACCTAGTCTGTTCATTATATACATCTACATGATGTATTGTTACACCATGTAGGAGCAGTATAGACCTAGTCTGTTCATTATATACATCTACATGATGTATTGTTAAACCATGTAGCAGCAGTATAGACCTAGTCTGTTCATTATATACATCTACATGATGTATTGTTACACCATGTAGCAGCAGTATAGACCTAGTCTGTTCATTATATACATCTACACGATGTATTGTAACACCATGTAGGAGCAGTATAGACCTACAGTAACTGGCTACTTATTTATATGTTGTTTGACTGAATGAAACTGTCTTAAATGTGCTGTAGTAAACATTTTTTATTCTCACTAATCAATCAACACATTCCTGTCTTTGTATGTCTCAATATAATAGTATTATTTAATTAAATCCATGTAAAATAATCTTAGTCTGAATATAAAATGTGATCCTCAACTGCGTTTCCCTCCAGTCAGCAGACGGCGATGTGCGTCTTTCAGGCGATGCTGCAGCGTGACGTATAATCTAGTGGACGGTTCTTCATAAACAGCTCGTCAACCACCTCGGTAGCTTGCTAGCCAACATAGCCCAAAGATTCAAGCTATTTATACGCTTTCGGTCTATATTAGCTACTGTGTTTTAGACACACTTCTGTCGTATCTACTTGTTAATCTATTTCATTTAATATTACGTTATTTTGTATTAGTCAGCTATAGTAGCTGGCTGGTTAAGTTAGCATTAGCCTAGTCGCTAATGATAGCTAGCTAGCTAACATCCCCGAACATGAGTTCCCTAAACTACTCCCCTCCTGTTAAAGAAGAGGAGGTCTGCTGGACGGAGAAAGAAGCTCTGGGGCTGAACATTGTCGTGAAAGAGGAGAAGGAAGAGGAGGATGTTACAGTAAAACAAGAAGTAGAGGGTGAGACTGTTACAGTGAAAGAAGAAGAGAAAGACGTTTCAGTTAAACAAGAGGAAGAAGAGGATGATGCTGTTTTTGGAGTGAAGAAGGAAGGAGAGATTACTGTCACATTGAAAGATGAAGAGGAGGAGACAGGAGATCTGGTTAACATCAGTAAGTACCGCCTTCAATTAGTTTTTAACTTTGGATATTCGGAGTTGGCTCGTCAATACCTCTTCAACGGAGGGTCCTGGGATGATGACTGATATGTCTAGAATCAGACGACGTAGAGAACAAGCTGCCCCTTGTTTTCTCCGTTCCGTTTCCAAAAAGTGACTTAACATATATATGTGAGGAGGGTCTATCTGCTGACCGCAGACTGGGGGGCCACGGCATGTAGTGATTTTAATGTAGTGATGTTTTACTACACACCGTGACCCCCAATAGAGCCATGTGAGAGTTGGGTTGGCTACACCAAAGATTATGGATATACTGACAAGATGTCTCTCCGTCCTGACAAGGGGAGTCGTTGTCCACAAAGCAGCACTGTGGGTTGTCTATCTCCCACCTATCCTGTCTTTGGATTGGTGGATACATCTTATTATTGTAATCTATTGTTTATATTCTATGAGGGTTGTTGACGTCAACCGCCTGTATTCAATGGAGAGAGATGCTAAGCTACTAGCATGAATATGCATAGCGATCTGGAGACAAATCCTATAGTGTTTCTATCAAAGTTGTCGGTATGTCACGTGTCCACATAACAACTTAATCATTACGAAACTTCTGTTAGATCAAGTAAACCTCACGTAGCAAATAAGCCATTCATTTTGTTGTTGACCAAATTCAACACTTTCCACATTGGGTTGATAATTGTTTCCACTTGGATACAACCTACTGTAGCCTACTGGCATGACCTAGAGAGTTACAACCTACTGTAACCTACTGGCATGACCTAGAGACACAACCTACTGTAACCTACTGGCATGACCTAGAGAGATACAACCTGCTGTAACCTACTGGCATGACCTAGAGAGATACAACCTACTATAACCTACTGGCATGACCTAGAGAGATACAACCTACTGTAACCTACTGGCATGACCTAGAGAGATACAACCTACTGTAACCTACTGGCATGACCTAGAGAGATGCAACCTACTGTAACCTACTGGCATGACCTAGAGAGTTACAACCTGCTGTAACCTACTGGCATGACCAAGAGAGATACAAACTACTGTAACCTACTGGCATGACCTAGAGAGATACAACCTACTGTAACCTACTGGCATGACCTAGAGAGTTACAACCTACTGTAGTCTACTGGCATGACCTAGAGAGTTACAACCTACTGTAGACTACTGGCATGACCTAGAGAGTTACAACCTACTGTAACCAACTGGCATGACCTAGAGAGTTACAACGTACTGTAACCTACTGGCATGACCTAGATATATATATGTGTGTGTATATATATATATATATATATATATATATATATATATATATACAAGCATTTCTAAACTTTTTTTCTCACTTTTATGGGGTATTGTGATGTCTTTATGAGGTATTGTCTGAAAATTGATAATTGAAAAAAAAAATCAATTTTATAATAACCAAATGTGTAAAAAGGGAAGGGGTCTGAATGCATGTATGTTGTATGTTCTAGGGCAGATTTAAAAAATAAAAAAAATTGTATTTTCTTTCTACCATATGATTGGTTGAAATGTTATGAAGTGTATTTTTCCATATAGACACACCCCATGTGTTTTAATAAAATCAACTGTATGTGCAGAACTTGAACTGAACTGATGCTTCAAGCGTTTGATTAAATAATTAACACACACAAATGACTTGAGGAAGCCAGAGGTCAATATAACCAGAAGAAAATAACCAATTCCCCACCTGCTGCTGGCCTTCGTTAATTCTGACGTTATGCTCCTGGAGTTTCCGGTAAAATAGGCAAACTTTTTCCATTTCCGTTTGAAGTGCCAATTTATCTTACCATTTCTACCGATCTGCGTGCCAGTTATGAACGAGTTACAACACCTGTTTGGCTCCGCCACTTCCTGGGTCAGGAAAGTGAGGTATTAAATTTAAGGATTAAATCATTTAAGGAATATATCCGAGTCTCACGCTCATCACCTGTGGAATGCGGGGCTTCCAGCGAGGTGTGGATTTAATAGTATGTTGTACCTAGTTTCCCTCCTTCAGGGAACGGTAATTATAGTCACAAATCAAATCAAATGTTTTTCTTACATCAGCTGATATCACAAAGTGCTGTACAGAAACCCAGCCTAAAACCTCAAACAGCAAGCAATGCAGGTGTAGAAGCACGGTGGCTAGCAAAAACTCCCGAGAAAGGCCAAAACCTAGGAAGAAACCTAGAGAGGAACCAGGCTATGAGGGGTGGCCAGTCCTCTTCTGGCTGTGCCGGGTGGAGATTATAACAGCACATGGCCTAGATGTTCAAATGTTCATAAATGACCAGCATTGTCAAATAATAATAATCATAGTAGTTGTCGAAATTGCAACAAGTCAGTAACACAAGAGTAAGTGTCAGTTGGCTTTTTCATAGCCGATCTTTGAGAGTATCTCTACCGCTCCTGCTCTCTAGAGAGTTGAAAACAGCAGGTCTGGGACAGGTAGCACGTCCGGTGAATAGGTCAGGGTTCCAGCAGGTCTGGGACAACAGGTCTGGGACAGGTAGCACGTCCGGTGAACAGGTCAGGGTTCCATAACTGCAGGCAGAATAGTTTGAACTGGAGCAGCAGCACGGCCAGGTGAACTGGGGACAGCAAGGAGTCATCAAGCCAGGTAGTCCTGAGGCATGGTCCTAGGGCTCAGGTCCTCCGAGAGAGAGAAAGAGAGAATTAGAGAGAGCATATTTAAATTCACACAGGACACCGGAAAAGACAAGAGAAATACTCCAGATGTGACAGACTGACCCTAGCCCCCCGACACATAAACTACTGCAGCATAAATACTGGAGGCTGAGACAGGAGGGGTCTGGAGACACTGTGGCCCCATCTGATGAAACCCCCGGACAGGGCCAAACAGGTAGGATATTACCCCACCCACTTTGCCAAAGCTCAGCCTCCACACCACTGGAAGGAAATCTCCAACCACCAACATACCATCCCGGGACAAGGCCGAGTATAGCCCACAAAGATCTCCGCCATGGCACAGCCCAAGGGGGGGCGCCAACCCAGACAGGAAGACCACGTCAGTGACTCAACCCACTCAAGTGACGCACCCCTCCCATGAACGGCATGGAAGAACACCAGTAAGCCAGTGGATTTAATAGTATGTTGTACCAGGTTTCCCTCCTTCAGGGAACAGTAGTTATAGTCATAACGTTAATCTTGTCATATGATGAACTTTAACTTAAATACTGGATCTTGCTGTGGGACAGTTTTTTTGTATTCAGATCTCTGAAATGCTCTCTAACTACGTAACATTTAGTGTCTTCTTATGTTACGTTGGGAAAACAGTTTTCATGGGCACAGAAATCCTAAATCATTTCAGTTTACTAAATCCAATGGTTCTAACCGAGAGTCAACTTAACTTTATTGACAACACCCAAATGGATACTGTCATTAACGCTGTTCTTCAATAATTACACATAATACTTAATACTGTAGCTGTTTAGTTACAGTCACATGTTCAACTATCATCAGCTGATCCAGGAAATCATTTTCTGAATGACAGTCAAATGACAAACATCACAACATGCAACAACAACCAAAGTGCTTCTTCATCCATTACTCTGGTAAAGACAGTTATGCCGTGCTCCACGTTGGATCCAACATCCCAAATAAATAGATATTTATGTGTTATTGTCTACTTGATTTACAGTAGGGTCTCGTTAGTCTGTTTGCACACAGAGATCCTTACCTCATAATGTGTAGAGAACTGTTCTTTGATGGAAAGGCTATTGTACAACACACAGAGCTATTTTCCTTTATTCAGGACATTTAGAATGACAACACATTACAGAGTAGCCTAGTGGGATTATTCACAAAATTATCTGGTGATCAGGTTATGAATTGTCATGACAAAGACATTTTAGTCTCCTTGTTTCACCTGAAATATTAAATGATTTATAGTCCTAGGTCTATGTTGTTAGGTGAAGTTATGGGTCCTACAGTAGGTCTATGTTATTGTTAGGTGAGATTATAGACCATTTTGGCATACACTTAGTGGACAAAACCTCATTGTCAGGCTGATGGAAAACTAGCCAATGAGCATTTTACTGGTTGAAGTCGTTTTTAAATATAAAGTAGTACATTTGACAATAACACAAACATTATATTAAATCAGGGCATTCAAACGAGCCTTATAATCCAAAGTAGTGTGAAATGATGATAATAATAATCATAATCAACCTGTAAATGGAGGCTTTATTTGCTGTCAGCCTATGAGAACTCCCCTGAGTTTTCCCCCACGGTGGTGAATTAGTGAATAGACACAGAGCTTAATGTGAGTTTCCTTGAGTAGCACTCCTGATCTAGTGCTGTAATATTCAGAATACATTGTGAAAACTAATCTTAGCTCACCATTTTTTAAATATATATATATTTTTTTCACCCCTTTTTTCTCCCCAATTGGTACTTACAGTCTTGTCTCATCGCTGCAACTCCCATACGGACTCTGGAGAGGCGAAGGTCGAGAGCCATGCGACCTCCGAAACACAACCCAACCTAGCCGCGATGCTTCTTGACACAATGCCCATCCAACCCGGAAGCCAGCAGCACCAATGTGTCGGAGGAAACACCGTACACCTGGTGACCTGGTCAGCGTGCACAGCGCCCGGCCCGCCACATGAGTCGCTAGTGCGCGATGAGACAAGAATATTCCTGCCGGCCAAACCCTCCCCTAACCCGGACGACGGTGGGCCAATTGTGCGTTGCCCCATGGGCCTCCCGGTCACGGCCGGCTGCAACAGAGCTTGGACTCGAACCCAGAATCTCTAATGGCACAGCTTAGGCCACTTGCTCACCATTTTTGCTCCAGGCAGATATACTACATCCATAACTAGCAGTTTCTGCATTAGCAGGGAGGTGTTTCTGCAATCAAATTGTGTGTGCATCGCCCTTGTCGCAATTTTAGCAAACACAGAAAGGTGCTTATATTTGAGAACAAAAGTCGCCTGGCACACTGCTTAGGAGTTCAACACCTTTTACTTATTTCTAGTTACTACTAATGTGAAAACAAGACTAAATATGACTATTGTTGCTCACTTGACTGTCTTAAGACAATTGTCAAGTAATTTTAACATTCATTACAGACGTCAATTGTTGTACAGTATCATGGCTACGCTGTTGGCATCACCTTTTTCAGTGGATTTCTGCTGTTGTGAGCCTTTAACTATCTGTCTGACTTGTTCACACAGGAGAGAGACGTGACTATCATGGCTCCTCTGGGGAGCCTCAACATCATGATGCTGAAGAGGCAGAGAAGAGTCTGTCCAGATTCTATCACCTCAAGAAACACCAGCAGAGACCCACAGGGAAGAAATCTATCTGCTGCTCTGACTGTGGAAAACATTGCAAATCTTCATCAGAACTTAAAATACACCAGCGAGTACACACAAGAGAGAAATCTCACCACTGTTTTGATTGTGGGAAGAGTTACTTAAGATTAAAAGCACTAAAAGTACACCTGAGAATTCACACTGGAGAGAAACCTTATAGCTGTGATCAATGTGGCAGGAGTTTTACTACATCTTTCTCTCTGACTCTACACCAGAGAATACACACAGGAGAGAAATCTCACCACTGTTTTGATTGTGGGAAGAGTTACTTAAGTTTAACAGCACTAAAAGTACACCTGAGAATTCACACTGGAGAGAAACCGTACAGCTGTACTCAATGTGGGAAGAGTTTTACTCAGTCAAGCAACCTGTTATCACACCAGAGAACACACACAGGAGAGAAACCTTATAGCTGTGATCAATGTGGGAAGACTTATATTTCATCTTGCCATCTGACTAGACACCAGCGAGTACACACAGGAGAGAAACCTTATAGCTGTAATCAATGTGGGAAGAGTTTTACTCGGCCAGACAGCCTGATATTACACCAGAGAACACACACAGGAGAGAAACAATATAGCTGTGATCAATGTGGGAAGAGTTTTGCTGCATCTGGCTTTCTGACTCTACACCAGAAAACACACACAGGAGAGAAATCTTTCCACTGTTCAGATTGTGGAAAAATATTCTCAACTTTACAGAATATGAAGAAGCACCAGAAAACACACACAGGAGAGAAACCTTATAGCTGTAATCAATGTGGGAAGAGTTTTACTCGGTCAGACGGCCTGATATTACACCAGAGAACACACACAGGAGAGAAACCGTACAGCTGTACTCAATGTGGGAAGAGTTTTACTCATTCAAGCAACCTGTTATCACACCAGAGAACACACACAGGAGAGAAACCTTATAGCTGTAACCAATGTGGGAATAGTTTTTCTACATCTAGCTATCTCACTAAACACCAGAGAACTCATACAGGAGAGAAACCATATAGCTGTACTCAATGTGTGAAGAGTTTTTCTACGTCTAGCTATCTCACTATACACCAGAGAACACACACAGGAGAGAAACCATATAGCTGTACTCAATGTGGGAAGAGTTTTTCTACGTCTAGCTATCTCACTATACACCAGAGAACACACACAGGAGAGAAACAATATAGCTGTAGTCAATGTGGGACAAGATTTTCTTGGCTAACCAGCCTAGTATCACATCAGAGAACACACACAGGAGAGAAATCTCCTAGCTGTGATCAATGTGGGAAGAGAGACTCTGATAAAAGATCTCTGATTAAACATCAGAAAATACATGAAGGAGTTGTTTCATGATATCAATTAATTAATGTCACAATGTAGAATGTTTTAACATTGTAGTAGGAGTATTTTAATGATGTCACAATGTAGAATGTTTTAATATTGTAGTAGGAGTATTTTAATGATGTCACAATGTAGAACCCTAAACGTTTGTCCCCTGTTCTATTGATTTCAACATGATATGGATATTAGCCTCAGGGGGAAAATCCAGGCTCTGAAATGTAAGAGTTACTATTTATGAGATTTAACAAAAAAAGAGTTGTGTTACACTTACCACGTTGGTGACCCACTGGAATCAAAATGCAACACTTCAAAATGTAGCTAGCTGTTTTCTACAAGTTGTTCTCTAACCAGTGATGTACACATTATTCCCAGATTCCGTGTGCTTTTTGAGCTGTTCGTTTTAACAGGACGTGCAACTTCATCTCCCTCCTGTCACACAAATGATTTTAGCATGATATCGATGAAGAAGTGTTGCATTCATTTGTTTAGCGACCCGTTCCTTTGTCCCTACATTTAAATGCATCACTCCAAAATGTAGCTGACTGTCTTCTGCAGGTTGTCCTCTAACCAGTGAGGTGAAATATATCTCCCATTTCCATGTGTTTTTGTTTAGTTGTTAGTTTCAACATCACGTACAACCTGATTTCCCCCCTAATCGAAACATGTCATTGAAAAGACGTTGAAAATATGACTATGCAACCAAATATTTCATATTTACATTTCATGATCAGATTTAGTAATCGATTTATTGATGATTATTCATGCAACCAACTGACAATTTTTTGGGTACAATTATATTGACATTGTTGCCCTGCTTTTAGAATATCTGGGTTCATTCTCAGATTTCCCAAAACAAATGTACTAGAGCATGACATTGGGAACTGGGCCCCAATCCAACAACATATCTAGTGAACCCTGAAATGAGAGAGAAGCTCTGCCGTGAGGTGGAAAGTTACTACGGATATTGCAGGAGTTTCCTCTTGAAACCAGACATGTCTGTGGTGAGGACAACTTGGTTGCTGATTGTCTCAAGGGTGGGCAGTTAAAAAGTTTTGTGTTTAGCCATGGATCACAATTTATTTTGACTGCATGTTTTTCTGTATTGGAGATGAGTTTTGTTTGGGCTCGTTCCAAGGGGACGAGAGTTCTAGAAGCTAGTGGGATTTAGAAAGAGGAGAGTTCTAGAATCTAGTGGGATTTAGGAAGAGGAGAGTTCTAGAAGCTAGTGGGTTTTAGGAAGAGGAGAGTTCTAGAAGCTAGTGGGATTTAGGAAGAGGAGAGTTCTAGAAGCTAGTGAGTTTTAGGAAGACGAGAGTTCTAGAAGCTAGTGGGTTTTAGGATTCTATAGAAAGAAAAAGGAGAAACAAATAATCCTATTGTATATTATTTAGAAATACGTGTTTTTTTCTTGTTTTTAATTGTTGACAGCCAGTAGACACCATGTTTATATTGGTGAAGGTGAATCATTGTAGTTGATTATAATGTGAAATGGAAGTTGTTTTCTGTTGGTGGTGAGCAAACTTGTCCAACAAAAATGTAGGATATATTTGTTGTCTTAATGGGGAAGGTGTTACAGGCTTTGGTTTTTCCATTTATGTTTTAAGGTTGGACTTTAGCACGTCTAGCTCGTTAGCACGTCTAGCTCGTTAGCACGTCTAGCTCGTTAGCACGTCTAGCTCGTTAGCACGTCTAGCTCGTTAGCACGTCTAGCTCGTTAGCACGTCTAGCTCGTTAGCACGTCTAGCTCGTTAGCACGTCTAGCTCGTTAGCACGTCTAGCTCGTTAGCACGTAGGACGCACTGATTGGTGTCACCTCGTTAGTCAGTATGTGTTACACCTGTGCTGGCTTGTCCATCTCGTTAGTGGGAAGGTGTTTCACCTGAGCTGGTCCAGGTTCTATTTAAGACTGTCTGGCCCAGTGCTCCAGTTGTCTTGATACATGTGGAGAGTCAACACCTTTAGTTGCTCCACCTTTTTGGTTTGCTTCCTGTCTTTAAGTTTGTTGTGGGTTTTTCTTTTGTTTTCCTCTTCTTGGGCAGATTTAGTGGGTCTCATGGTGGGTGTCTTTTAGGTCCCAGTTGTTGTTACTAGTCAACTTTCAGTGGACACCCCCATAGTGTCTTTCAGAGACCCTCCTAAAAAACAAGGTTGTAGTTTGGGTTGGACATTGCATCCAATTAATATTTTAATCAATGGAATTTCCTTAGGGTGCCAATTAGTCTTTAAGATGTTAATTTACTTTTTATCCTCTTATGTTTGTTGTGTACTAAATATTTGTTTTTCTCCCCTGTGAAGCCATTGTGTTGCATCCATGTCTGAAATGTGCTGTATAAATAAAGCTTGATTTGATTTGAACATATTGCAAAACAAATTAACCCAATGACTGACCAATCAACATACTCTTGCAAAACCAATTAACAAATATTGGTCCATCTTAGTATAAAAAACAGTATAAATTCAGTATATCTTCCACTGTCAAAATAGTGCAAATGGTATGCATGTTTAGTATCACTTTCAACCAACCCAGTTCATTTGTTGAAAATGAAAAATGTTGAACTCAACAATACATCAGAGGATATTATGTTGAAAAGGATTCAACTACTGAAAACTGAAACAAACAAATGGATCAAACAGATCAATCCCACTTTTCCAGCCTGCTGAAGGCGTGGTGGAGTGGTAAACACCACCCCCGGCTCTACCAGGGGCTTGAGGTGGTCTCCCACAGCTCTGCTTATGTCATGTTCTGTGGCCTTGCTGTTCCATTTCTTGACTGCCCCTGCAACACAGAAACACATTTAGTCATATTATATAAAACACTCACAGTAATGGATATGGAGCATATATGGCCTCAGTTACACCTGGCACCTAAATGTGACTTCTGTCATCTGATCACTCCAAACTGCATTAGGTTCAGATCTACCAGGATGGGCCTTTGACATAGTCTGGATGCAGTCAGGCCACTGAATATGCATAAGCAATGTAAGGAGATGGGGTTAATGAGGGGAAAAATACATTTTACACAAATTACCTTCATAATAACAAAGAACAAATGTGTGTGTCTGAAGGGAAATTAACTTTCACACAGTCAAAAGGGGTGAGAAATTACACCAATATCAGTGGACAATTTGCACTAATGTAAATAAACATAGATTATGGAACATATTCCCTTTTGCTGAGGTGATGAACCGCTAAGGGGACATAAATATTTACCATCTAAACCATGTGTGACCTCTCACCTCTCTGGCTGTAGAAGTTGTTTGAATGTTAAATGACGAGACAGAGGCATGGATGCGAGTAACCAATCTTGTTCAGTATATTGCAAAACATCCGGGTATTTCAAGCACACCGGTAAAAACACTGGAGTTGCAGTAATTAACATTTACCAACAGATGGCATCACTGTGCCATCTTACACCCATAACATCTTTCCTTTTATAAAATAGGACAGGAGCTGTCAATTCACTAACAAAACAAACCTAGTAATAATTTCCAACATGAACAGTTTAGTTTTTTTTTTGTTTTTTTTCAGGTAACAACTTAACACATTTTGATACTCTCTTCACTTTTATCTCTGTCTGTCAACAATCCCTAATGGGAAACCTACAGATTAAGTGTCACCTGACTGTCTAAGGGGAGAATTGATGGGCGAGGGAGCGGCCGACCTGTGATCCCCTGGCTCTTCGCCCAGTGCCTCAGGCCCCATGTGACTTGCTGGGGTTCTGTCTTTTGTCATGCGACCCCTTTGACCATCAGGGTTCTGAGTAGGTGCTGGCTCAGCAATCCGAAGGTCAACCCTGTTACGACGGTACCGTGATCCATTCACCTCGACCAAGTAGGAGCGTGGTGCCACTTTCTGTACGCAGGATCCGAGTCTCCAGAGGCCAGTCCGGTCCCCTGGTAGTGGCTTCATCCGCACCGTTTCACCCACCCACCCACCCACCCTGAGCTCAGGTAAGTCTTTTGCTGATTTGTCATAGATGAACTTGGAGACCTGTCTTCTGTGACGTAGCTTCACCAGCACGTCTGTCACCACACATGAATGGATCATCAACAATGGATCATTTATTTATTTACTACATCAAATAAACCATGAATTATGTATTAATCATGCATCGTGAACACAGCATCTATGTAACAACACTTACAGCGCTCT
Organism: Salmo trutta; assembly: GCF_901001165.1. NCBI lineage: Eukaryota > Metazoa > Chordata > Actinopteri > Salmoniformes > Salmonidae > Salmo > Salmo trutta. The sequence continues at coordinate 2,582,203 of NW_021822911.1, read as the reverse complement.
TTATCTGAGGACAGAAAACCTCACAAGAAACAGACTTCATTATAGTCAAATTACACCACACTGAATATTATGTTACTATTATCTCCGTCCTCACTTCTAGGGACAGGAACTACACAAAAGTACCTGCCCTATCCAGAATAGCCTCCTCTCTCACTGACAGTTGGGGCTGCTATCCTTTCTGTTATGTGTGTAAGATGGCACAGTGATGCCATCTGTTGGTAAATGTTAATTACTGCAACTCCAGTGTTTTTACCGGTGTGCCTGAAATACCCGGATGTATTGCAATATACTGAACAAGACTGGTTACTCTGTCTCGTCATTTAACGTTCAAACATGGTGTCAGAGTCGGATAACTAACCATGCTCTCCGCAAATTAGAGCCACCTGTTCTGGTTTACCCCCTGAAAAATGCTTATTTGAGTAAAACTTCGCCTGACGCCGGAATTGTCCTTAGCTAGAGTGAATTTGCTAGTTAGCTTCAGTGTTGTTAGCACCGATTAGACATGGCAGCGAACATTCCCCCTCCCGCCGTTATGAAGCTCAGCGGAGACTGGAGCACAAACTGGGATACGTTTAGAGGTGAATGGGAGGACTATGCACTAGCAACGGGACTTCAGGAAAAGGACGATGAGGTAGTGGCTGCCACTTTGAGGACTATAATGGGAACTGAATGCCGACACGTATACAAACACAACCTGAACCTAACAGCAGCTCAGCAAGATAACGCTACAGCTATTCTTGATGCTCTTGAACATTACTTCAAGCCAGCAAAGAACGTTATCTACGAGCGTTATGTTTTCGGTTGTTGCAAACAGGAGGACGGGGAGTCCATTGACAGCTTTGTCACTAGGCTAAGGGAAAAGGCAGCTACATGTGACTATGGTGCTTTAAGAGATGAACTGATCAGAGATAAGCTAGTGCTTGGCATAACTGATGAGGGCACCCGCAGACGTTTGCTGAGAGAACGTGACCTGACGCTGGTCTTGGCAGTGGAGACATGCCGTACAGCAGAGCTTACTGATATACGGATAAGGTCCATGGAACTAGAAAGACAACATATGGACAATGTCAATGCTACATTCAGGCAGCCAGTAAGGAAATTCCCCTTTGCCACAGCTAATGCTAATACTACAGCCAACTCTGCAGCAGACAACCCCAATACGTGCAGATATTGTGGCATTTCTCATGGACGAGGAAAAGAATACTGCCCAGCCTATGCACTCCATTGAAACAAACACCGATGAAGGGAACAACAGCACAGAGGATGTATATGCTAGCGAGTGCATAGGGGCAGTGAGGGCAAAAGGACAAAAGTGGTTTGTCACTCTGCTACTTAATAATGAACCACAGCAATGCCAGCTAGATTCAGGGGCCACGTGTAACGTTATGACCCTTAAAGACAAAAGGAGGCTCGCGCCCAGAGACAAACTCACACAGAGTAGCACCAAGCTGAAACTGTATTCAGGACAGTTCATGACCTCTTTAGGCCTGTTTGTGACAGAGTGTGTTTTACATGGCCAGAAACACACCCTTGAGTTTGACATAGTTGAGGCTAGTCAACAGCCATTACTGTCAGGTTCTACATGCGAGCGCCTTGGACTTATTAACTTCACCATCCCAGCTGATCTTAACATTATAGACAATGTTCAGGCTGGGCCCCTGAGCAAGGAGACACTCCTAAGCAAGTACCATGATGTCTTCAACACACCGGTCGAGTCAGTTCCCGGCGAAGTCCACTTTGAGTTGGACGCAGCAATCCAGCCTGTCCAGTGTGCACTCCGCAATGTACCAGTGGCCATGAAAGCAGCTACAAAGGCTCAGCTTGACAAATACGAAGCAGATGGCCACATGATATCCGTCACCGAGCCTACAGACTGGATAAGTAATATGGTCATCGTCAAGAAACCAGACAAGCTACGGATATGCATTGATCCTAAACACCTCAACCGGGCTCTGAGACGCTCACATTACATTATGCCCACGTTGGAGGATGTTCTTTACAAGCTCCCAAAGGCCAGAGTCTTCACGCTCGTGGACGCCAGAGATGCCTTCCTGCAGTGCAAGCTCGACGAGCCCAGCAGCTACATGACCACCTTTTGGACACCCTGGGGCAGGAAGAGGTGGTTGAAGCTCCCGCTTGGAGTCTCCGTGGCTCCAGAGGTGTATCAGCAGAAACAGCATGAGCTGTTGATGGGACTCAGTGGCGTGGAACCCATAGCAGATGACATCCTCGTAGTGTGGGGACAGTGATGAGGAGGCAGAATGTGACCATGACGCCAAGCTGCTGGCCCTGATGGTCAGATGCAGACAGGTCAAGCTAAGGCTAAGCATAAAAAAGCTTCAGTTTAAAGTGCCAGAGGTCCACTTTCATGGGCACATCTTGTCCTCCACTGGATTGAAGGCGGATCCTGAAAAAGTGAAGGCTGTCTTGGAAATGCCCCACCCATCTGACGTGAAGGCAGTGCAGCGCTTCGTCGGATTCGTCACCTACCTGGCCAAGTTCCTACCGCGGCTCTCTGAAGTGTGTGAGCCACTAAGGAGGCTCATGGACAAGGACACCATCTGGCATTGGCTCCCAAAACATGACGCAGCGGTGAGGGAAATAAAACAACTGGTCACCCAGACACCTGTACTGCGATACTACGATGTGTCAAAACCTGTCACGATTCAGAGTGACTCAAGCCAGTATGGACTTGGCTGTTGCCTCATGCAGGAGGGCCAGCCTGTGGCATTCGCCTCTAGGGCACTCACCCCAACAGAGCAGAACTATGCCCAGATAGAGAAGGAGTGCCTCAGCATTGAGTTTGCATGCCAACGCTTCCACCACTATCTGTACGGGCGTGACAATATTACCGCAGAGACAGATCACAAGCCCCTTATTGCTATATTCAGCAAGCCTCTCCTGAATGCCCCGAAACGACTGCAGAGCATGCTACTGGCCCTACAAAACTACAACCTCAAGGTGGTGTATAAGCCAGGGCCAGAGATGTATGTGAGTGACACGCTCAGCAGGGCTACTGCATCAGGCACTCACACACGCTCCATGCATGAACGACACGCAGTGTGCAGCTTACAAACAGAGCAAGTGGATGTTGAACACATCAACCAGGCTGACTACCTCAATGTCACGGACCAGCGCCTTATACAAATCAGACAGCACACAGACAGGGACGAGCAACTCCAGGCATTGAGGTCTGTGATTCTGATGGGCTGGCCCGACTACAAGGAAGAAACTGCTTTAGCCGTCAGAGATTATTGGCCAGTCAAAGAGGAGCTCAGTGTTCAAAACGGAGTAATATTCAAGGGTCAGAGAGTCGTTATTCCCCGGTCTCTGCGCCCTGAGATGTTGGCGCGCGTGCACTCAAGTCACATAGGAGGTGAGGCCTGTTACAGACAAGCACGTGACACACTGTATTGGCCAGGAATGCAGAGCGAAATCAAAGACTATGTCAGTAAATGCACAATCTGCAATGAATATGCCACTGAGCAACAGAGAGAGACGATGATGTCCCACGAGCTACCGATGCGCCCCTGGCAGATAGTAAGTCTAGATCTCTTCCAGCACAGTGGCAAAGACTTTCTGCTGGTAGTCGATCATTACTCAGACTTCTGGGAGATTGACCTCCTCCCCGACCTCTCAGCAGAGACAACAATCAAACGCTGCAAGGCTCAGTTTGCCCGCTATGGCCAGCCAGATAGGGTAATTTCAGACAATGGACCCCAATTCTCCGGAGTCGAGTTCCGAAAATTTGCTGCAGATTGGGAATTCGAGCACGTCACTTCATCACCACGACACCCAAAAGCTAATGGGAAGGCGGAGTCCGCAGTCAAAATCGCAAAGAACCTCTGCAAAAAAGCTCTGCGAGAGGGCAAAGATGCCTGGAAAGCAATCCTGCAGTGGCGCAATACCCCGACAGAAGGCATGGATAGCAGCCCGGCCCAGCGCCTCATGGCACGGCGCTTAAAAGCAGCTCTGCCAGTAGCCAGCACTCTCCTGGAGCCATGTGTGGTGACAGACGTGCTGGTGAAGCTACGTCACAGAAGACAGGTCTCCAAGTTCATCTATGACAAATCAGCAAAAGGGCTCAGAGTGGGTGAAACGGTGCGGATGAAGCCACTACCAGGGGACCGGACTGGCCTCTGGAGACTCGGATCCTGTGTACAGAAAGTGGCACCACGCTCCTACTTGGTCGAGGTGAATGGATCACGGTACCGTCGTAACAGGGTTGACCTTCGGATTGCTGAGCCAGCACCTACTCAGAACCCTGATGGTCAAAGGGGTCGCATGACAAAAGACAGAACCCCAGCAAGTCACATGGGGCCTGAGGCACTGGGCGAAGAGCCAGGGGATCACAGGTCGGCCGCTCCCTCGCCCATCAATTCTCCCCTTAGACAGTCAGGTGACACTTAATCTGTAGGTTTCCCATTAGGGATTGTTGACAGACAGAGATAAAAGTGAAGAGAGTATCAAAATGTGTTAAGTTGTTACCTGAAAAAAAACAAAAAAAAAACTAAACTGTTCATGTTGGAAATTATTACTAGGTTTGTTTTGTTAGTGAATTGACAGCTCCTGTCCTATTTTATAAAAGGAAAGATGTTATGGGTGTAAGATGGCACAGTGATGCCATCTGTTGGTAAATGTTAATTACTGCAACTCCAGTGTTTTTACCGGTGTGCTTGAAATACCCGGATGTATTGCAATATACGGAACAAGACTGGTTACTCGCATCCATGCCTCTGTCTCGTCATTTAACATTCAAACAACTTCTACAGCCAGAGAGGTGAGAGGTCACACATGGTTTAGATGGTAAATATTTATGTCCCCTTAGCGGTTCATCACGTCAGCAAAAGGGAATATGTTCCATCATCTATGTTTATTTACATTAGTGCAAACTGTCCACTGATATTGGTGTAATTTCTCACCCCTTTTGACTGTGTGAAAGTTAATTTCCCTTCAGGCACACACATATGTTCTTTGTTATTATGAAGGTAATTTGTATCAAATATACTTTTCCACTCATTCACCCCATCTCTTTACATTGCTTATGCATAATCAGTGGCCTGACTGCATCCAGACTGTCAAAGGCCCATCCAGGTAGATCTGAACCTAATGCAGCTTGGAGTGATCAGATGACAGAAGTCACATTTAGGTGCCAGGTGTAACTGAGGCCATAGATGCTCCATATCCATTACTGTGAGTGTTTTATATAATATGACTAAATGTGTTTCTGTGTTGCAGGGGTAGTCAAGAAATGCAACAGCAAGGCTACAGAACATGACATAAGCAGCGCTGTGGGAGACCACCTCAAGCCCCTGGTAGAGCCGGGGGTGGTGTTTACCACTCCACCACGCCTTCAGCAGGCTGGAAAAGTGGGATTGATCTGTTTGATCCATTTGTTTGTTTCAGATTTCAGTAGTTGAATCCTTTTCAACATAATATCCTCTGATGTATTGTTGAGTTCAACATTTTTCATTTTCAACAAATGAACTGGGTTGGTTGAAAGTGATACAAAACATGCATACCATTTGCACTATTTTGACAGTGGAAGATATACTGAATTTATACTGTTTTTCATACTAAGATGGACCAATATGTGTTGCTTTTGCACATATTTGTTAATTGGTTTTGCAAGAGTCTGTTGATTGGTCGGTCATTGGGTTAATTTGTTTTGCAATATGTTCAAATCAAATCAAGCTTTATTTATACAGCACATTTCAGACATGGATGCAACACAATGGTTTCACAGGGGAGAAAAACAAATATTTAGTACACAAACATAAGAGGATAAAAAAGTAAATTAACAACTTAAAGACTAATGGGCACCCTAAGGAAATTCCATTGATTCAAATATTAATTTGGTGCAATATCCAACCCAAAATATAAGCTTGTTTTTTAGGAGGGGCTCTGAAAGACACTATGGGGGTGTCCACTGAAAGTTGACTAGTAACAACAACTGGGACCTAAAAGACATCCACCATGAGACCCACTAAATCTGCCCAAGAAGAGGGAAATAAAAGAAAAAAAACCACACCAAACTTAAAGACAGGAAGCAAACCAAAAAGGTGGAGCAACTAAAGGTGTTGACTCTCCACATCTATCAAGACAACTGGAGCACTGGGCCAGACACTCTTAAATAGAACCTGGACCAGCTTAGGTGAAACACCTTCCCACTAACGAGATGGACAAGCCAGCACAGGTGTAACACATACTGACTAACGAGGTGACACCAATCAGTGCGTCCTACGTGCTAACGAGCTAGACGGGCTAACGAGCTAGACGTGCTTAAAGTCCAAACTCAAAACATAAATGGAAAAACCAAAGCCTTTAACACCTTCCCCCTTAAGGGGAGAAGCTCCAGGTGGTATCTGATTTTAAGTACCTTGGAATCATACTTGATTCCAACCTCTCTTTTAAAAAGCATGTGAAAAAGGTAATTCAAATAACCAAATTCAACCTAGCTAATTTCCGATTTATACGAAATTGTTTGACCACAGAGGTAGCAAGACTGTACTTCAAATCGATGATACTCCCCCACTTAACATACTGCTTGACTAGTTGGACCCAAGCTTGCTATACAACATTAAAACCTATTCAGTCTGTCTACAAACAGGCTCTCAAAGTGCTCGATAGGAAGCCCAATAGCCATCATCACTGTTACATCCTCAGAAAGCATGAGCTCCTGAGTGCAATACACCGACGCATGTCTTGTATTCAAGATCCTAAATGGCCTGGCTCCCCCTCCACTCAGTATTTTTGTTAAACAGAAAATCCAAACATATGGCAGCAGATCCACAAGGTCTGCCATGAGACTGTATAGTTCCCTTAAGGAAAAGCACCTTTAGTAAATCCGCTTTCTCTGTGAGAGCGTCCCATATCTGGAATACACTCCCATCAGACACACATAACTGCAACACCTATCACACTTTCACAAAAAACATGAAGACATGGCTAAAGGTCAATCAGATTTGTGAACATAATCCCTAGCTGTGTATTGCCACTTTCCATGTTGTCTGTTGTCTGTAGCTTGTGAGGTGTGGAAACACTTTGTTTTTATGGATTTTGTCTTGTTGCTTTTTGTTCTATGTTGCTCTGTCTGTATGCTACATCTTGCTTGTCCTATGTTGCTCTGTCTGTATGCTATGTCTTGCTTGTCCTATGTTACTCTGCGTGTGCTCACTGTTCTATGATTGTCTATATTGTAATTGTTTTTAATAACCTGCCCAGGGACTGCGGTTGATAATAACCTGCCCAGGCACTTTTACTTAAACGTTGATTAATGTGCACTGTCCCTGTAAAAATAAAATAAACTCAAAACTCAAACAACAAATATATCCTACATTTCTTTTGGACAAATTTGCTCACCACCAACAGAAAACAACTTCCATTTCACATGATAATCAACTACAATGATTCACCTTCACCAATATAAACATGGTGTCTACTGGATGTCAACAATTAAAAACAAGAAAAAAACACGTATTTCTAAATAATAATATACAATAGGATTAATTGATTCTCCTTTTTCTTTCTATAGAATCCTAAAACCCACTAGCTTCTAGACCTCTCGTCTTCCTAAAACTCACTAGATTCTAGAACTCTCCTCTTTCTAAATCCCACTAGCTTCTAGAACTCTCGTCTCCTTGGAACGAGCCCAAACAAAACTCATCTCCAATACGGAAAAACATGCAGTCAAAATAAATAAAGATCCATAGCAACGCACTAGCTAAACGCAAAACACAAATCTTATATCCATTTGGGGGGGAAATCAGGTTGAACCTGCTCTTGAAATTAACATAACAAAACAAAAAACACATGGAAATGGAGATATCTTTTACCTCACTGGTTAGAGGACAACCTGCAGAAGACGGTCAGCTACATTTTGGAGTGACGCATTTAAATTTAGGGGTCGCTGAACAAAGGAACTCCTTTTTCTATAGAATCCTAAAACTCACTAGCTTCTAGAACTCTCGTCTTCCTAAAACTCACTAGCTTCTAGAACTCTCATCCCCTTGGAACGAGCCCAAAAATAAACTCAAATCAAATTGTATTAGTCACATGCGCCGAATACAACAGATGTAGACCTAACAGTGAAATGCATACTTACGAGCCCCTAACCAACAGTGCAGTTTCAAAAAAATACAGAAAAGAAGAGATAAAACTCATCTCCAACACGGAAAAACATGTCAAAATAAATTGTGATCCATGGTAACGCACTGGCAAAATGCAAAACAAATCTTTTTGACTGCCAACCCCAGAGACAATCAGCAACCAAGTTGTCCTTACCACTGACATGTCTGATTTGAAGAGGAAACTCCTGCAATATCCGTAGTAACTTTCCACCTCACTGCAGAGCTTCTCTCTCTTTTCAGGGTTCACTAGAAAGGCATGTTGTTGGATCAGGGCCCAGTCCCCAATGTCATGCTCTAGTACATTTGGGTTGGCACATGTGAGAATAAACCCTGATATTCATAAAAACACGGCAACAATGTGAATACAATTGTACCAAAAAATTGTCAGTTGGTTGCATAAATAATAATCATTACTAAATCTTACATGAAATATAAATATGAAATATTTGATTGCATAGTCTTATTTTCGACGTCTTTTCAATGGCATTTTGCTAGGTGGGATATCCCCAATGTCAAAACACAGTTTTAACGTGTCCAAATCAATAACCAATATGCAGAAACAGTTTGTGATAAATTGAAAACCTAAACATAACATGTGCTATGTACACAAACATCTGCCACAATAATCATATTACTTGTATTTTTTAAAACAAGCACCTTATAAACTGCACAAGCACCAGAAACGCTGCTGTTTTGACAAGTAGCAATAAATCACTGATATCCATTAGGGGGGAAATCAGGTTGTTCGTGCTGTTGAAACTAACAACTAAAAAAACACATGGAAATGGGAGATATATTTTACCTCACAGGTTAGAGGACAACCTGCAGAAGACAGTCAGCTACATTTTGGAGTGATGCATTTAAATTTAGGGGTCCCTAAACAAAGGAACACAACACTTATTTGTCATAACTCATCGATATCATGTTGACTAGCTACATCGTGATTCCAGTGGGTAACCAACATGGTAAGTGTAACACAACTCTTTTTGTGTTAATCACTTTTTGTTAAATCTCATAAATAGTAACTCTTCCATTTCAGAGCCTGGATTTTCCCCCTGAGGCTAATATCCATATCATGTTGAAATCAATAGAACAGGGGACAAACGTTTAGGGTTCTACATTGTGACATCATTAAAATACTCCTACTACAATGTTAAAACATTCTACATTGTGACATTAATTAATTGATATCATGAAACAACTCCTTCATGTATTTTCTGATGTTTAATCAGAGATCTTTTATCAGAGTATCTCTTCCCACATTGATCACAGCTAGGAGGTTTCTCTCCTGTGTGTGTTCTCTGATGTGATACTAGGCTGGTTAGCCAAGCAAATCTTGTCCCACATTGACTACAGCTATATTGTTTCTCTCCTGTGTGTGTTCTCTGGTGTATAGTGAGATAGCTTGACGTAGAAAAACTCTTCCCACATTGAGTACAGCTATATGGTTTCTCTCCTGTATGAGTTCTCTGGTGTTTAGTGAGAATTAGGTGTATAGTCTGTACCTATCATTATACAGTGAGGTACAGCTGCTACCAGTAGGGCTGAGTGGAGGGTGTATAGTCTATACCTATCATTATACAGTGAGGTACAGCTGCTACCAGTAGGGCTGAGTGGAGGGTGTATAGTCTATACCTATCATTATACAGTGAGGTACAGCTGCTACCAGTAGGGCTGAGTGGAGGGTGTATAGTCTATACCTATCATTATACAGTGAGAATTTTAGATGTAGAAAAACTATTCCCACATTGGTTACAGCTATAAGATTTCTCTCCTGTGTGTGTTCTCTGGTGTAATTTTAGGCTGTCTGGCCGAGTAAAACTCTTCCCACATTGATTACAGGTATAAGCTTTCTCTCCTGTGTGTGTTTTCTGGTGCTTCTTCATATTCTGTGAAGATGAGAATCTTTTTCCACAATCTGAACAATGGAATGGCTTCTCTCCTGTGTGTACTCGCTGGTGTCTAGTCAGATGGCAAGATGAAATATAAGTCTTCCCACATTGATCACAGCAATAAGGTTTCTCTCCTGTGTGTGTTCTCTGTACAGTCAGTTCACTAGATGTAATAAAACTTTTCACACATTGATTACAACTAAAAGATTTCTCTCCTGTGTGTGTCCTCTGGTGTGATAACAGGTTGCTTGACTGAGTAAAACTCTTCCCACATTGAGTACAGCTGTACGGTTTCTCGGTTTCTCTCCTGTATGTGTTCTCTGGTGTATAATCAGATAGCTAGATGTAGTAAAACTCTTCCCACATTGATCACAGCTGTAAGGTTTCTCTCCAGTGTGAATTCTCAGGTGTACTTTTAGTGCTTTTAATCTTAAGTAACTCTTCCCACAATCAAAACAGTGGTGAGATTTCTCTCCTGTATGTGTTCGCTGGTGTATTTTAAGTTCTGATGAAGATTTGCAATGTTTTCCACAGTCAGAGCAGCAGATAGATTTCTTCCCTGTGGGTCTCTGCTGGTTTTTCTTGAGGGGATAGAATCTGGACAGACTCTTCTCTGACTCGTTAGCATCATGATGTTGAGGCTCCCCAGAGGATCCATGATAGTCACGTCTCTCTCCTGTGTGAACAAGTCAGACAGATAGTTAAAGGCTCACAACAGCAGAAATCCACTGTAAAAGGTGATGCCAACAGCGTAGCCATGATACTGTACAACAATTGACGTCTGTAATGAATGTTAAAATTACTTGACAATTGTCTTAAGACAGTCAAGTGAGCAACAATAGTCATATTTAGTCTTGTTTTCACATTAGTAGTAACTAGAAATAAGTAAAAGGTGTTGAACTCCTAAGCAGTGTGCCAGGCGACTTTTGTTCTCAAATATAGGCACCTTTCTGTGTTTCCTAAAATTGCGACAAGGGCGATGCGCACACAATTTGATTGCAGAAACACCTCCCTGCTAATGCAGAAACCGCTAGTTATGGATGTAGTATATCTGCCTGGAGCAAAAATGGTGAGCAAGTGGCCTAAGCTGTGCCATTAGAGATTCTGGGTTCGAGTCCAAGCTCTGTTGCCGGCAGGGATATCCTTGTCTCATCGCGCACTAGCGACTCCTGTGGCGGGCCGGGCGCAGTGCACGCTGACCAGGTTGCCAGGTGTACAGTGTTTCCTCCGACACATTGGTGCTGCTGGCTTCCGGGTTGGATAGGCATTGTGTCAAGAAGCATCGCGGCTAGGTTGGGTTGTGTTTCGGAGGTCGCATGGCTCTCGACCTTCGCCTTTCCAGAGTCCGTATGGGAGTTGCAGCGATGAGACAAGACTGTAAGTACCAATTGGGGAGAAAAAAGGGGTGAAAAAAATATATATATTTAAAAAATGGTGAGCAAAGATTTTAGTTTTCACAATGTATTCTGAATATTACAGCACTAGATCAGGAGTGCTACTCAAGGAAACTCACATTAAGCTCTGTGTCTATTCACTAATTCACCACCATGGGGGAAACTCAGGGGAGTTCTCATAGGCTGACAGCAAATAAAGCCTCCATTTACAGGTTGATTATGATTATTATTATCATAATTTGACACTACTTTGGATTATAATTGTAAGGCTCGTTTGAATGTCCTGATTTAATATAATGTTTGTGTTATTGTCGAAAATGCACTACTTTATATTTAAAAACGACTTCAACCAGTAAAATGATCATTGGCTAGTTTTCCATCAGCCTGACATCAGCCTGACAATGAGATTTTGTCCACTAAGTGTATGCCAAAATGGTCTATAATCTCACCTAAATATAACATAGACCTACTGTAGGACCCATAACTTCACCTAACAACAACATAGATCTAGGACTATAAATCATTTAATATTTTAGGTGAAACAAGGAGACTAAAATGTCTTTGTCATGACAATTCATAACCTGATCACCAGATAATTTTGTGAATAATCCCACTAGGCTACTCTGTAATGTGTTGTCATTCTAAATGTCCTGAATAAAGGAAAATAGCTCTGTGTGTTGTACAATAGCCTATCCACCAAGGAACAGTTCTCTACACATTATGAGCTAAGTATCTCCGTTTCCAAACAGACTAACGAGACCCTACTGTAAATCAAGTAGACAATAACACATTATAAACATCAATTTGTTTGGGATGTTGGATCCAACGTGGAGCACGGCATAACTGTCTTTACCGGTGTAATGAATGAAGAACTACATTTGACTGGCATGAAGAAAATGATTTCCTGGATCAGCTGATGATAGTTGAACATGTGACTGTAACTAAACAGCTACAGTATTAAGTATTATGTGTAATTATATAAGAACCGCATTAATGACAGTATCCATTTTGGTGTTGTCAATAAAGTTAAGGTGACACTCGGTTAGAACCATTGGATTTAGTAAACTGAAATGATTTAGGATTTCTGTGCCCATGAAAACTGTTTTCCCAGCGTAACATAAGGAGACACTAAATGTTACGTTTTTAGAGAGCATTTCAGAGATCTGAATACAAAAAAACTGTCCGACAGCAAGATCCAGTACTTAAGTTAAAGTTCATCATATGACAAGCTTAACGTTATGACTATAACTACTGTTCCCTGAAGGAGGGAAACTAGGTACAACATACTATTAAATCCACACGTTATGACTATAACTACTGTTCCCTGAAGGAGGGAAACTAGGTACAACATACTATTAAATCCACACCTCGCTGGAAGCCCCGCCTTCCACAGGTGATGAGCGTGAGACTCGGATATATTCCTTAAATGATTTAATCCTTAAATTTAATACCTCACTTCCCCGACCCAGGAAGTGGCGGAGCCAAACAGGTGTTGTAACTCGTTCATAACTGGCACGCAGATCGGTAGAAATGGTAAGATAAATTGGCACTTCAAACGGAAATGGAAAAAGTTTGCCTATTTTACCGGAAACTCCAGGAGCATAACGTCAGAATTAACGAAGGCCAGCAGCAGGTGGGGAATTGGTTATTTTCTTCTGGTTATATTGACCTCTGGCTTCCTCAAGTCATTTGTGTGTGTTAATTATTTAATCAAACGCTTGAAGCATCAGTTCAGTTCAAGTTCTGCACATACAGTTGATTTTATTAAAACACATGGGGTGTGTCTATATGGAAAAATACACTTCATAACATTTCAACCAATCATATGGTAGAAAGAAAATACAATTTTTTTTATTTTTTAAATCTGCCCTAGAACATACAACATACATGCATTCAGACCCCTTCCCTTTTTACACATTTGGTTATTATAAAATTGATTTTTTTTTCAATTATCAATTTTCAGACAATACCTCATAAAGACATCACAATACCCCATAAAAGTGAGAAAAAAAGTTTAGAAATGCTTGTATATATATATATATATATATATATATATATATATATATATATATATATATATATATATATATATATATATATATATATATATATATATATATATATATATATACACACACATATATATATCTAGGTCATGCCAGTAGGTTACAGTACGTTGTAACTCTCTAGGTCATGCCAGTTGGTTACAGTAGGTTGTAACTCTCTAGGTCATGCCAGTAGTCTACAGTAGGTTGTAACTCTCTAGGTCATGCCAGTAGACTACAGTAGGTTGTAACTCTCTAGGTCATGCCAGTAGGTTACAGTAGGTTGTAACTCTCTAGGTCATGCCAGTAGGCTACAGTAGGTTGTATCTCTCTAGGTCATGCCAGTAGGTTACAGTAGGTTGTATCTCTCTAGGTCATGCCAGTAGGTTACAGTAGGTTGTAACTCTCTAGGTCATGCCAGTAGGTTACAGTAGGTTGTAACTCTCTAGGTCATGCCAGTAGGCTACAGTAGGTTGTATCCAAGTGGAAACAATTATCAACCCAATGTGGAAAGTGTTGAATTTGGTCAACAACAAAATGAATGGCTTATTTGCTACGTGAGGTTTACTTGATCTAACAGAAGTTTCGTAATGATTGAGTTGTTATGTGGACACGTGACATACCGACAACTTTTATAAAAACACTATAGGAGTTGTCTCCAGATCGCTATGCATATTCATGCTAGTAGCTTAGCATCTCTCTCCATTGAATACAGGCGGTTGACGTCAACAACCCTCATAGAATATAAACAATAGATTACAATAATAAGATGTATCCACCAATCCAAAGACAGGATAGGTGGGAGATAGACAACCCACAGTGCAGCTTTGTGGACAACGACTCCCCTTGTTAGGACGGAGAGACATCTTGTCAGTATATCCATAATCTTTGGTGTAGCCAACCCAACTCTCACATGGCTCTATTGGGGGTCACGGTGTGTAGTAAAACATCACTACATTAAAATCACTACATGCCGTGGCCCCCAGTCTGCGGTCAGCAGATAGACCCTCCTCAAATATATATGTTAAGTCACTTTTTGGAAACGGAACGGAGAAAACAAGGGGTAGCTTGTTCTCTACGTCGTCTGATTCTAGACATATCAGTCATCATCCCAGGGCCCTCCGTTGAAGAGGTATTGACGAGCCAACTCCGAATATCCACAGTTAAAAACTAATTGAAGGCGGTACTTACTGGTGTTACTCAGATCTCCTGTCTCCTCTTCATCTTCCAATGTGACAGTAATCTCTCCTTCCTTCTTCACTCCAAAAACAGCATCATCCTCTTCTTCCTCTTGTTTAACTGAAACGTCTTTCTCTTCACTTTTCACTGTAACAGCCTCACCCTCTACTTGTTGTTTTACTGAGACATCCTCCTCTTCCTTCTCCTCTTTCACGACAATGTTCAGCCCCAGAGCTTCTCTCTCCGTCCAGCAGACCTCCTCTTCTTTAACAGGAGGGGAGTAGTTTAGGGAGCTCATGTTCGGGGATGTTAGCTAGCTAGCTATCATTAGCGACCAGGCTAATGCTAACTTAACCAGCCAGCTACTATAGCTGACTAATAAAAAATAACGTAATATTAAATTAAATAGGTTAACAAGTAGATACGACAGAAGTGTGTCTAAAACACAGTAGCTAATATAGACCGAAAGCGTATAAATAGCTTGAATCTTTCGGCTATGTTGGCTAGCAAGCTACCGAGGTGGTTGACGAGCTGTTTATGAAGAACCGTCCACTAGATTATACGTCACGCTGCAGCATCGCCTGAAAGACGCATATCGCCGTCTGCTGACTGGAGGGAAACGCAGTTGAGGATCACATTTTATATTCAGACTAAGATTATTTTACATGGATTTAATTAAATAATACTATTATATTGAGACATACAAAGACAGGAATGTGTTGATTGATTAGTGAGAATAAAAAATGTTTACTACAGCACATTTAAGACAGTTTCATTCAGTCAAACAACATATAAATAAGTAGCCAGTTACTGTAGGTCTATACTGCTCCTACATGGTGTTACAATACATCATGTAGATGTATATAATGAACAGACTAGGTCTATACTGCTGCTACATGGTGTAACAATACATCATGTAGATGTATATAATGAACAGACTAGGTCTATACTGCTCCTACATGGTGTAACAATACATCATGTAGATGTATATAATGAACAGACTAGGTCTATACTGCTCCTACATGGTGTAACAATACATCATGTAGATGTATATAATGAACAGACTAGGTCTATACTGCTCCTACATGGTGTAACAATACATCATGTAGATGTATATAATGAACAGACTAGGTCTATACTGCTCCTACATGGTGTAACAATACATCATGTAGATGTATATAATGAACAGACTAGGTCTATACTGCTCCTACATGGTGTAACAATACAACATGTAGATGTATATAATGAACAGACTAGGTCTATACTGCTCCTACATGGTGTAACAATACATCATGTAGATGTATATAATGAACAGACTAGGTCTATACTGCTCCTACATGGTGTAACAATACATCATGTAGATGTATATAATGAACAGACTAGGTCTATGCTGCTCCTACATGGTGTAACAATACATCATGTAGATGTATCTAATGAACAGACTAGGTCTATACTGCTCCTACATGGTGTAACAATACATCATGTAGATGTATATAATGAACAGACTAGGTCTATGCTGCTCCTACATGGTGTAACAATACATCATGTAGATGTATATAATGAACAGACTAGGTCTATACTGCTCCTACATGGTGTAACAATACATCATGTAGATGTATATAATGAACAGACTAGGTCTATACTGCTCCTACATGGTGTAACAATACATCATGTAGATGTATATAATGAACAGACTAGGTCTATACTGCTCCTACATGGTGTAACAATACATCATGTAGATGTATATAATGAACAGACTAGGTCTATACTGCTCCTACATGGTGTAACAATACATCATGTAGATGTATATAATGAACAGACTAGGTCTATACTGCTCCTACATGGTGTAACAATACATCATGTAGATGTATATAATGAACAGACTAGGTCTATACTGCTCCTACATGGTGTAACAATACATCATGTAGATGTATATAATGAACAGACTAGGTCTATACTGCTCCTACATGGTGTAACAATACATCATGTAGATGTATATAATGAACAGACTAGGTCTATACTGATCCTACATGGTGTAACAATACATCATGTAGATGTATATAATGAACAGACTAGGTCTATACTGCTCCTACATGGTGTAACAATACATCATGTAGATGTATATAATGAACAGACTAGGTCTATACTGCTCCTACATGGTGTAACAATACATCATGTAGATGTATATAATGAACAGACTAGGTCTATACTGCTCCTACATGGTGTAACAATACATCATGTAGATGTATATAATGAACAGACTAGGTCTATACTGATCCTACATGGTGTAACAATACATCATGTGGGGCTTTAAGGCGATGCTGTTAGTGTGACGTATAATGTAGTGGACGGAACGCTTCTTTCAACAGCAGCAACAGGGAATTTGTACATCAGTCAGTCTGCAATCGCCTGTCGAACAAGCCCAATACCAAACCAATCGGGTGGTTGTTTGATGAAATGAAGCTCCTGGCCCTGCTGTTTGTTTTGATGAGTCCCAGTCTGGAGTCCATTTCCATCTGAGGCAGAGTGCTTCAAGTTGTTTCTGACAGAGGAGCTGGTGGGAAACAGTACAGGAGACCAATCAAATCATCAAATGTATTTATAAAGCCCTTTTTACATCAGCCGATGTCACCAAGTGCTGTACAGAAACAGTCTATGTTATGGAAAGTGCAGGTGTCCTTAATGTTTTGTACACTCAGTATATGTTGTGAATACAAGCTCATTCCCACAGAAAACTACAGAGGGAAGCAGTACCACCCAGTCAACCATCAGACTCCATTGTGAGACGCCTCACAGAGGATATTCAACCATAATTGCAAATCCAAGATGTCAATATCAACAAGGTGCTGATCAGTAAAGAGAAGAGAGACTAACATTCTAGAATGCTCCCTTTTTTCTGCACGGTTCTCACAGTGAGAAACAACAGGATTACAAGAGTGTTCTACGCTGTCTTCATTCGATCCCATTCAAAGTTGCCAATTATTTTATAGGATGAGAATTAAGTGGAGTGACTAATCTTAGCTGGTCTGAGAAAACTGATGAGACTTCTCTCCTTTATGTATACATTGGGCCATTTAAAAAGACACCAATCTGTAAGGCTTCTCTCAAGTGTGTATCCATTGGTGTGTTTTTACATTTCCCAATCGGGAGAAACTCTTGCCACATTAAGAGAAGAAGTAAGGCTTCTCTCCTCTGTGTGTTCTCTGATGACCCTTTTAGCTCAGCTGTTGATAAAAAACAAAATCTACAGTCAGATCAGTGATAATGCTTCTCTCCTTTATGATTACCTTGGTGTCTTTTTAACTGGGCCAGTCGAGAGAAACTCTTTCCACAGTCAGAGCAGGAGTAAGGCTTCTCTCCTGTGTGTATACGTTCATGTCTTTTTAAGTGGCCCAGTCGAGAGAAACTCTATCCACAGTCAGAGCAGGAGTAAGGCTTCTCTCCTGTATGTATACGTGCATGTGTTTTTAAGTTTCCCAGTCGAGAGAAACTCTTTCCACAGTCAGAGCAGGAGTAAGGTTTCACTCCTGTATGTATACGTTCATGTGTTTTTAAGTTTCCCAGTCGAGAGAAACTCTTCCAACAGTCAGAGCAGGAGTAAGGCTTCTCTCCTGTGTGTATTCTCTGATGAACTGTCAGAGACCTTGATGTTGTGAATCTCTTCCCACAGTAATTACAGGGATACAGATTCTCTCCAGTGTGTGTTTTAAGGTGTATTTTTTAGCTTTGATAGAATTGGGAAAATCTCCTCACAATGTGGGCAGTGGTGAGACCTCTTAGCTCTGTGAACTTCCTGCTGTTGCTCTCTGGGATGTAGAGAATGGAGACCATGTTGAGACAATCTCCTCCTCCTCCTCTTCTTCTTTAATGTTGACATTCAGCTCCAGTGTTTGACTGCAGTCTTCCAGCTTCACTGATTCCATCTCTGGATCCTGCAGTGCAAACTGATCTCCACTGTCACAATCAGGACCCAGTGACTGTAGGTTTGGACTCAGTGTGGAAGGAGAGTGGCAGGCTGGGATTGTCCTCACTGTTGACGTTACCGACCTCAGACTGTAGTAATAAAGAGAAAAGGACAGCACAGTTCTTGCGTTTTCCTTATTCTAAAGAATGGTGTGCGCCTACCGGAACTTCCTGTCCCCCCCCACTACTACAGTGCAACAGCGACATCTATTGGACTTCATCCTGAAGTGATTTGTCTGTGTTTCTAGTCTAGAGGTTAACTGATCATTTCATGGTATGACTGTAAACACTGATAAAGTATCATATACATCATGTTGGTATGACTGTAAACACTGATAAAGTACCATATACATCATGTTGGTATGACTGTAAACACTGATAAAGTATCATATACATCATGTTGGTATGACTGTAAACACTGATAAAGTATCACATCCAAATAATCTCAAAATTAAAATTCAAGTATTATATGGCATTTTAAAGATAATCTACTCGTTAATCCAATCACATTGTCTTATTTCAAAAAGGCTTTACGGTGAAAGAAAAACAGATTATTTTAGCATCTCAGCAAAAAAAAAATTAAAAAGCCATTTTCCAAGCACGATAGCCATCACAAAACCAGATATACAGCTAAAATTTAGCACAAACCTTTGACAATCTGAATCAGATGACACTCCTAGGACATCATGTTAGACAATACATGCATTTTTTGTTCGATCAAGTTTATATTTACATCCAAAAAAAAACAATTTCTACATTGGTGCGTGACGTTCAGAAAATGTTTCCTCCCCATAACATCCGGTGAAAAGACACATTTAATTTACCGAAGAACTCATAAAACGTTGAAAAAAAATACAACAATTATTTAAAGAATTAGAGATAATCTACTCCTTTATGCAACCACTTTGTCAGATTTCAAAAATAACGTTACGGAAAAAGCAACATTGTTCAATATTCTGAGTCCAGAATTTAGCCTTCAATGCTAAGCTATACAGTTAGCCTTCAACCACGGCGTCGACAAATCTCTAACAATATGTTGGAAATATTTACTGACCTTTTGCTGATCTTCTGGCGGAATGCACTCGGATGGGCTCCCACTTCCACAAGAAAAATGTTCATTTGTTCTGCAAAAGTCCATCATTTATGTCCAAAATAGGTCCGTTTTGTTGACCCGTCCAGAACTACATGTTACCATGCCAATGTGGCGTGGACGCAAATCCGTAGACGAAATGGCCAAAAAATTCCATTACCGTTTGTAGAAACACGTCAAACGATGTTTCCAATCAATCCTTTAGGGTATTTTTTAACGTCAAATGGGGATAATTTAACAACGGGGCTATAGGTATTCAGTCATACAAGAACAAATAAAAACAACAGCTAAGTCACGTGGATGCGCGTCATAAGACACCTGTTCTCTGATTGGCCAGGGATTGAACGAGACAGATATTTTCTGCCCGGTAACAGATGACGGAATGAAAGAAGTTCCTAAAGATTGTTGACAGCCAATGGAAGAGTCAGGATTTACGTTGCACCTACGATGTCATTGTAGTTTTTTCAAGGTGTTTCAAAAGAAAAACTACATTTCGAATTTCTCCCACTTCCTGATTCAATTTTTTCTCAGTTTTTTTTGCCTGCCGTATGAGTTCTGTTATACTCACAGACACCATTCAAACAGTTTTAGAAACTTCAGAGTGTTTTCTATCCAAATCTACTTATAATATGCATATTCTATTTTATGGGCCAGAGTAGTAACCTGAGGAGGAGAATCACTTAGCCTTTCAACTAATTTTCAAATGATAGGATGCCTATTTAAAAACAGTTTTTCAACATTTCAAGATAGCAGTTAATAAGATCAAACTGAACTAAAGACAGCTGTATCATTTTTTAATTCATTTTGACATATTGTTTGGGACCACTTTTTTTGCTCTGTTTGAAGGCTGTCAGCTTCTTCTCAGGAAGAGAATCCCTTAGCCTTTCGACTAATTTTGGGTTAGTTCGACTAATTTTGGGTTAGTTCTCTCAAGAAGAACTAACCCATCTCAACACGACAGAAAGTAAGACAGGGAAACCAATCTCAACATGACAGAAAGTAAGACAGGAGAACCTATTTCAACATGACAGAGAGTCAGTCAGGAGTCCCTGACCTTATCTTCTCTCAAGAAGATGTCTGGTAGGCCCATTTAAATACATTTTTTGGACATTTCAAGATAGCAGATGTTTGAGTTGGGTCTATTAACACAGCTGTGAGTTGTTATTTTTTTCAATTTTTCATTTTTGACAAAATGAGCAGTCCTGGAAGTGACAGATTTTGACTCATATTGAGTGATAAGACTGAGCTATTTAAAAACACTTTTTCAACATTTCAAGATAGCAGTTAGTTCAGTTTGATCTTATTAAAGACAGCTGTATATTATTTTTTTGGACCCCAAAATATTCTATGTTCACGCCCACTTTTTTTGCACTATGTTCTCCTCCTGAGAAGAAGTTGACAGCCTTCAAACATAGTGACAGGCCAGCTTTAGTGACAGGCCAGCTTTAGTGACAGGCCAGCTTTAGTGACAGGCCAGCTTTAGTGACAGGCCAGTTTTTGTGACAGGCCAGTTTTAGTGACAGGCCAGTTTTAGTGACAGGCCAGTTTTAGGGGTGTGAATACTTTCTGAATGCACTGTATATCAGTATATTAGACTCTCTCTCTCGATGCAGTGATGTTGTTTTCATCACTTCTGGTTTAACACTGCCATCAAGTGGTGATTGTCCAAACTGCACCCCTGTTAAGATATAAAAAGCAAGAGAGATTGGGGGAGAGAGAGCAGAGAGAGAGAGAGAGCAGAGAGCAGAGGGAGAGGGAGAGGGAGAGAGAGAGCAGAGAGCAGAGGGAGAAAGAGAGCAGAGAGAGGGAAGAGAGCAGAGAGAGAGCAGAGAACAGAGAGAGGGCAGAGAACAGAGAAGAGAGCAGAGAGAGCAGATGGAGAGAGAGCAGAAAGATTGCAGAGAGCGAGAGAGAGTGCAGAGAGAGAGCGCAGAGAGAGAGAGTAGAGAGGGAGAGAGAGGAGAGCAGAGCAGACAGTAGAGAGAGCAGAGGACAGAGATGGCAGAGAGAGAGCAGAAAACAGAGAGAGAGAGCTGTGAGAGAGAGCAGAGGGCAGAGAGAGCAGAGAGAGAGAGAGTGCAGAGAGCAGAGCAGATAGAGCAGAGAACACAGAGAGACAGCTGTGAGAGAGAGGCAGAGAGCAAAGAGAGCAGAGAGAAGAGAGAGCAGAGGGAGAGAGAGAGCAGAGGGAGATCGCAGAGAGTGAGAAGAGAGCAGAGAGAGAGAAGAGAGAGGGCAGAGAACAGAGAGCAGAGAGCAGGCTGAGAGAGCAGAGAGAGACTAGAGAGTGACAGAGGGCAGAGAGAGAAGAGAGGGCAGAGAGAGCAGAGAGCAGAGAACAGAAAGTGAGAAGAGAGCAGAGAGAGCAGAGGGAGAGAGAGCAGAGAACACAGAGAGAGCAGAGATCAGAGAGAGCAGAGAGAGAGCAGAGAGTGAGAAGAGAGCAGAGAGTGAGAAGAGAGCAGAGAGAGAGAGAGCAGAGGGAGAGAGAGCAGAGAGAGAGAACAGAGAGAGAGAGCAGAGGGAGAGAGAGCAGAGAGAGAGAACAGAGAGAGAAAGAGCAGAGAGAGAGCAGAGAGAGAGAGAGAGCAGAGAGAGAGAGAGCAGAGAGAGAGAGCAGAGAGAGAGTGAGAAGAGAGCAGAGAGTGAGAAGAAAGAGGTCAGAGAGAGCAGAGAGAGAGCAGAGAGAGCAGAGAGGGCAGAGAGGGCAGAGAGGGCAGAGAGAGAGCAGAGATAAGAGAGAGAGCAGCAGAGCAGAGAGCATTGAGAGCAGAGAGAGATAGCAGAGAGAGAGCAGAGAGCAAAGAGAGAGAGAGAGCAGAGAGTGAGAAAGAGAGAGCAGAGAGTGAGAAAGAGAGAGCAGCAAAAGCAGAGAGCAGAGCGAGAGAGCAGAGAGAGTACAGAGGGAGCAGAGAGATAGAGAGCAGAGAGAATAGAGAGCAGAGAGAGAGCAGAGAGAGAGAGCAGAGAGCAGAGAGAGAGCAGAGAGGGAGCAGAGAGAGAGCAGAGAGAACAGAGAGCATAGAGAGCAGGAAAAGCAGAGAGCAGAGAGAGAGCAGATAGCAGGCTGAGAGAGAGAGCAGAGAGCAGGCTGAGAGAGCAGAGAGAGAGCAGATAGCAGGCTGAGAGAGAGAGCAGAGAGGGCAGAGAGCAGAGAGAGCAGAGAGAACAGAGAGCAGAGAGGGAGAGCAGAGAACAGAGAGAGCAGAGAGAGAGAGAGCGGAGAACAGAGAGCAGAGAGAGAGCAGAGAGAGCAGAGAACAGAGAGAGCAGAGAGAGCAGAGGGAAAGAAAAGAGAGAGAGAGCAGAGAGAGCGAGAAGAGAGGGCAGAGAGAGCAGAGAGAGAGCAGAGAGAGAGAGCACAGAGAGAGAGAGCACAGAGAGAGAGAGCACAGAGAGAGAGAGCACAGAGAGCAGAGAGGGCAGAGAGAGCAGAGATAAGAGAGAGCAGCAGAGCATTGAGAGCAGAGAGAGAGCCGAGTGAGAGAGCAGAGAGCGAGCAGAGCAGAGAGAGCAGAGAGTGAGAGAGAGAGAGCAGAGAGTGAGAAAGAGAGAGCAGAGAGAGAGAGCAGAGAGGGAGCAGAGAGGGCATAGAGAGCAGGAAAAGCAGAGAGCAGAGAGAGAGTACAGAGGGAGCAGAGAGATAGAGAGCAGAGAGCAGTGAGAGAGAGATAGAGAGCAGAGAGAGAGAGCAGAGGGAGCAGAGAGAACAGAGAGCATAGAGAGCAGGCAAAGCAGAGAGCAGAGAGAGAGAGTACAGAGGGAGCAGAGAGATAGAGAGCAGAGAGCAGTGAGAGAGAGATAGAGAGCAGAGAGAGAGAGCAGAGGGAGCAGAGAGAACAGAGAGCATAGAGAGCAGAGAGAGAGAGCAGAGGGAGCAGAGAGAACAGAGAGCATAGAGAGCAGGCAAAGCAGAGAGCAGAGAGAGAGAGCAGAGAGGGAGCAGAGAGAGAGCAGATAGCAGGCTGAGAGAGAGCAGAGAGAGCAGAGAGAGCAGAGAGAGAGAGGGAGAGCGGAGGGCAGAGAGAACAGAGAGAGAGGGAGCAGAGAGAGAGAAGAGTGAGAAGAGTGACCTTGCATCACAACACTCTGTTGCTATAGTGACCCTACATCACAACACTGTTGCTATAGTGACCCTACATCACAACACTGTTGCTATAGTGACCCTGCATCACAACACTCTGTTACTATAGTGATCCTGCATCACAACATTATGTTACTATAGTGATCCTGCATCACAACATTATGTTGCTATAGTGACCCTGCATCACAACACTCTGTTGCTATAGTGACCCTGCATCACAACACTTTGTTGCTATAGTGACCCTGCATCACAGCACTCTGTTGCTATAGTGACCCTGCATCACAACACTCTGTTGCTATAGTGACCCTGCATCACAACACTCTGTTGCTATAGTAACCCTGCATCACAACACTCTGTTGTACATATTTAATTGTTTTGTATTTCATTTCATATTTGACAGAGACATGATGTAAAATCAATAACTAAACTGTTTTCACAATTAACACGTCTTTTCTTGTTTCAAGTATGTTTTATTATGAAAAGTACAATATATCCATGTATACTTGTACAACTATGGAGCGTATGTCCACATATAATTGTACAATTTGTTTTTCAACATAAAAGACAACAAATGATCACATTGGTATTTTAACGGTGTTATTGTAAGAGGTCCTGGGTCAAGGTCCACAATTATAGGAAGACGCGCGTGTGTGTGTGTGTTTGTCCAGTGTGTGTGTGTGTGTGTGTGTGTGTGTTTGTCCAGTGTGTGTGTGTGTGTGTCCAGTGTGTGTGTGTGTCCAGTGTGTGTGTGTGTGTGTCCTGTTTGTCCAGTGTGTGTGTGTGTTTGTCCAGTGAGTGTGTGTGTGTGTGTCCAGTGTGTGTGTGTCCAGTGTGTGTGTGTCCAGTGTGTGTTTGTCCAGTGTGTGTTTGTTTGTCCAGTGTGTGTGTGTTTGTCCAGTGTGTGTGTGTGTGTTTGTGTGTGTGTGTGTGAGTCCAGTGTGTGTGTGTGAGTCCAGTGTGTGTGTGTCCTGTGTGTGTGTGTGTGTGTGTGTGTGTGTGTGTGTGTGTGTGTGTGTGTGTGTGTGTGTGTGTGTGTTTGTCCAGTGTGTGTGTGTGTGTGTGTTTGTCCAGTGTGTGTGTGTGTGTTTGTCCAGTGTGTGTGTGTGTGTGTCCAGTGTGTGTGTGTGTGTGTGTGTTTGTCCAGTGTGTGTGTGTGTGTGTGTGTGTGTGTTTGTCCAGTGTGTGTGTGTGTGTGTTTGTCCAGTGTGTGTGTGTGTGTGTTTGTCCAGTGTTTGTCCAGTGTGTGTGTGTGTGTGTGTTTGTCCAGTGTGTGTGTGTGTGTGTGTTTGTCCAGTGTGTGTGTGTGTGTTTGTCCAGTGTGTGTGTGTGTGTGTGTTTGTCCAGTGTGTGTGTGTGTGTGTGTTTGTCCAGTGTGTGTGTGTGTGTGTTTGTCCAGTGTGTGTGTGTGTGTTTGTCCAGTGTGTGTGTGTGTGTGTGTTTGTCCAGTGTGTGTGTGTGTGTGTGTTTGTCCAGTGTGTGTGTGTGTGTGTGTGTTTGTCCAGTGTGTGTGTGTTTGTCCTGTGTGTGTGTGTCCTGTGTGTGTGTGTGTGTGTGTGTGTGTGTGTGTCCTGTGTGTGTGTGTGTGTGTGTCCTGTGTGTGTGTTTGTCCAGTTTGTGTGTGTGTGTGTGTGTGTGTGTGTGTGTGCGTGTGTGTGTTTGTCCAGTGAGTGTGTGTGTGTCCAGTGTGTGTGTGTCCAGTGTGTGTGTGTCCAGTGTGTGTGTGTGTGTTTGTGTAGTGTGTGTGTGTGTGTGTGTTTGTCCAGTGTGTGTGTGTGTTTGTTTGTCCAGTGTGTGTGTGTTTGTCCAGTGTGTGTGTGTGTGTGTGTGTGTGTCCTGTGTGTGTGTGTGTGTGTGTGTGTGTGTGTGTCCTGTGTGTGTGTGTCCAGTTATTATTTCAGGGACACTGAGTCACCGTCATTCCAAACTGCAAACCATGGATAGAGGGGCTCAGTGAATGTGGAGGTGAATGTGATCAGGTGGGTTAGTGTGTCAGAGGAGGCTCTATAGAAGGACAGAGTGCCGGCTGGCCAGTCCAGATACACTCCTACTCTGTGGGAGCTGGAGGAGGGGACGTCTATGGTAGTGTCATTATTATTGTGCCTGGCAGTGTAACTGCTGTCATCGCAGAACAGACACCAGGACTTGTCATTGTATCCAAGACCACAGTCCTCACCCCATCCTCTCCTGCTGATTCCTTTATATGTCACTCCTATAACAGCCCCCCCACTCCACTCTACCTCCCAGTAACAGCGCCCAGTCAGACCCTCTCTACACAGCACCTGTCCCCAGTCCTCAAATCTCTCTGGGTGATCAGGATACGGCTGCTCCTCTCTCCTACATGTCACCTTTCTGTTCTCCTCAGACAGAGAGAGGTGTCTGTTTACTGTGTTTGGGTCCAGTGTGAGATCACAGACATCTGATGGATGAAACCAGACACAATATTAGAAATCATCATCATTCACATTAGAATGTTAACTCACTTTTCACTAATTCATTTAATCTAGATGTTTCTAGGTATCAAAATGAGAAGTTAAGGTAACTTGAGACTTGTTGAATGATCATATGTTATACTGTATGGTAATATAAAACACACTTATTCCCATTAATTACACACACACACACACACACACACACACATTGTCAAAGCAACTCTTTGTAAACGTTGGTGTCCCTGGTTTCTGCTTCTGTAGAACTACAGATGATATTTATTATGACCAAGTCAGTAATGATGATGGTCTTTGACTTGAATTAAGACTTATTCTTAGTCATATTCTTCACAGCAGTCAAACACTCACATTTTCTAATCCCAGGTTTCATTGTGTACTCTCCACCATGTTCCACACTGTAGCGGTAAGCAGAAAAACAGACAGTCATTGAGGGATACACCTGAACTCTCACACACACACACACACACACACACACCTTTGGCCAAGTGGTGGTAAGAATGTTTGTCTTAACTAGCCTGAAAAGTCAAACATGTCTGATATGAACATTGACATAAACCCTCTACATACTTGAGTTTCTCCAGTCTGCAGTGTGGATCCTCCAGTCCAGCAGAGAGCAGTCTGACTCCTGAGTCTCCTGGGTGATTGTAGCTCAGGTCCAGCTCTCTCAGCTGTGAGGGGTTTGACTTCAGAGCTGAGACCAGAGAAGCACAGCCTTCCTCTGTCACTTGACAGCGTGACAGCCTGCAAAGAGTCAAATCATATTAAAACCACACTGCTATTCTTCGGTGGTGAAAATAATGGCAGTATATTTTTTCAACATATTCAGATACATCAGTGTCCTGAAACCTGCCATATCTATTCATAAATTAATGTAGCATTATTAGAAATGACAAATTATCAAAGTTTTGCCTGCAGATAGAAACATGTATAGTACAAATATTTGAGTACACCCTTGCTGTCTCTGCCTTGTCGGTTCCCCTCTTCCCACTGGGATTCTCTGCCTCTAACCCTTTTACAGGGGCTGAGTCACTGACTTACTGGTGTTCTTCCATGCCGTCCATGGGAGGGGTGCGTCACTTGAGTAGGTTGAGCCACTGACGTGGTCTTCCTGTCTGGGTTGGCGCCCCCCCCTTGGGTTGTGCCGTGGCGGAGTTCTTTGTGGGCTATACTCGGCCTTGTCTTCGGACGGTAAGTTGGTGGTTGTAGATATCCCTCTAGTGGTGTGGGGGCTGTGCCTTGGCATAGTGGGTGGGGTTATATCCTGCCTGTTTGGCCCTGTCCGGGGGTATCATCGGATGGGGCCACAGTGTCTCCTGATCCCTCCTGTCTCAGCTTCCAGTATTTATGCTGCAGTAGTTTATGTGTCGGGGGGCTAGGGTCAGTCTGTTACATCTGGAGTATTCTCTTGTCTTATCCGGTGTCCTGTGTGAATGTAAATATGCTCTCTCTAATTCTCTCTTTCTCTCTTTCTTTCTCTCGGAGGACCTGAGCCCTAGGACCATGCCTCAGGACTACCTGGCATGATGACTCCTTGCTGTCCCCAGTCCACCTGGCCATGCTGCTGCTCCAGTTTCAACTGTTCTGCCTGCGGCTACGGAACCCTGACCTGTTCACCGGACGTGCTTGTTGCACCCTCGACAACTACTATGATTATTATTATTTGACCATGCTGGTCATTTACGAACATTTTAACATCTTGACCATGTTCTGTTATAATATCCACCCGGCACAGCCAGAAGAGGACTGGCCACCCCTCATAGCCTGGTTCCTCTCTAGGTTTCTTCCTAGGTTTTTGGCCTTTCTCAGGAGTTTTTCCTAGGGACTTTTTCCCAGACACCGTGCTTCTTTCACATGCATTGCTTGCTGTTTGGGGTTTTAGGCTGGGTTTCTGTACAGCACTTTGAGATTTCAGCTGATGTACGAAGGGCTATATAAATACATTTGATTTGATTTGATTTGAGTAGACTGACCAGACCAGTTTAAAAGCAGTATCAGTCAAAAGACAGACAGTGAGGTATCAGATTTAGATTGTATTGAGTATACAGTCCACACCATATCTATTTTGACAGTGAAGCTAACATTTTAAATGTGGCTCTAAACTCCAACATTTTGGATTTCAGATCAAATGTTTCAAATGAGATGACATTGACGCATTTGCAGTTTGTTTTGGTTGTGTTTTGGGTTATGTTTTGCCAAATAGAAACTGAATGGTGGATGATGACTGGATTAATTTTCTGTCTAAGTGAATAGATAACATGTTTCTAACATGTTTCATTTCTACTAAATGAATCCTGATGACAACATGATTAATACAAATCATGAATGAATCATGAATAATAATGATGAGAAAGTTAGAGGCTACAACAAAACATGCTAACCTCTCACCATTACCAATAACAGAGGCTACAACAAAACATGCTAACCTCTCACCATTACCAATAACAGAGGATACAACAAAACATGCGAACCTCTCACCATTACCAATAACAGAGGCTACAACAAAACATGCTAACCACTCACCATTACCAATAACAGAGGCTACAACAAAACATGCTAACCTCTTAACATTACCAATAACAGAGGCTACAACAAAACAGGCTAACCTCTCACCATTACTAATAACAGAGGATACAACAAAACATGCTAACCTCTCACCACTACCAATAACAGAGGCTACAACAAAACATGTTAACCTCTCACCATTACTAATAACAGAGGATACAACAAAACATGCTAACCTCTCACCATTACCAATAACAGTGGATACAACAAAACATGCTAACCTCTCACCACTACCAATAACAGAGGCTACAACAAAACATGCTAACCTCTCACCATTACCAATAACAGAGACTACAACAAAACAGCTAACCTCTCACCATTACCAATAACAGAGGCTACAACAAAACATGCTAACCTCTCACCATTACCAATAACAGAGGATACAACAAAACATGCTAACCTCTCACCATTACCAATAACAGAGGATACAACAAAACATGCTAACCTCTCACCACTACCAATAACAGAGGCTACAACAAAACATGTTAACCTCTCAACATTACCAATAACAGAGAATACAACAAAATATGCTAACCTCTCAACATTGCCAATAACAGAGACTACAACAAAACATGCTAACCTCTCACCATAACCAATAACAGAGGATACAACAAAACATGCTAACCTCTCACCATTACCAATAACAGAGGCTACAACAAAACATGCTAACTTCTCACCATTACCAATAACAGAGGCTACAACAAAACATGCTAACCTCTCACCATTACCAATAACAGAGGCTACAACAAAACATGCTAACCTCTCACCATTACCAATAACAGAGGCTACAACAAAACATGCTAACCTCTCACCATTACCAATAACAGAGGCTACAACAAAACATGCTAACCTCTCACCATTACCAATAACAGAGGCTACAACAAAACATGCTAACCTCTCACCATTAACCTCAAATAAAAGGTGACATTCTGTACTGTCACCTAATATGAAACATTCTACCTCAAATCCAAAATGCTGGAGCATAGCACCAAATTTAAAATGTAAGCTTCACTGTCCAAACACATATGGTGTGGACTATGTGTGTCTGGTAAACACATGTGGATCTGGTGAACAGTTATCACTTGTTGACCAACTACAGGAATACTTACCTCAGAGTCTCCAGTTTACAGTGGGGATTCCCTAGTCCAGCAGAGAGCAGCTTCACTCCTGAATCCTTCAGGTCATTGTTACTCAGGTCCAGCTCTCTCAGGTGTGAGGGGTTTGAACTGAGAACTGAGGCCAACACTTCACAGAATGAGTCTGTGAGTTTACAGCCAGCTAGTCTGCCAACACAGAAGAAATACAATGACAGACAGGTTGTATTAAAAGTTATTCTCAGCTTTCCTAGCTTACACAGTTATGGTGCACGAATAATGTACACGCTGTGCATTCATGGCTCAATGCTACAACTTTACTGATCAGTTTGTATTGTAGTTTAAGAGTTTTCAGCTGATAGAAAGTTTAGTCAGCCAATGAAAATACTGTTGTTCCTACATTCAGTAAAGTTTGGTCTGAGGGATAGTCACATGAGTACTTACAGAGCCAGTTAGCCAGTGAAAATACTGCTATAACTACAATTTATTTTGGTGTGCGATATTTACAGTGATACTTACAGCGCTTTCCTGCAGCCTCTCACCGCTGGGAGCAGTCTCCTACGACCCTCCTCTGATGTCTTGTATTCCTTCAGGTTAAACACATCCAGAACCTCCTCTGATATCTGCAGCATGTAGGCCAGCGCTGAACACTGAGCAAGGGAGAGGTTTTTGGATCTGTTCTCTGACCTCAAGTACTCTTGGACTTCCTCCTGTACTGAATGGTCTTTCATCTCTATCAGACAGTGGAAGAGATTGATGCACCTCTCAGGGGACATGTTCTTCCTCTGCATCACCTTAAGAGATCGGATTGTTTTCTGGATGCTCTCCGGACTGCTTTCTGTCTGTGTCACCAGACCTCGTAGGAGTTTCTGATTGGACTCCAGTGACATGCCATGAAGGAAGCGGACAAAAAGGTCCAGGTGTCCATTCTTACTCTCCAAGGCTTTATCCACGGTACTCTTCAGCAGCTCATGCAAGGTTAGCTCTTCAGACACACCTCTAGACTTTCTCTTGAGGAAGGGCTTCAGTGCATCCATGTTCCTGGTTGTGTAACAATGGTACATGTAGACAGCTGAGAGAAACTCCTGAATGCTCAGATGAACAAAGCAGTACACCACTCTCTGAAATAACACAGACTCTTCTTTAAAGATTTGTGTGCACACTCCTGAGTACACTGAGGCTTCTTTGACATCAAGGCCACACTCTTTCAGGTCTTCTTCATAGAACATGAGATTACCCTTCTCCAGATTGTCAAACGCCAGCTTCCCCAGCTTCAGAAGAATTTCCTTATCTGACTCCATTAGCTCCTCTTGATCCATCTCATCTCTTCCATGATATTTCTGGTTCTTCAGGCTGGTCTGAATGAGCAGGAAGTGTATGGACATCTCAGTCAGAGTCGTGGGCATCTCTCTCCTCTTGTCTGTACTCAACATGTGTTCAAGGACTATTGCAGAAATCCAACAGAACACTGGCATGTGGCACATGATGTGGAGGCTCCTTGATGTCTTTATGTGTGAGATGATTCTGTTGGCCAGGTCCTCATCACTGAATCTCTTCCTGAAGTACTCCTCCTTCTGTGGGTCATTAAACCCTCGTACCTCTGTCACCTGGTCAATACACTTAGGGGGGGATCTGATTGGTTGCTGCTGGTCGGGAGGTTATCCATAGGAGAGCAGAGGGAAGCAGATTCCCCTTGATGAGGTTTGTCAGCAGAACATCAACAGATGATGTCTGGGTGACATCAGACACCTTTTCATTGTGCTGGAAATCCAAAGGAAGTCTCCTTTCATCCAAACCATCAAAGATGAACATAGCTTTACAGGCAGTGAGTTTCTTTGCATTGCCTATGTCTAGTTCTGTGTGGAAGTCATTTAAAAGCCTGAGAAGACTGTACTGGAGATCTTTGATCAAGTTCAGCTCCCGGAAAGGAAGCACAAATATGATCTCCACATCTTGGTTTGCCTTCCCTTCAGCCCAGTCTAGGATGAACTTCTGCACAGAGACTGTTTTTCCGATGCCAGCGATGCCCTTGGTCAGCACAGTTCTGATGCTTCTCTCTTGGCCAGGTAAGGGTTTAAAGATGTCATTGCAGTGGATTGCTGTGTCATGTGAGGTTGGTGTCCTGGATGCTGTCTCTAGCTGCCACACCTCATGTTCATTGTTAACACCTTCACTCTCTCCTTCTGTGATGTAGAGCTCTGTGTAAATCCTGTTGAGGGGAGTTTGGTTCCCTGCTGTTTCCATGCCTTCTATCACACATTCATACCTCCTTTTCAGACTGTCTTTATGGTTTACTATAGCTCTCTGCAGGCTGTCATCCACTACAAGGGAAGTGTAAAAGGATGTAGGGATGTGTATCAGACACATTCATTGACAGGTGGATCTTCCACAACTACAGTAACTTATATTATCTCATATTATTGTAGTTAACTACATTTAAATCATATTGAGGTATTGACTTAGCACAGGTCTGCAAGTGTTCTTACTGTTTTCAGAGCCTCTTGCATCATTGGGTTCCCCCAGGTGCTGTAGTACAGGAAGTGTTCTGGATCTCTTTCTACACTGAGGACAGTCATAGTCTCCTGAAGGAGCAGGTTTCTCCCAGTATCTGGTGATGCACTGTCTGCAGAACCTGTGTCCACAGGTGATAGAGACTGGATCCCTCAGAACCTGCTGACACACTGCACACCTGGACTGATCCTCTGGCAGAGTAGACCATCCACTACAGAGATAAAGGAGAGAGAGAGATACTGATCCTCTAACAGAGTAGACCATCCACTACAGAGATAAAGGAGAGAGAGAGATACTGATCCTCTAACAGAGTAGACCATCCACTACAGAGATAAAGGAGAGAGAGAGATACTGATCCTCTGGCAGAGTAGACCATCCACTACAGAGATAAAGAAGGGTGCAGTAATTCCTCTAATAAACACAGGTACAAGAAATGACACATTACTACAACAACAACAACAACAACAAACATCTAGTGACCTAAAGCCTTGACACTAATTATTTAACCCGTCTCCTCCCCTTCATCTACACTGACTGAAGGGGATTTAACAAGTGACATCAATAAGGGATCATTCACCTTGTCAATCTACGTCATGGAAAAAGCTTGTGTTCATAATGTTTTGTACACTCACTGTATAAAATATATGACATAAACAACAAATGATAAGCAGATGCTTTACAGTATATACTCAGATACACAAAATACATCAGGTTTCAGATCTTGAAGGTTCTCCTCTTCAATAGAAATATCATCAATTCTGACCAGTAACTTACCTGGGGTCAAAGGTCCCTGATCCATCACTAAAATGTATAGGATGATGCATAGAGGAGTCACTCTTCATGGACAGATGACTGGGTACAGGAGAGACTGGTCTCAGAGTTTGGTTGGAGAATCTGGAAAACATAATGAATCACCATCAAACTACATTATATAATAAATAAAACCATATTTCAATAGATAAAATACATTACATAAAGCACTAAAATATATGCTGACATAAAGCATTACATTATGTGCCATGACATAAAGCATTACATTATGTGCCATTACATAAAGCATTACATTATGTGCCATTACATTAATTAAGCATTGAATTATGTGACATTACATAAAGCATTACATTATGTGCCATTACATAAAGCATTACATTATGTGACATTACATTAATTAAGCAAAGAATTATGTGCCATTACATGAATTAAGCATTGAATTATGCAACATTACATGAATTAAGCATTGAATTATGTGCCATTACATTAATTAAGCATTGAATTATGTGCCATTACATTAATTAAGCATTGAATTATGTGCCATTACATTAATTAAGCATTGAATTATGTGACATTACATTAATTAAGCATTGAATTATGTGACATTACATTAATTAAGCATTGAATTATGTGCCATTACATTAATTAAGCAAAGAATTATGTGCCATTATATTAATTAAGCATTGAATTATGTGACATTACATTAATTAAGCATTGAATTATGTGACATTACATTAATTAAGCATTGAATTATGTGACATTACATTAATTAAGCATTGAATTATGTGACATTACAATAATTAAGCATTGAATTATGTGACATTACATTAATTAAGCATTGAATTATGTGACATTACATTAATTAAGCATTGAATTATGTGACATTACATTAATTAAGCATTGAATTATGTGACATTACATTAATTAAGCATTGAATTATGTGACATTACATTAATTAAGCATTGAATTATGTGACATTACATTAATTAAGCATTGAATTATGTGAAATAACATTAATTAAGCATTGAATTATGTGACATTACATTAATTAAGCATTGAATTATGTGACATTACATTAATTAAGCATTGAATTATGTGACATTACATTAATTAAGCATTGAATTATGTGACATTACATTAATTAAGCATTGAATTATGTGACATTACATTAATTAAGCATTGAATTATGTGACATTACATTAATTAAGCATTGAATTATGTGACATTACATTAATTAAGCATTGAATTATGTGACATTACATAAAGCATTACATTATGTGACATTACATAAATCAACAAACAGCAACAAACAAAATAAATGTAAAAACATTAAGAACACCCTCCTAATATTGAGTCACATACAGATACTGATTCACTTCATCTCAGTTCCACTTGAATCCTTAAGAGTCTATTGATGCACATACTTTATAGTATGTCTATATATACAGTACCAGTCTATGAGACTATAAGGAGTATCAGTACTGAGTCAATGTGCAGGGGTACCAGGTAGTTGAGGTAATAATGAGACTATAAGGAGTACCAGTACTGAGTCAATGTGCAGGGGTACCAGGTAGTTGAGGTAATAATGAGACTATAAGGAGTACCAGTACTGAGTCAATGTGCAGGGGTACCAGGTAGTTGAGGTAATAATGAGACTATAAGGAGTACCAGTACTGAGTCAATGTGCAGGGGTACCAGGTAGTTGAGGTAATAATGAGACTATAAGGAGTACCAGTACTGAGTCAATGTGCAGGGGTACCAGGTAGTTGAGGTAATAATGAGACTATAAGGAGTACCAGTACTGAGTCAATGTGCAGGGGTACCAGGTAGTTGAGGTAATAATGAGACTATAAGGAGTACCAGTACTGAGTCAATGTGCAGGGGTACCAGGTAGTTGAGGTAATAATGAGACTATAAGGAGTACCAGTACTGAGTCAATGTGCAGGGTACCAGGTAGTTGAGGTAATAACGAGACTATAAGGAGTACCAGTACTGAGTCAATGTGCAGGGGTACCAGGTAGTTGAGGTAATAATGAGACTATAAGGAGTACCAGTACTGAGTCAATGTGCAGGGGTACCAGGTAGTTGAGGTAATAATGAGACTATAAGGAGTACCAGTACTGAGTCAATGTGCAGGGGTACCAGGTAGATGAGGTAATAATGAGACTATAAGGAGTACCAGTACTGAGTCAATGTGCAGGGGTACCAGGTAGTTGAGGTAATAATGAGACTATAAGGAGTACCAGTACTGAGTCAATGTGCAGGGGTACCAGGTAGTTGAGGTAATAATGAGACTATAAGGAGTACCAGTACTGAGTCAATGTGCAGGGGTACCAGGTAGTTGAGGTAATAATGAGACTATAAGGAGTACCAGTACTGAGTCAATGTGCAGGGGTACCAGGTAGTTGAGGTAATAATGAGACTATAAGGAGTACCAGTACTGAGTCAATGTGCAGGGGTACCAGGTAGTTGAGGTAATAACGAGACTATAAGGAGTACCAGTACTGAGTCAATGTGCAGGGGTACCAGGTAGTTGAGGTAATAATGAGACTATAAGGAGTACCAGTACTGAGTCAATGTGCAGGGGTACCAGGTAGTTGAGGTAATATGTACATGTAGGTAGGGGTAAAAGTGACTAGGCTATCAGGATATAGATTACATCTCCTCATCCAAGGAGTGAACACACACACACAGAGGGAATGTGGTGTTTGTTTAATATTGTTTTAGGACTATGAAAATGGATAAAAGGATTAGCCTATGGATTATGAAAACAACCAAAAGAAATGTGAAAATGGGAGAGGAGAAATGACTAGAGACAGTGTTGTTTAACTCACTGACCATGACCCATGAGTTCTTCTTACCTTTGTTCAGTAGAAAAGTCTCCCTCTCTAAAGTCAATAGATAGACCCATAGACTGGTCACTCTTCATGGACACACAGCTGGGAACAGGGGAGGCTGGTCTCTCCTGCTTGATTGGTCTTCAACACAACAGAGACAAACATTACATCTCTCATCTACTCTGATCTCAGATGGGAAACATAAGAAGAGTTCCAAAACGCAACATATCACTTTACAGAAATGTTGGTAAATGAGATTTTATTGTTTAAAGAAATTAGGAAAGATATAGTTTTTTTTCTTTCACTATCTAATCATGGCATGGGGTTGATCAATGACAGACATGTATTTGTTTAAAATCTATCACTTGATGGTTTCATTTCAGAGAGACAAATAATAATGGTTTTTTTGCAAAATGCTGTATATCTGCCTGAATCTAAATTGACTTGATTTGCCCTGATGAAATATGTATCAACCCCAACAAGAAAAATCCCTTAATTATAATCCACATTATTTTCCTGCAGTGAGAAACTGGGTCAAATTAAGATATGGCATCTGTAAATGCATTCATCTTTAGATATCTAGGTGAGACAACCACATATCAAAGTCAAATAAACAGGATACTAACATTCCATTCCTTATAAACAATGGACATATTGCGTTTCGCAAATAAAAAACTGTTTTATACACATCTCAAATCTATTAATAAAAAATGTGATAACATTAATATTGAAGGAACACACCCATAAGCAATCTGATGAAAAAACAAATGTGATTTTTGGGGGGGATAAAGCTTTTTGGAAATAAACTTAATAATTATTCAACAAAATTGTAATCTCACCTCTTAGCTTTGGTGTCATGTTCCCCAGAGAGACTCATTTTAGAGGCAGGGCCCCCTTCCTTCCTCTCCCCAGAGAGACTCATTTTAGAGCACTGACCCCTGTAAACAGAGATCCAACATGTTGGTTGTGGTTAACACAGTGACAACTAAACAGAGATCCAGCATGTTGGTTGTGGTTAACACAGTGACAACTAAACAGAGATCCAGTATGTTGGTTGTGGTTAACACAGTGACAACTAAACAGAGATCCAGCATGTTGGTTGTGATTAACACAGTGACAACTAAACAGAGATCCAGCATGTTGGTTGTGGTTAAAACAGTGACAACTAAACAGAGATCCAGCATGTTGGTTGTGGTTAACACAGTGACAACTAAACAGAGATCCAGCATGGTGGTTGTGGTTAACACAGTGACAACTAAACAGAGATCCAGCATGTTGGTTGTGGTCAACACAGTAATAACTAAACAGAGATCCAGCATGTTGGTTGTGGTTAACACAGTGACAACTAAACAGAGATCCAGCATATTGGTTGTGGTTAACACAGTGACGTCCTAAACAGAGATCCAGCATGTTGGTTGTGGTTAACACAGTGACAACTAAACAGAGATCCAACATGTTGGTTGTGGTTAACACAGTGACAACTAAACAGAGATCCAGCATGTTGGTTGTGGTTAACACAGTGACGTCCTAAACAGAGATCCAGCATGTTGGTTGTGGTTAACACAGTGACAACTAAACAGAGATCCAGCATGTTGGTTGTGGTTAACACAGTGACAACTAAACAGAGATCCAACATGTTGGTTGTGGTTAACACAGTGACAACTAAACAGAGATCCAGCATGTTGGTTGTGGTTAACACAGTGACGTCCTAAACAGAGATCCAGCATGTTGGTTGTGGTTAACACAGTGACAACTAAACAGAGATCCAGCATGTTGGTTGTGGTTAACACAGTAACAACTAAACAGAGATCCAGCATGTTGGTTGTGGTTAACACAGTGACAACTAAACAGAGATCCAGCATGTTGGTTGTGGTTAACACAGTGACAACTAAACAGAGATCCAGCATGTTGGTTGTGGTTAACACAGTGACAACTAAACAGAGATCCAGCATGTTGGTTGTGGTTAACACAGTGACAACTAAACAGAGATCCAGCATGTTGGTTGTGGTTAACACAGTGACGTCCTAAACAGAGATCCAACATGTTGGTTGTGGTTAACACAGTGACAACTAAACAGAGATCCAACATGTTGGTTGTGGTTAACACAGTGACGTCCTAAACAGAGATCCAGCATGTTGGTTGTGGTTAACACAGTGACAACTAAACAGAGATCCAGCATATTGGTTGTGGTTAACACAGTGACGTCCTAAACAGAGATCCAGCATGTTGGTTGTGGTTAACACAGTGACAACTAAACAGAGATCCAACATGTTGGTTGTGGTTAACACAGTGACGTCCTAAACAGAGATCCAGCATGTTGGTTGTGGTTAACACAGTGACAACTAAACAGAGATCCAGCATGTTGGTTGTGGTTAACACAGTGACAACTAAACAGAGATCCAGCATGTTGGTTGTGGTTAACACAGTGACAACTAAACAGAGATCCAACATGTTGGTTGTGGTTAACACAGTGACAACTAAACAGAGATCCAGCATGTTGGTTGTGGTTAACACAGTAACAACTAAACAGAGATCCAACATGTTGGTTGTGGTTAACACAGTGACAACTAAACAGAGATCCAGCATGTTGGTTGTGGTTAACACAGTGACAACTAAACAGAGATCCAGCATGTTGGTTGTGGTTAACACAGTGACGTCCTAAACAGAGATCCAGCATGTTGGTTGTGGTTAACACAGTGACGTCCTAAACAGAGATCCAGCATGTTGGTTGTGGTTAACACAGTGACAACTAAACAGAGATCCAGCATGTTGGTTGTGGTTAACACAGTAACAACTAAACAGAGATCCAGCATGTTGGTTGTGGTTAACACAGTGACAACTAAACAGAGATCCAGCATGTTGGTTGTGATTAACACAGTGACAACTAAACAGAGATCCAGCATGTTGGTTGT
Organism: Salmo trutta; assembly: GCF_901001165.1. Lineage (NCBI taxonomy): Eukaryota > Metazoa > Chordata > Actinopteri > Salmoniformes > Salmonidae > Salmo > Salmo trutta. Next base: position 2,543,293 of record NW_021822911.1, on the reverse strand, counting down.
GGTTAACACAGTGACAACTAAACAGAGATCCAGCATGTTGGTTGTGGTTAACACAGTGACAACTAAACAGAGATCCAGCATGGTGGTTGTGGTTAACACAGGGACAACTAAACAGAGATCCAGCATGTTGGTTGTGGTCAACACAGTAATAACTAAACAGAGATCCAGCATGTTGGTTGTGGTTAACACAGTGACAACTAAACAGAGATCCAGCATGTTGGTTGTGGTTAAAACAGTGACAACTAAACAGAGATCCAGCATGTTGGTTGTGGTTAACACAGTGACAACTAAACAGAGATCCAGCATGGTGGTTGTGGTTAACACAGGGACAACTAAACAGAGATCCAGCATGTTGGTTGTGGTCAACACAGTAATAACTAAACAGAGATCCAGCATGTTGGTTGTGGTTAACACAGTGACAACTAAACAGAGATCCAGCATATTGGTTGTGGTTAACACAGTGACGTCCTAAACAGAGATCCAGCATGTTGGTTGTGGTTAACACAGTGACAACTAAACAGAGATCCAACATGTTGGTTGTGGTTAACACAGTGACAACTAAACAGAGATCCAGCATGTTGGTTGTGGTTAACACAGTGACGTCCTAAACAGAGATCCAGCATGTTGGTTGTGGTTAACACAGTGACAACTAAACAGAGATCCAGCATGTTGGTTGTGGTTAACACAGTGACAACTAAACAGAGATCCAACATGTTGGTTGTGGTTAACACAGTGACAACTAAACAGAGATCCAGCATGTTGGTTGTGGTTAACACAGTGACGTCCTAAACAGAGATCCAGCATGTTGGTTGTGGTTAACACAGTGACAACTAAACAGAGATCCAGCATGTTGGTTGTGGTTAACACAGTAACAACTAAACAGAGATCCAGCATGTTGGTTGTGGTTAACACAGTGACAACTAAACAGAGATCCAGCATGTTGGTTGTGGTTAACACAGTGACAACTAAACAGAGATCCAGCATGTTGGTTGTGGTTAACACAGTGACAACTAAACAGAGATCCAGCATGTTGGTTGTGGTTAACACAGTGACAACTAAACAGAGATCCAGCATGTTGGTTGTGGTTAACACAGTGACGTCCTAAACAGAGATCCAGCATGTTGGTTGTGGTTAACAAAGTGACAACTAAACAGAGATCCAGCATGTTGGTTGTGGTTAACACAGTGACAACTAAACAGAGATCCAGCATGGTGGTTGTGGTTAACACAGGGACAACTAAACAGAGATCCAGCATGTTGGTTGTGGTCAACACAGTAACAACTAAACAGAGATCCAGCATGTTGGTTGTGGTTAACACAGTGACAACTAAACAGAGATCCAGCATATTGGTTGTGGTTAACACAGTGACGTCCTAAACAGAGATCCAGCATGTTGGTTGTGGTTAACACAGTGACAACTAAACAGAGATCCAACATGTTGGTTGTGGTTAACACAGTGACAACTAAACAGAGATCCAGCATGTTGGTTGTGGTTAACACAGTGACAACTAAACAGAGATCCAGCATGTTGGTTGTGGTTAACACAGTGACGTCCTAAACAGAGATCCAGCATGTTGGTTGTGGTTAACACAGTGACGTCCTAAACAGAGATCCAGCATGTTGGTTGTGGTTAACACAGTGACAACTAAACAGAGATCCAGCATGTTGGTTGTGGTTAACACAGTAACAACTAAACAGAGATCCAGCATGTTGGTTGTGGTTAACACAGTGACAACTAAACAGAGATCCAGCATGTTGGTTGTGATTAACACAGTGACAACTAAACAGAGATCCAGCATGTTGGTTGTGGTTAACACAGTGACAACTAAACAGAGATCCAGCATGTTGGTTGTGGTTAACACAGTGACAACTAAACAGAGATCCAGCATGGTGGTTGTGGTTAACACAGGGACAACTAAACAGAGATCCAGCATGTTGGTTGTGGTCAACACAGTAATAACTAAACAGAGATCCAGCATGTTGGTTGTGGTTAACACAGTGACAACTAAACAGAGATCCAGCATATTGGTTGTGGTTAACACAGTGACGTCCTAAACAGAGATCCAGCATGTTGGTTGTGGTTAACACAGTGACAACTAAACAGAGATCCAACATGTTGGTTGTGGTTAACACAGTGACAACTAAACAGAGATCCAGCATGTTGGTTGTGGTTAACACAGTGACAACTAAACAGAGATCCAGCATGTTGGTTGTGGTTAACACAGTGACGTCCTAAACAGAGATCCAGCATGTTGGTTGTGGTTAACACAGTGACAACTAAACAGAGATCCAGCATGTTGGTTGTGGTTAACACAGTAACAACTAAACAGAGATCCAGCATGTTGGTTGTGGTTAACACAGTGACAACTAAACAGAGATCCAGCATGTTGGTTGTGGTTAACACAGTGACAACTAAACAGAGATCCAGCATGTTGGTTGTGGTTAACACAGTGACAACTAAACAGAGATCCAGCATGTTGGTTGTGGTTAACACAGTGACAACTAAACAGAGATCCAGCATGTTGGTTGTGGTTAACACAGTGACGTCCTAAACAGAGATCCAGCATGTTGGTTGTGGTTAACAAAGTGACAACTAAACAGAGATCCAGCATGTTGGTTGTGGTTAACACAGTGACAACTAAACAGAGATCCAGCATGGTGGTTGTGGTTAACACAGGGACAACTAAACAGAGATCCAGCATGTTGGTTGTGGTCAACACAGTAACAACTAAACAGAGATCCAGCATGTTGGTTGTGGTTAACACAGTGACAACTAAACAGAGATCCAGCATATTGGTTGTGGTTAACACAGTGACGTCCTAAACAGAGATCCAGCATGTTGGTTGTGGTTAACACAGTGACAACTAAACAGAGATCCAACATGTTGGTTGTGGTTAACACAGTGACGTCCTAAACAGAGATCCAGCATGTTGGTTGTGGTTAACACAGTGACAACTAAACAGAGATCCAGCATGTTGGTTGTGGTTAACACAGTAACAACTAAACAGAGATCCAGCATGTTGGTTGTGGTTAACACAGTGACAACTAAACAGAGATCCAGCATGTTGGTTGTGGTTAACACAGTGACAACTAAACAGAGATCCAGCATGTTGGTTGTGGTTAACACAGTGACAACTAAACAGAGATCCAGCATGTTGGTTGTGGTTAACACAGTGACAACTAAACAGAGATCCAGCATGTTGGTTGTGGTTAACACAGTGACGTCCTAAACAGAGATCCAGCATGTTGGTTGTGGTTAACACAGTGACAACTAAACAGAGATCCAACATGTTGGTTGTGGTTAACACAGTGACAACTAAACAGAGATCCAGCATGTTGGTTGTGGTTAACACAGTAACAACTAAACAGAGATCCAGCATGTTGGTTAACACAGTGACAACTAAACAGAGATCCAGCATGTTGGTTGTGGTCAACACAGTGACAACTAAACAGAGATCCAGCATGTTGGTTGTGGTTAACACAGTCACAACTAAACAGAGATCCAGCATGTTGGTTGTGGTTAACACAGTAACAACTAAACAGAGATCCAGCATGTTGGTTGTGGTTAACACAGTAACAACTAAACAGAGATCCAAGCATGTTGGTTGTGGTTAACACAGTGAACAACTAAACAGAGATCCAGCATGTTGGTTGTGGTTAACACAGTGACAACTAAACAGAGATCCAGCATGTTGGTTGTGGTTAACACAGTGACTACTAAACAGAGATCCAGCATGTTGGTTGTGGTTAACACAGTGACAACTAAACAGAGATCCAGCATGTTGGTTGTGGTTAACACAGTGAACAACTAAACAGAGATCCAGCATGTTGGTTGTGGTTAACACAGTGACAACTAAACAGAGATCCAGCATGTTGGTTGTGGTTAACACAGTGACAACTAAACAGAGATCCAGCATGTTGGTTGTGGTTAACACAGTGACAACTAAACAGAGATCCAGCATGTTGGTTGTGGTTAACACAGTGACAACTAAACAGAGATCCAGCATGTTGGTTGTGGTTAACACAGTGACAACTAAACAGAGATCCAGCATGTTGGTTGTGGTTAACACAGTGACGTCCTAAACAGAGATCCAGCATGTTGGTTGTGGTTAACAAAGTGACAACTAAACAGAGATCCAGCATGTTGGTTGTGGTTAACACAGTAACAACTAAACAGAGATCCAGCATGGTGGTTGTGGTTAACACAGGGACAACTAAACAGAGATCCAGCATGTTGGTTGTGGTCAACACAGTAACAACTAAACAGAGATCCAGCATGTTGGTTGTGGTTAACACAGTGACAACTAAACAGAGATCCAGCATATTGGTTGTGGTTAACACAGTGACGTCCTAAACAGAGATCCAGCATGTTGGTTGTGGTTAACACAGTGACAACTAAACAGAGATCCAACATGTTGGTTGTGGTTAACACAGTGACAACTAAACAGAGATCCAGCATGTTGGTTGTGGTTAACACAGTGACAACTAAACAGAGATCCAGCATGTTGGTTGTGGTTAACACAGTGACGTCCTATACAGAGATCCAGCATGTTGGTTGTGGTTAACGCAGTGACGTCCTAAACAGAGATCCAGCATGTTGGTTGTGGTTAACACAGTGACAACTAAACAGAGATCCAGCATGTTGGTTGTGGTTAACACAGTGACAACTAAACAGAGATCCAGCATGTTGGTTGTGGTTAACACAGTGACAACTAAACAGAGATCCAGCATGTTGGTTGTGGTTAACACAGTGACAACTAAACAGAGATCCAGCATGTTGGTTGTGGTTAACACAGTGACAACTAAACAGAGATCCAGCATGTTGGTTGTGGTTAACACAGTGACGTCCTAAACAGAGATCCAGCATGTTGGTTGTGGTTAACACAGTGACAACTAAACAGAGATCCAACATGTTGGTTGTGGTTAACACAGTGACAACTAAACAGAGATCCAGCATGTTGGTTGTGGTTAACACAGTAACAACTAAACAGAGATCCAGCATGTTGGTTAACACAGTGACAACTAAACAGAGATCCAGCATGTTGGTTGTGGTCAACACAGTGACAACTAAACAGAGATCCAGCATGTTGGTTGTGGTTAACACAGTCACAACTAAACAGAGATCCAGCATGTTGGTTGTGGTTAACACAGTAACAACTAAACAGAGATCCAGCATGTTGGTTGTGGTTAACACAGTGACAACTAAACAGAGATCCAACATGTTGGTTGTGGTTAACACAGTGACAACTAAACAGAGATCCAGCATGTTGGTTGTGGTTAACACAGTGACAACTAAACAGAGATCCAGCATGTTGGTTGTGGTTAACACAGTGACGTCCTAAACAAAGATCCAGCATTTTGGTTGTGGTTAACACAGTGACGTCCTAAACAGAGATCCAGCATGTTGGTTGTGGTTAACACAGTGACAACTAAACAGAGATCCAGCATGTTGGTTGTGGTTAACACAGTAACAACTAAACAGAGATCCAGCATGTTGGTTGTGGTTAACACAGTGACAACTAAACAGAGATCCAGCATGTTGGTTGTGGTTAACACAGTGACAACTAAACAGAGATCCAGCATGTTGGTTGTGGTTAACACAGTGACAACTAAACAGAGATCCAGCATGTTGGTTGTGGTTAACACAGTGACAACTAAACAGAGATCCAGCATGTTGGTTGTGGTTAACACAGTGACGTCCTATACAGAGATCCAGCATGTTGGTTGTGGTTAACACAGTGACAACTAAACAGAGATCCAACATGTTGGTTGTGGTTAACACAGTGACAACTTAACAGAGATCCAGCATGTTGGTTGTGGTTAACACAGTAACAACTAAACAGAGATCCAGCATGTTGGTTAACACAGTGACAACTAAACAGAGATCCAGCATGTTGGTTGTGGTCAACACAGTGACAACTAAACAGAGATCCAGCATGTTGGTTGTGGTTAACACAGTCACAACTAAACAGAGATCCAGCATGTTGGTTGTGGTTAACACAGTAACAACTAAACAGAGATCCAGCATGTTGGTTGTGGTTAACACAGTAACAACTAAACAGAGATCCAACATGTTGGTTGTGGTCAACACAGTAACAACTAGTTCTTGACTGTCAATTGTTCTATTTTATTCATTATCTCTTTGAGAAATAAAACATTTACTAACAGACATAGAAACAGTCAGGTGATTTAATGCATCACATGAACATGTAGTTGTGACATTTCATCTCCATGGTAACTGTCAATAATAATAATAAGTCACTGTTTGTTAAGGTAGTTATAGACAGTACAGCAACAATAATAATAATAATAATAATAATAAGTCACTGTTTGTTAAGGTAGTTATAGACAGAACAACAACAATAACAATAATAATAATAATAATAATAATAATATTTCACTGTTTGTTAAGGTAGTTATAGACAGTACAGCAACACAAGGCCATGTCTCACACGTATTTGTATTCACTAACAGTAGAATATTTATTGTCTTTCAATCTGTTCTTTTCTAAACGTATCTGAGAATGTAGACAGAAGGGCTAAAACGGACATGATTGATCCGAGGGGGAAATCATTATATTATGTAAAGTAGGCTAGGTTATAATGTATAATGGCGTTTTGTTAGTGATATGCAGATCAAGGTCTATACCTCGGCTATAGCCTACATATCATAGATGACCAGTCTAAACCTGTTCAGATCAACATAATGTTATAGTCCTACCAGTAGCAGGACAGAGAATGTACTGTATATAACCTATATATCATAGATGACCAGTCTAAACCTGTTCAGATCAACATAATGTTATAGTCCTACCAGTAGCAGGACAGAGAATGTACTGTATATAACCTACATATCATAGATGACCAGCCTAAACCTGTTCAGATCAACATAATGTTATAGTCCTACCAGTAGCAGGACAGAGAATGTACTGTATATAACCTACATATCATAGATGACCAGCCTAAACCTGTTCAGATCAACATAATGTTATAGTCCTACCAGTAGCAGGACAGAGAATGTACTGTATATAACCTACATATCATAGATGACCAGCCTAAACCTGTTCAGATCAACATAATGTTATAGTCCTACCAGTAGCAGGACAGAGAATGTACTGTATATAACCTACATATCATAGATGACCAGCCTAAACCTGTTCAGATCAACATAATGTTATAGTCCTACCAGTAGCAGGACAGAGAATGTACTGTATATAACCTACATATCATAGATGACCAGCCTAAACCTGTTCAGATCAACATAATGTTATAGTCCTACCAGTAGCAGGACAGAGAATGTACTGTATATAACCTATATATCATAGATGACCAGTCTAAACCTGTTCAGATCAACATAATGTTATAGTCCTACCAGTAGCAGGACAGAGAATGTACTGTATATAACCTACATATCATAGATGACCAGCCTAAACCTGTTCAGATCAACATAATGTTATAGTCCTACCAGTAGCAGGACAGAGAATGTACTGTATATAACCTACATATCATAGATGACCAGCCTAAACCTGTTCAGATCAACATAATGTTATAGTTCTACCAGTAGCAGGACAGAGAATGTACTGTATATAACCTACATATCATAGATGACCAGCCTAAACCTGTTCAGATCAACATAATGTTATAGTCCTACCAGTAGCAGGACAGAGAATGTACTGTATATAACCTACATATCATAGATGACCAGCCTAAACCTGTTCAGATCAACATAATGTTATAGTCCTACCAGTAGCAGGACAGAGAATGTACTGTATATAACCTACATATCATAGATGACCAGTCTAAACCTGTTCAGATCAACATAATGTTATAGTCCTACCAGTAGCAGGACAGAGAATGTACTGTATATAACCTACATATCATAGATGACCAGTCTAAACCTGTTCAGATCAACATAATGTTATAGTCCTACCAGTAGCAGGACAGAGAATGTACTGTATATAACCTACATATCATAGATGACCAGTCTAAACCTGTTCAGATCAACATAATGTTATAGTCCTACCAGTAGCAGGACAGAGAATGTACTGTATATAACCTACATATCATAGATGACCAGTCTAAACCTGTTCAGAACAACATAATGTTATAGACCTACCAGTAGCAGGACAGAGAATGTACTGTATATAACCTATATATCATAGATGACCAGTCTAAACCTGTTCAGATCAACATAATGTTATAGTCCTACCAGTAGCAGGACAGAGAATGTACTGTATATAACCTACATATCATAGATGACCAGCCTAAACCTGTTCAGATCAACATAATGTTATAGTCCTACCAGTAGCAGGACAGAGAATGTACTGTATATAACCTACATATCATAGATGACCAGTCTAAACCTGTTCAGATCAACATAATGTTATAGTCCTACCAGTAGCAGGACAGAGAATGTACTGTATATAACCTACATATCATAGATGACCAGTCTAAACCTGTTCAGATCAACATAATGTTATAGTCCTACCAGTAGCAGGACAGAGAATGTACTGTATATAACCTACATATCATAGATGACCAGCCTAAACCTGTTCAGATCAACATAATGTTATAGTCCTACCAGTAGCAGGACAGAGAATGTACTGTATATAACCTACATATCATAGATGACCAGTCTAAACCTGTTCAGATCAACATAATGTTATAGTCCTACCAGTAGCAGGACAGAGAATGTACTGTATATAACCTACATATCATAGATGACCAGTCTGAACCTGGTAGAGTTTCACTCCAACCCTGTTCCTGGAGCGCTACCCTCCGGTAGGGTTTCACTACAACCCTGTTCCTGTAGCGCTACCCTCCGGTAGGGTCTCACTCCGACCCTGTTCCTGGAGCTCTACCCTCCAGTAGGGCTACACTCCAACCCTGTTCCTGGAGCGCTACCCTCCGGTAGGGTCTCACTCCAACCCTGTTCCTGGAGCGCTACCCTCCGGTAGGGTTTCACTCCAACGCTGTTCCTGGAGCGCTACCCTCCGGTAGGGTCTCACTCCAACCCTGTTCCTGGAGCGCTACCCTCCGGTAGGGTTACACTACAACCCTGTTCCTGGAGCGCTACCCTCCGGTAGGGTCTCACTCCAACCCTGTTCCTGGAGCGCTACCCTCCGGTAGGGTCTCACTCCAACCCTGTTCCTGGAGCGCTACCCTCCGGTAGGGTCTCACTCCAACCCCAGTTGTAACTAACCTGATTTATCTTAGAAACCAACTAATTATTTTAATCAGGTGACTAGTTTTGAATAGGAATGAAAACCTACAGGATGGTATCTCTCCAGGAACAGGATCGGAGAGCCCTGTTTTAGAAGATGCATAAAATCCATCTCCCAATTTTTTCTGACTATTCAGCTTCAGCTAACCGTGCTAAAATCTTATTAGAAATCAGGTTTTTTTGTAACAGTAACGTTACCATTTACCTGGTAATTAAATATAATTTATTTAGAATTGATCAGAATAATGTTTGTTGTATTCTCAAATTGAAAGTGCTCCCTCGCACTCCTCAGCACCACACCCATGGGGATAAGAGATCATAGATCAAACCTACTCTTGACTATTAAATGTCTGACTACGACCTAACTTTATAATAGTGTGTAAGTAGCTTCTAGACTTACCAGTCTGCTCGTCTTTCCTTCAAATCAATACTTTTACCCGACTTCTAATGTTGCCGAGAAATGTGCTCCACAGTTTCAACATCCCTTTTGTACATCAGCCCACAAACTTCCTTTCAACCTCATGAGGAAATGACATAACAGAATTCCTAAACCCAGAGACCAACATCCCTGGTCTACTGGGACCGCTGGGGAAGCAGACTGTAGGAAGTAGACCGATGCTGTGATTTGGGGTTTGAGAAGTCAGAAGTGAAAAATTCCTCCTTAGTTGTACATTTTCTCTAAATCTAAAGGTAAAACCCAGATTCCAGCCAATGTCTTAAGTATTTGAACATGTTATTACTCCAACTTCGTGAAAGAGACAAACTGACACGTTATTATTTTAGTCAAAAACGACTTTATATCGAAGGAGTGTCTTTGGTTTGACGGCTTGCACATACGCAGTTCTACATACTTTTGTATATCTTGTGTGTGTGTATATATATATATATATACACACACACACACGCACACGCACACGCACACACACACACTAGATATGCAAAAGTATGTAGACACCCCTTCAAATTAGTGGATTCGACTATTTCAGCCACATCCGTTGCTGACAAGTGTATAAAATCGAGCACACAGCCATGCAATCTCCATAGACAAACATTAGCAGTAGAATGGCCTTACTGAAAAGCTCAGTGACTTTCAACGTGGCACCGTCATAGGATGCCACCTTTCCACAAAGTCAGTTCATCACATTTCTGCCCTGCTAGAGATTCCCTGGTCAACTGTAAATGCAGTTATTGTGAAGTGGAAACATCTTGGAGAAACAACGGCTCAAGCGTGAAGTGGTAGGCCACACAAGCTCACAGAACGGGGCAGCCAAGTGCTGAAGCGCATTTTCTGGAGTAATGAATCACGCTTCACCATCTGGCAGTCTGACTGTCACGTCTGGGATTGGCGGATGCCAGGAGAACACTACCTGCCCCAACGTATACTGCCAACTGTAAAGTTTGGTGGAGGAGGAATAATGGTCTGGGGCTGTTTTTCCATGGTTCGGGCTAGTCTCCTTAGTTCCAGTGAAGGGAAATCGTAACGCTACAACATACAATTACATTCTAGATGATTCTGTGCTGGCAACTGTGGCAACATTTTGGGGAAGGCCCATTCCTATATCTGATTGACAATGTCCCTGTGCACAAAGCGAGGTCCATAGAGAAATTGTTTGTCGAGATTGGTGTGGAAGAAATTGACTGTCCTTCACAGAGCCCTGACCTCAACCCCGTTGAACACCTTTGGGATGAATTGGAACGTCAACTGCGAGCCAGGCCTAATCCCCCAACATCAGTGCCCGACCTCACTAATGCTCTTGTGGCTGACTGGAAGCAAGTCCCCGCAGCAATGTTCCAACATCTAGTGGAAAGCCGTCCCAGAAGAGTGGCGGCTGTTATAGTAGCAAAGGGGGGACCAACTCCATATTAATGCCCTTAATTTTGGAATGAGATGGTCGGTGAGCAGGTGTTCACATACATTTGGTCATGTAGTGTATATTTGATGCTGTTTGTAAAAATCATGCCACCATTTTAGTTATAGTTATAACATACTGTAGTCTAAAACCATTTTAGTTACAGTATAACATACTGTAGTCTAAAACCTTTAACTGGTACATTTGGGAACATGACATAATGTCATATTTTCCAAATGGTTTCGTTATCAGAAATGACCAACTTCATGACATGACACTTACTTGGGTGACTTCCTCATGTCTCCTTTTCGTTAAATTCGTAATCTATGCTGGAGATCCCCCTTAACAAAGCCTTGCCTTAGTCTATCCAGTGGACAAGCCTTCTGCCATGCCTGGATATTTTCAGAAAAAAGTACCAACACTTCAAAATTAAATATCACTTGGGATAATCTTCCAAAGACATTGACTTTTATTCAAATAACAGATTGTACCTGTCCAGCTCCAGGTTCCCCAGAAGGACCAGACACCACCATCTCCTCAGACCAGGCTGAAGGACCAGACACCACCATCTCCTCAGACCAGGCTGAAGGACCAGACACCCCCATCTCCTCAGACCAGGCTGAAGGACCAGACACCACCATCTCCTCAGACCAGGCTGAAGGACCAGACACCCCCATCTCCTCAGACCAGGCTGAAGGACCAGACACCACCATCTCCTCAGACCAGGCTGAAGGACCAGACACCACCATCTCCTCAGACCAGGCTGAAGGACCACACACCCCCATCTCCTCAGACCAGGCTGAAGGACCACACACCACCATCTCCTCAGACCAGGCTGAAGGACCACACACCACCATCTCCTCAGACCAGGTATATCAGGCTGAAGGACGAGAACAGTCACAATGCATTTCCAATTACTCATTTTGAGCATCTGTAAATACTAAATTAATACCTTTTCTGCATTTGACATAATACCACTTACGATCGAGTAATCAAATGGAGTGTCTGTGGCAAAATATCATGTGTACTGGAAAGAAAACACATAATGAATAAAACACAATGTTAATTACTCATTATAAATGTATGTTAGTGAAACATATTGTAAAGGGTGCGTGTTGGCGGCAGGGAAGTCAGGCGCAGGAGAACGAACTTGATATAAACAGAATCGTTTATTAAGTGCTCACAAATTCCGAAAACCAACATATACAAAATAAAGGAAGTGGGTAGAAAACCCGTCGCACACCAGAGCATAAATGCACCATTACATACAACAAACAATCACCGACAAGGACATGAGGGTTAAATACACAACATGTAATTGATGGGTTTGGAACCAGGTGTGATGGAAGACAAGACAAAACCAATGGAAAATGAAAAGTGGATCAGTGATGGCTAGAAGGGTGGTGACTTCGACCGCCGAACACCGCCCGAACAAGGAGAGGGACCGACTTCGGCGGAAGTCGTGACAATAATGAATAAACAATGTTAATTACTCATTATAAATGTAGGTTAGTAAAACATAATGTTAATTACTCATTATAAATGTAGGTTAGTAAAACATAATGTTAATTACTCATTATAAATGTAGGTTAGTAAAACATAATGTTAATTACTAATTATAAATGTAGCTTAGTAAAACATAATGTTAATTACTCATTATAAATGTATGTTAATAAAACATAATGTTAATTACTCATTATAAATGTAGGTTAGTTAAACACAATGTTAATTACTCATTATAAATGTATGTTAGTAAAAAATGATGATACTAGAACAGTGAAATCTGACCATGAGCATAAAGACACCACAATCACTGCTTTATGGTTCCAGGAAGTCCCTGTTTCAAGAGTTAACAGTTACAGTTACAAAATATGCAACAAAATATTTGAAATCAAATAATAACATTGAATGCAAAAAACACTCAATGCTAAATATTACCTTTAATAAAGTTCAGGTCAGTTGTTTCAGTCCATGTCCCAGTGACAAGCTGTTTCGCCAGTTCACTGAGAAACCAAGAGACCAAAAGTCATGTTATTAAATATAATCATATAAAAACTGTAGCCTCCATGAAGAACACAATGTCCAACACAGATGGGGGCATGGTGGCAGGTAGCCTAGTGGTTAGAGTGGAGGGGTGGCAGGTAGCCTAGTGGTTAGAGTGGCGGGGAGGCAGGTAGCCTAGTGGTTAGAGTGTTGGGCCAGTAACCGAAAGGTTGCTAGATTGAATCCCCAAGCAGACAAGGTAAAAATCTGTTGTTATGCCCCTGAACAAGGCAGTTAACCCACTGTTCCTAGGCCATCATTGTAAATAAGAATTTGTTCTTAACTGACTTGCCTTGTTAAATAAAAGTACAATTATTATTTTTTACATCAACAGAGCATGTGATTCTGCAGAGAGTAGACATCATCTGTAACAAACATGCAGAGAACACTATAAACAAGGTTAATGTCACATGACCAGAACCAATAAATAGATTAGATCCTGCAACCATGGAGAAGTAAATACTTGTCTATTTATGGAAAAATGCCCTGATTAACTCCTTAGTCTTATCTCAGTTTATGCCCCTGCTACTCCTGATGATTTGTTTTTCAAATCCAATGAGCAAAAAATATTTTCTTTATCTGGGATGCTAAACCAGACAAAATAAAGCGTGACTATCTATATAATGAATATGATTTGGGTGGGTTGAGATTATTAAATATAAAAGCACTAAACCTCTCTCTAAAAGCTTCACTTATTCAACAGTTTTATTTGAACCCTAAATGGTTCTCCAGTAGATTACTAAGAAAAGCTCATCCATTGTTTAAAAATGGCCTTTTTGCCTTTGTGCAGATTGCCATGTCTCATTTTCAATTAATTGAGAATTATACTTTTTTCAAAGTATCTCTTTTTCAAACAAGCATTACAGAGTTGGCTACAATTTCAATTTCATCCCCCCTGAAAAGATAAAACAAATATTATGGCTGAACTCAAATGTGCTGGTTGATAAAATACCTGTATTTATGGGAAAGATGTTTGAAAAGGGTATTCTGTTTTTAAATTATATTGTAAATTGGAATGGTAGAGTTATGTCCTTCATAGAGTTATCAGAATTGTTTGGGAAGGTCTGTTCAATCCAAGATTACAACCAATTGATTACAGCATTACCCCAAAAATGGAGGAGGCAGGTGGCAGCGGGAGGATATAGGGAACTGGTCTGTCTGACCAATATAAAGGATCAAAACTGGCGGAGGAATAAAAATAGCATAAATAGGAAAGTATACCAGTTTCATTTGAGGACCAGGATGTTGACAGCTGTGCCATACAGATTGCAAAATAGTTGGGAAGAGATTTTTGATGTACCGATTCCATGGTACAAGGTGTATGAGTTGATATATAAAACGACGCAAAATTCAAGACTTCGTGGTTTGAGCTGAAATTATTATTTTGAATTCTTGCTACCAACAAAATGTTGAATATTTGGGGCATATCATCAAATCAATCATCAAAGCTCTGCAGATTCTGTTGTGAGACTACATATTCAAGAGACCATTTATTTTGGTATTGCCCTCACGTAGCCTGTTTCTGGTCTCAGGTTCAGGATTGGCTGAAAATGCATAGCATTGATCTAAAATTGACCCTAGAAATAGTACTGTTAGGAGATCTGGAGAGACCGGGTCAGTCAATTGCTAATACTCCTCGTAAAAGTATTTATCTTCAATACGCATTCTGTAGATTATATTCGATAGAAATTGTATGATGTAACGGCTGTCTGAAGCAGTAGACCAAGGTGCAGCGTGGAATTTGTTCATCTTTTATTTTAGATGAAAAAAGGCACTTCACAAAGAAAAACAGACGACAGCCAAACAGTCCTGTCAGGTATCCTAACACACTAAACAGAAAACATCTACCCACAAAACCCAAAGGAAAAACATGCTGCCTAAGTATGACTCCCAATCAGCAACAACGATGTACAGCTGTTCCTGATTGGGAGCCATACCCGGCCGAAACAAAGCAATCCCCAACATAGAAATACAGACATAGAATGCCCACCCAAATCACACCCTGACCAAACCTAAATAGAGACATAAAAAGGCTCTCTCAGGTCAGGGCGTGACAATGTTAAACTTTACATCATCATTGAAAGATATATGTTGCGTAGAAATCCGAAGAGGCTGGCATGCAGAGATAGGTGGGATGGGCTGAGGGAAGCTGAGACAAGTGGGAGTGGAGTTGCAGGGTACGGGATAGAATGACGGTCAAAGATAAAAGTATAAAAAATAAAGTCAAAATAAACATAACAAAAAGCCAGTTTGAATGACACTGAGGGGCAGTGTTGTTACAGCTAATGTTGGTTTGTCTGAGGCTGATGCCGTGCAGGTGTTTGTACACATGTATATACACACACTCTCATTCAAATGCACACATTCAAATGCACACATGTGCACATACACAGACACACACACACACATGTAAATAGTGCCATACATGCACAACATATTCAGTTTGCCTTTCTGTTATGATTTTTGTTGTCCTGGATGTCTTTTGTTTTTTGCATGGTTGTTTTCTGTTTTCCTTTGTCTTTCTCTTTTTTCTCTTTTGTTCATTTTGTTGGTTGTTGGTGAATGAGGGGGTGGAGATCTTGGGGTGGGGAATGGAATATATATATATATATATATATATATATAGTATTTTCTTTTTCTTTGGGGGGGCTGTGGGTGGGTCTTGGATGGTTGAGGGGCAGCTCTTGGGGAACTGTGGGGGGGATCTTGGAGGGCTGGTGGCCTGGCGGTTGGGAGCTTGGGCCAGTTGCTAATGGATCGCTGGTTCGGGTCCCCGTTTTTGACCCTGTGGGAGATCTGTCAACGTGCCCTTGAGCAGGGCATTGACCCTGGTTGCCTCTGTGTGTCGCTCTGGATGGGAGTCTGTTAGATGACCAATATGATGTAGTTGTTGAGCGGCTTCACTGCAAGTATATTGTGTTAAAAAAAACTCAATATACTTATGAATATAATAAAGGTTTTAAAGAATACTGGATCCAATGCAATTCAGGCCTGCTTCTCCACAAAGCCTTCAGACTTTGTTCCTCTGCTGTGTTGATCCGGAAAATCCCACACAGCTGATCTCCACTTCTCCCTGAGCTTTGAAGGCAGCTTGGAGACAATGGTTCTGAGAAGGTCTGGATTATCTCCTCCATGTGCTTAATGTCCTGCACTGGTTAGAGCATTGGGCCAGTAACCGAAAGGTTGGTGGATTGAATCCCCGAGCTGACAAGGTAAACATCTGTCATTCTGCCAATGAACAAGGCAGTTAACCCACTGTTCCTAGGCCGTCATTGTAAATAAGAATTTGGTCTTTTAACTGACTTGCCTAGTTCACTGACTTGTCTAGTTTAAATAAAGTTTACATAAAAAAAATGCTTAGACCTGTCAATTTGATTGATCTGAGTTAACTTATAGCTAGATACCTCAAGATGACAAATGTATAGCTAGCAACTTCTAGATGACCAACTACCTAGAGTGTTAATGGTTTTTGAAAAATGGTTGTTCATAGCTAAATCCTTCCAGTCATGTAATAGAAGTGTACTGGTGCCTTCCTTGAATAGTGAATTTCTGACCCCTACGAATGTTGTGCTTCTTGTCGAGATCATTGGTGCCTTCATAGTACTTTGCCTGGTTGGAAAGATAAAATAACATCTCCTCGAGAGATGCCATTTAAGTGCAAACTAACGTTACATACAAAATGAAAGCTACAAAAACAATTAGCTAGCTAGCTAACGTTGGCTAAACATAACTGTCTGGCTAGCTGACTAGGCAGGCTGATGTAAACCTGCTAAAATATTGTTAAATAGGAATAAATAATTGAAGCTCTTTTTGGATTTAGATTGCTAGCTAACGTTACTTACATTGAGTTGATTAGATTCGAATCTGGCTGTTTTCCTGCCTTTTGTTATAACTAGCAAAGTGCAAAGAAGTCTTAATTCAGGTTGGGCGTGAGTTTCTGCTTGAATTTGGTTAAAAGGACAGTGAATTTGTTCAAACTTTGAGAACTTGCTACCAAGCTCGTGTGTATCAGACACACATCGTGTTTTCTCTTAGAGACTATTCTGAACTGAAGACATGTGTTACCACATTGTTTAAGCCTATTGGTGATAGTCATATACTCTGTGTAATTCGTCCCGCAGACGTTAGTAAGGCGTTGGTGTCATGTCAGGTGGTACGGTTGCCTTGGCTTATATATGTCTCTTATCACCCCCCATTAGTAAGGCGTTGGTGTCATGTCAGGTGGTACGGTTGCCTAGGCTTATATATGTCTCTTATCACCCCCCATTAGTAAGGCGTTGGTGTCATGTCAGGTGGTACGGTTGCCTAGGCTTATATATGTCTCTTATCACCCCCCATTAGTAAGGCGTTGGTGTCATGTCAGGTGGTACGGTTGCCTAGGCTTATATATGTCTCTTATCACCCCCCATACAGGAACGCCCCGAATTCCGGGCTCCAGTTGCACACTATTGTATTCCAACGGCTCGGGTTATCGCACCACACCCAAAGATGTTCTAATCTGTGCCACACCCGTACACTTTTATAAATGCCGACAGACAATTTGTTCATTCAACATGGTGGGATCATTTTGTGTCTAAAGTAAATTTTGCGAGAAATGGCGGTGGAAATTCCTTTATGCGCAAATATTGATATAATAACCCTCATATCGAATGGGTCCTCCCATTACGACTCGGGAAACCATCTAGTTTATTACTCTACAGATGAAATAAGTTAAGATGAACTTCACAGGGTGGTGAAAGTGCAGGTGATGAGCTTGATGCTCCTTTCCAATAAATATTGAGGGTCTTATTCTGGTGATATTATGATCGATGCATGGCTTCCCTTTTACAAGTTATCCATAATCATCTCATAATGTAGGTAGCCTACCAGCAGTGTATCTGAGAGCTGTTGGCTAGACCTAGCTACTGATGGTAACCTAGTAATGTAGGTAGCCTACCAGCACTGCATCTGAGAGCTGTTGGCTAGACCTAGCTACTGATGGTAACCTAGTAATGTAGGTAGCCTACCAGCACTGCATCTGAGAGCTTTTGGCTAGAGCACACATGCCAAGACCAGAGTGTCCATCAGAGCTACTGATGGACACCTAGCTACTGACGGAAACCTAGCTACTAGTCTTCCCTGTGGCTCAGTTGGTAGAGCATGGTGTTTGCAACGCCAGGGTTGTGGGTTCCATTCCCATGGGCGGCCAGTACGGGGGGGGAATGCATGAAATGAAATGTATGCAAATGACTAGAATGTAAATGATGGACACCTCGCTACTGTTGGAACTTCTTCTTCTCTTTTTAATTAATTCTTCTTAGTAATTCACACTGAGAAATTATCCCGCCCTAAATATGCTGGATGTTTGTTTTGTTTTAGTCGTCTAGCCGACACTCTTATCCAGAGCGACTTACAGTAGTGAATGCATACATTTCATTTCATGCATTTTTAATTTTTTTCCCGTACTGGCCGCCTATGGGAATGGAACCCACAACCCTAGTGTTGCAAACACCATGCTGGCGTTGCAAACACCATGCTCTACCAACTGAGCCACAGGGAAGGCCAGTATGTATAACACACCATGCTGGTGTTGCAAACACCATGCTGGCGTTGTAAGCACCATGCTGGCGTTGCGAACACCATGCTCTACCAACTGAGCCACAGGGAAGGCCAGTATGTATAACACACCATGCTGGCGTTGTAAACACCATGCTCTACCAACTGAGCCACGGGGAAGGCCAGTATGTATAACACACCATGCTGGCGTTGTAAACACCATGCTCTACCAACTGAGCCACGGGGAAGGCCAGTATGTATAACACACCATGCTGGCGTTGTAAACACCATGCTCTACCAACTGAGCCACGGGGAAGGCCAGTATGTATAACACACCATGCTGGCGTTGTGAACACCACGCTCTACCAACTGAGCTACGGGGAAGGCCAGTATGTATAACACACCATGCTGGCGTTGTAAACACCACACTCTACCAACTGAGCCACAGGGAAGCCGATGTGTTTGTTCAGTTTTTTTACTTTAGTGAGCGAGTGCGTGCTTTGGGAAAATGTGACAACTATAATTTGATCAGGAATTGAAATGTTAATTAGACCTTGAGGTAGAGGAAATGTGAATATTGCCTATGTAAGAGAGCTTTTGGGGAAAGAAATTGCATGGCGACAGTCTGGGGTTGAGAGGAGAGTAGGTGTTGTAACAGGAAATAAGCAGCAGCCTGTTTGTCAGCAGTTAGGAGTTTACTGAGGAAATGTGTTTTGTATACTTAGAAAAACAGTGAATATTGGAAAAGGAACAGTATTTTCTACCCAGAAAAATAGTATCTGCTCACTTAAAATACATCAAATAGAATATAAAAAGCCAAATAATGAGCCATCTGGAGCTCTGTACTGTTGGGGCCTTTGTAGAGATTGTTTGCTTACAGTCCTACTGTGCTCTGAGACTAAGATAAACATCTGCCAGGATGGGAGGGGTTCTCTTTCATTTTCATTCTCACTCTAGGATAGGGGTTCTCATTCTCTTTCATTCTCTGTCTGTCTGTCTGTCTGTCTGTCTGTCTGTCTGTCTGTCTGTCTGTCTGTCTGTCTGTCTGTCTGTCTGTCTGTCTGTCTGTCTGTCTGTCTGTCTGTCTGTCTGTCTGTCTGTCACTCTCACACAATAACATGTATTTGTATGTTTTATTTAACCTTTATTTAACTAGACAAGTCAGTTAAGAACAAATTCTAATTTACAATGACAACCTATACCAGCCAAACTCGGACGACATGACTGTGACGCCGCAGTAAATGTCCATTACCAGAAATATAAGGATCTTCTTTCAATAATTACAATATATTATGTTTGTTTTGGAATAACTTCTGAAATAAATCTTTGTTGAACCAAATATTTAGGTGCTACTGATGTGGTGGAACAGAAAGTCAAGTGTTCTTGACAATTTATCAAACTCGAATGGATTTGAAATACATAAAAGAGTAAAATATATTTGTAACTGTTTTCTAGGTAACAGCAATTGTCTTTAATTTGGTAAGGTTCAGTACACATTTGGCGTTTTAGACATTTGGACTTCTGAAGAATACAAAAATATGTTTTCATGAGTTCACTCATGTTCCGTAGATTGAGACTTGAGAGAAAGAGATGGGGAGCAATTGCTCCAAAGGGAGGAGAGAGGAGAGGGACATTACCACTTTCTCCAAAAAGAGAAGTTTGTCTTTGGGAAGAAAAAAGGAGTACACTGAAGGGAGGATAGCAGAGGGCAACAGTGGAGAAACGCTCTTTCAACAAAGGTCAGACCAATTTCCCTGAAATGGTTCAAGTCAGTTTTGCCTTGTGTTGTAGTACCAGGTTGAGGACGTAGAGGCCAGTGTTACCTCTATCTCTCTCTGTCTCTCCTAGTCTTCCTGGCCTACAATCCACAGTCTCCCCGCCCTACAATCCCCAGTCTCCCTGGCCTACAATCCCCAGTCCACCCAGCCTACAATCCCCAGTCCCCCCAGCCTACAATTCCCAGTCCCCCCAGCCTACAATCCCCAGTCTCCCCAGCCTACAATCCCCAGTCTCCCCAGCCTACAATCCCCAGTCTCCTTAGCCTACAATCCCCAGTCCCCCCAGCCTACAATCCCCAGTCCCCCCAGCCTACAATCCCCAGTCTCCCCAGCCTATAATCCCCAGTCCCCCCAGCCTACAATCCCCAGTCCCCCCGGCCTACAATCCCCAGTCTATCCAGCGTACAATCCCCAGTCCCCCCAGCCTACAATCCACAGTCTCCCCAGGCTACAATCCCCAGTCCCCCCAGCCTACTATCCCCAGTCCCCCAGCCAACAATCCCCAGTCTCCCCAGCCTACAATCCCCAGTCTCCTCAGCCTACAATCCCCAGTCCCCCCAGCCTACAATTCCCAGTCCCCCCAGCCTACAATCCCCAGTCTCCCCAGCCTACAATCCCCAGTCTCCCTAGCCTACAATCCCCAGTCTCCCCAGCCTACAATCCCCAGTCTCCCTAGCCTACAATCCCCAGTCTCCCCAGCCTACAATCCCCAGTCTCCCCAGCCTATAATCCCCAGTCCCCCCAGCCTACAATCCCCAGTCCCCCCGGCCTACAATCCCCAGTCTATCCAGCGTACAATCCCCAGTCCCCCCAGCCTACAATCCACAGTCTCCCCAGGCTACAATCCCCAGTCCCCCCAGCCTACAATCCCCAGTCTCCCCAGCGTACAATCCCCAGTCCCCCCAGCCTACAATCCCCAGTCTCCCCAGCCTACAATCCCCAGTCTTCCCTCCCAGCTGAGGGTGGAAGCAGTCTATGTGCCCCAGTGATCAGCAATCAGTGATCAGAGGTAACATCAACATCACTCAGAACAACACTCAGAACAACGGTAAAAACATAACTCTTCCACTTTCTTTACATGCTGTGAGGAAAAAGTTTCCTCTGACACATTATTATATTCATACTTTATTCAATCAAGTCACCTTCAGAACTGTAGGAGAATATAATATATTTTCCTATTTTGTTCCATTTCTAGATGACTCCTCCCAGGTTGCACAATGCAGTGCCACGCTAAAAGGGTAAGTTGTCAAACGTTTTACTTTGTGCGCGTGTGATGTGGTGTGGGTGTAAATTAATCTTTTTTTTTGGTTAAACCATCTCTCTTTTTCCACAGTGAGTTGCGTGGTGGTCTGTCCCCAGTGTCCAGAGAGACCCAGAGCGCATCAAGGAACACACACTACCACCACAATATGAAGATAAAGACAAAACAAAGAAGACAAAATACATAATGAATGATAAACACATATGCTTAATGCATTATTATGATGCATGACATAGGAGCTAATAGGTTATATTGCATTGCGTATTATGCAGATGGAGCACATATAATGCATTATGAAGAGGGTATTCATAGGAGGTGTTACCATAGGAGGTGTTACCATAGGAGGTGTTACCATAGGAGGTGTTACCATAGGAGGTGTTACCATAGGAGGAGTTACCATAGGAGGTGTTACCAGAGGAGGTGTTACCAGAGGAGGTGTTACCATAGGAGGTGTTACCATAGGAGGTGTTACCATAGGAGGAGTTACCATAGGAGGTGTTACCAGAGGAGGTGTTACCATAGGAGGTGTTACCATAGGAGGTGTTACCATAGGAGGTGTTAACATAGCCATAGGAGGTGTTACCATAGGAGGTGTTACCGTAGGAGGTGTTACCATAGGAGGTGTTACCATAGGAGGTGTTACCAGAGGAGGTGTTACCAGAGGAGGTGTTACCATAGGAGGTGTTACCATAGGAGGTGTTACCATAGGAGGTGTTAGCATAGGAGGTGTTACCAGAGGAGGTGTTACCAGAGGAGGTGTTACCAGAGGAGGTGTTACCATAGCCATAGGAGGTGTTACCATAGGAGGTGTTACCATAGGAGGTGTTACCATAGCCATATGAGGTGTTACCATAGGAGGTGTTACCACAGGAGGTGTTACCATAGGAGGGTTACCATAGGAGGTGTTACCATAGGAGGTGTTACCAGAGGAGGTGTTACCAGAGGAGGTGTTACCAGAGGAGGTGTTACCATAGGAGGTGTTACCAGAGGAGGTGTTACCATAGGAGGTGTTACTATAGGAGGTGTTACCATAGGAGCTGTTACCATAGGAGTTGTTACCATAGGAGGTGTTACCATAGGAGGTGTTACTATAGGAGGTGTTACCATAGGAGCTGTTACCATAGGAGGTGTTACCATAGGAGGTGTTACCATAGCCATATGAGGTGTTACCATAGGAGGTGTTACCATAGGAGGTGTTACCATAGCCATAGGAGCTGTTACCATAGGAGTTGTTACCATAGGAGGTGTTACCATAGGAGGTGTTACCACAGGAGGTGTTACCATAGGAGGTGTTATCATAGGAGGTGTTACCATAGCCATAGGTGGTGTTACCATAGGAGGTGTTACCATAGGAGGTGTTACCATAGGAGGTGTTACCATAGCCATAGGCGGTGTTACCATAGCCATAGGCGGTGTTACCATAGGAAGTGTTACCATAGCCATAGGAGGTGTTACCATAGGAGGTGTTACCATAGGGGGTGTTACCATAGGAGGTGTTACCATAGCCATAGGAGGTGTTACCATAGCCATAGGAGGTGTTACCATAGCCATAGGAGGTATTACCATAGCCATAGGAGCTGAACCATAGAAGTTACTACCATAGGAGGTGTTACCATAGCCATTTGAGGTGTTACCATAGGAGGTGTTACCATAGGAGGTGTTACCAAAGGAGGTGTTACCACAGGAGGTGTTACCATAGGAGGTGTTACCATAGGAGGTGTTACCATAGGAGGTGTTACCATAGCCATAGGAGGTGTTACCATAGCCATAGGAGGTGTTACCATAGGAGGTGTTACCATAGGAGGTGTTACCAGAGGAGGTGTTACCATAGCCATAGGAGGTGTTACCATACATAGGAGGTGTTACCATAGGAGGTGTTACCATAGGAGGTGTTACCATAGGAGGTGTTACCATAGGAGATGTTACCATAGGAGGTGTTACCGTAGGAGGTGTTACCATAGCCATAGGAGGTGTTACCAGAGGAGGTGTTACCATAGCCATAGGAGGTGTTACCATACATAGGAGGTGTTACCATAGGAGGTGTTACCATAGGAGGTGTTACCATAGGAGGTGTTACCATAGGAGGTGTTACCGTAGGAGGTGTTACCATAGCCATAGGAGGTGTTACCATAGCCATAGGAGGTGTTACCATAGGAGGTGTTACCATACATAGGAGGTGTTACCATAGGAGGTGTTACCATAGGAGGTGTTACTATAGGATGTGTTACCATAGGAGGTGTTACCATAGGAGTTGTTACCATAGGAGGTGTTTCCATAGGAGCTGTTACCATAGGAGGTGTTACCATAGGAGGTGTTACCATAGGAGGTGTTACCATAGCCATAGCAGGTGTTACCAGAGGAGGTGTTACCATAGGAGGTGTTACCATAGGAGGTGTTACCGTAGGAGGTGTTACCATAGGAGGTGTTACCATAGGTGGTGTTACCATAGCCATAGGAGGTGTTACCAGAGGAGGTGTTACCATAGCCATAGGAGGTGTTACCATAGGAGGTGTTACCATAGGAGGTGTTACCATAGCAATAGGAGGTGTTACCAGAGGAGATGTTACCATAGCCATAGGAGGTGTTACCATAGGAGGTGTTACCGTAGGATGTGTTACCATAGGAGGTGTTACCATAGCCATAGGAGGTGTTACCATAGGAATTTTTACAATAGGAGGTGTTACCATAGGAGGTGTTACCATAGCCATATGAGGTGTTACCATAGGAGGTGTTACTATAGGAGGTGTTACCATAGGAGGTGTTACCATAGGAGGTGTTACCATAGCCATATGAGGTGTTACCATAGGAGGTGTTACTATAGGAGGTGTTACCATAGGAGGTGTTACCATAGGAGGTGTTACCATAGGAGGTGTTACCATAGGAGGTGTTACTATAGGAGGTGTTACTATAGGAGGTGTTACCATAGGTGGAGTTACCATAGGAGGTGTTACCATAGGAGGTGTTACTATAGGAGGTGTTACCATAGCCATAGGAGGTGTTACCATAGCCATAGGAGGTGTTACCATAGCCATAGGAGGTGTTACCATAGGAGGTGTTACCATAGGAGGTGTTACCAGAGGAGGTGTTACCATAGCCATAGGAGTGGTTACCATACATAGGAGGTGTTACCATAGGAGGTGTTACCATAGGAGGTGTTACCATAGGAGGTGTTACCATAGGAGGTGTTTCCATAGGAGGTGTTACCATAGGAGGTGTTACCATAGGAGGTGTTACCATAGCCATAGGAGGTGTTACCATAGGTCTAGGAGGTGTTACCATAGGAGGTGTTACCATACATAGGAGGTGTTACCATAGGAGGTGTTACCATAGCCATAGGCGGTGTTACCATAGGAAGTGTTACCATAGCCATAGGAGGTGTTACCATAGGAGGTGTTACCATAGGGGGTGTTACCATAGGAGTTGTTACCATAGGAGGTGTTACCATAGCCATAGGAGGTGTTACCATAGCCATAGGAGGTATTACCATAGCCATAGAAGCTGTTACCATAGGAGTTGCTACCATAGGAGGTGTTACCATAGCCATAGGAGGTGTTACCATAGGAGGTGTTACCATAGCCATAGGAGCTGTTACCATAGGAGTTGTTACCATAGGAGGTGTTACCATAGCCATATGAGGTGTTACCATAGGAGGTGTTACCACAGGAGGTGTTACCATAGGAGGTGTTACCATAGGAGGTGTTACCATAGGAGGTGTTACCAGAGGAGGTGTTACCAGAGGAGGTGTTACCAGAGGAGGTGTTACCAGAGGAGGTGTTACCATAGGAGGTGTTACCATAGGAGGTGTTACCATAGGAGGTGTTACCATAGGAGCTGTTACCATAGGAGTTGTTACCATAGGAGGTGTTACCATAGGAGGTGTTACTATAGGAGGTGTTACCATAGGAGCTGTTACCATAGGAGGTGTTACCATAGCCATAGGAGGTGTTACCATAGGAGGTGTTACCATAGGAGGTGTTACCATAGCCATAGGAGCTGTTACCATAGGAGTTGTTACCATAGGAGGTGTTTCCATAGGAGGTGTTACCACAGGAGGTGTTACCATAGGAGGTGTTATCATAGGAGGTGTTACCATAGCCATAGGTGGTGTTACCATAAGAGGTGTTACCATAGGAGGTGTTACCATAGGAGGTGTTACCATAGCCATAGGAGGTGTTACCATAGGAGGTGTTACCATAGCCATAGGCGGTGTTACCATAGGAAGTGTTACCATAGCCATAGGAGGTGTTACCATAGGAGGTGTTACCATAGGGGGTGTTACCATAGGAGGTGTTACCATAGCCATAGGAGGTGTTACCATAGCCATAGGAGGTATTACCATAGCCATAGGAGCTGAACCATAGAAGTTACTACCATAGGAGGTGTTACCATAGCCATATGAGGTGTTACCATAGGAGGTGTTACCATAGGAGGTGTTACCATAGGAGGTGTTACCACAGGAGGTGTTACCATAGGAGGTGTTACCATAGGAGGTGTTACCATAGGAGGTGTTACCATAGCCATAGGAGGTGTTACCATAGCCATAGGAGGTGTTACCATAGGAGGTGTTACCATAGGAGGTGTTACCAGAGGAGGTGTTACCATAGCCATAGGAGGTGTTACCATACATAGGAGGTGTTACCATAGGAGGTGTTACCATAGGAGGTGTTACCATAGGAGGTGTTACCATAGGAGGTGTTACCATAGGAGATGTTACCATAGGAGGTGTTACCATAGGAGGTGTTACCATAGCCATAGGTGGTGTTACCATAGGAGGTGTTACCATAGCAGGTGTTACCATAGGAGGTGTTACCATAGGAGGTGTTACCATAGGAGGTGTTACCATAGGAGGTGTTTCCATAGGAGGTGTTACCATAGGAGGTGTTACCATAGGAGGTGTTACCATAGGAGGTGTTATCATAGGAGGTGTTACCATAGCCATAGGTGGTGTTACCATAAGAGGTGTTACCATAGGAGGTGTTACCATAGGAGGTGTTACCATAGCCATAGGAGGTGTTACCATAGGAGGTGTTACCATAGCCATAGGCGGTGTTACCATAGGAAGTGTTACCATAGCCATAGGAGGTGTTACCATAGGAGGTGTTACCATAGGGGGTGTTACCATAGGAGGTGTTACCATAGCCATAGGAGGTGTTACCATAGCCATAGGAGGTATTACCATAGCCATAGGAGCTGAACCATAGAAGTTACTACCATAGGAGGTGTTACCATAGCCATATGAGGTGTTACCATAGGAGGTGTTACCATAGGAGGTGTTACCATAGGAGGTGTTACCACAGGAGGTGTTACCATAGGAGGTGTTACCATAGGAGGTGTTACCATAGGAGGTGTTACCATAGCCATAGGAGGTGTTACCATAGCCATAGGAGGTGTTACCATAGGAGGTGTTACCATAGGAGGTGTTACCAGAGGAGGTGTTACCATAGCCATAGGAGGTGTTACCATACATAGGAGGTGTTACCATAGGAGGTGTTACCATAGGAGGTGTTACCATAGGAGGTGTTACCATAGGAGGTGTTACCATAGGAGATGTTACCATAGGAGGTGTTACCATAGGAGGTGTTACCATAGCCATAGGTGGTGTTACCATAGGAGGTGTTACCATAGCAGGTGTTACCATAGGAGGTGTTACCATAGGAGGTGTTACCATAGGAGGTGTTACCATAGGAGGTGTTTCCATAGGAGGTGTTACCATAGGAGGTGTTACCATAGGAGGTGTTACCATAGGAGGTGTTACCATAGGTGGTGTTACCATAGGAGGTGTTACCGTAGGAGGTGTTACCATAGCCATAGGAGGTGTTACCATAGCCATAGGAGGTGTTACCCTACATAGGAGTTGTTACCATAGGAGGTGTTACCATAGGAGGTGTTACTATAGGAGGTGTTACCATAGGAGGTGTTACCATAGGAGTTGTTACCATAGGAGGTGTTTCCATAGGAGGTGTTACCATAGGAGGTGTTACCATAGGAGGTGTTACCATAGGAGGTGTTACCATAGCCATAGCAGGTGTTACCAGAGGAGGTGTTACCATAGGAGGTGTTACCATAGGAGGTGTTACCGTAGGAGGTGTTACCATAGGAAGTGTTACCATAGGTGGTGTTACCATAGCCATAGGAGGTGTTACCAGAGGAGGTGTTACCATAGCCATAGGAGGTGTTACCATAGGAGGTGTTACCATAGGAGGTGTTACCATAGCCATAGCAGGTGTTACCAGAGGAGGTGTTACCATAGGAGGTGTTACCATAGGAGGTGTTACCGTAGGAGGTGTTACCATAGGAGGTGTTACCATAGGTGGTGTTACCATAGCCATAGGAGGTGTTACCAGAGGAGGTGTTACCATAGCCATAGGAGGTGTTACCATAGGAGGTGTTACCATAGGAGGTGTTACCATAGCAATAGGAGGTGTTACCAGAGGAGATGTTACCATAGCCATAGGAGGTGTTACCATAGGAGGTTTTACCATAGCCATAGGAGGTGTTACCATAGGAATTGTTACAATAGGAGGTGTTACCATAGGAGGTGTTACCATAGCCATATGAGGTGTTACCATAGGAGGTGTTACTATAGGAGGTGTTACCATAGGAGGTGTTACCATAGGAGGTGTTACCATAGCCATATGAGGTGTTACCATAGGAGGTGTTACTATAGGAGGTGTTACCATAGGAGGTGTTACCATAGGAGGTGATACCATAGGAGGTGTTACCATAGGAGGTGTTACTATAGGAGGTGTTACCATAGGTGGTGTTACCATAGGAGGTGTTACCATAGGAGGTGTTACTATAGGATGTGTTACCATAGGAGGTGTTACCATAGGAGTTGTTACCATAGGAGGTGTTTCCATAGGAGGTGTTACCATAGGAGGTGTTACCATAGGAGGTGTTACTATAGGAGGTGTTACAATAGGAGGTGTTACCATACGCATACAACACACAATTAATCTTCTCCTTTCCCCCTTCTGATAACCAAGTAGCGAATCGCATCTCTTCATATCTGGCAGACATATCAGTGTGGATGACGGATCACCACCTCAAGCTGAACCTCGGCAAGACGGAGCTGCTCTTCCTCCCGGTGAAGGACTGCCTGTTCCATGATCTCGCCATCACGGTGGACAACTCCATTGTGTCCTCCTCCCAGAGTGCTAAGAACCTTGGCATGACCCTGGACAACACCCTGTCGTTCTCCGCTAACATCAAGGCGGTGACCCGATCCTGTAGGTTCATGCTCTACAACATTCGCAGAGTACGACCCTGCCTTACACAGGAAGTGGCGCAGGTCCTAATCCAGGCACTTGTCATCCCCCGTCTGGGTTACTGCAACTCGCTGTTGGCTGGGCTCCCTGCCTGTGCCATTAAACCCCTACAACTCATCCAGATCGCCGCAGCCCGTCTGGTGTTCAACCTTCCCAAGTTCTCTCACATCACCCCGCTCCTCCGCACACTCCACTGGCTTCCTGTTGAAGCTCGCATCTGCTACAAGACCATGGTGCTTGCCTACGGAGCTGTGAGGGGAACGGCACCTCCGTACCTTCAGGCTCTGATCTGTTCCTACACCCAAACAAGGGCACTGCGTTCATCCACCTCTGGCCTGCTGGTCCCCCTACCTCTGAGGAAGCACAGTTCCCGCTCAGCCCAGTCAAAACTGTTCGCTGCTCTGGCACCCCAATGGTGGAACAAGCTCCCTCACGACGCCAGGACAGCAGAGTCAATCACCACCTTCCGGAGACACCTGAAACCCCACCTCTTTAAGGAATACCTGGGATAGGATATAGTAATCCTTCAACCCCCCCCCCCCCCCCAAAAAAAGTGATGACGCTGTTCTCAGAGTGACATACAAAGGAATCAAAAGAAAAGGCAGCACCAGCCATGACTTTGGCATTGGAAGCAATGACAAGTCCTGGTGTATACAGCGCAAATGCATTTTCATCATAATGGCACTGTTATTAAATTCCTCCCCTTTAGGGACCCCTCCAAGCACAGAATAGGAGTGTATCTGGACTGGCCGGCCAGCATCCTGTCCTTCTACACTGTCTTCTCTGACACATTGACCCACATGTACACATTTCACACCACATTCACTAAGCCCCTCTCTCCAGCTTTTGGACTAGCCGGCTGTTACCCTTGCTCAGTGTCTTTGTGCCTTCTAGACCAGATAGAGGTATAAACACACAACCTTCTAGACCAGATAGAGGTATAAACACACAACCTTCTAGACCAGATAGAGGTATAAACACACAACTTTCTAGACCAGATAGAGGTATAAACACACAACCTTAATTCCTATTGATTATTTATATACATGACAGGTTAGGAGCAGAAGCAGGGAGACTGAGTAGAGGGAATATAAATCCATATACAGTCCTCATATGTATTTTGACAATAAAGCTACATTTGGGTCTATACTCCAGCATTTTGGATTTGAGACCAAATATTTAATATGAGGAGACAGTATATAATGTCACCTTTTAGTTGAAGGTATTTTCATACATATCTGTTTCACAGTTTAGAAATTAAAGCATTTTATGTATCTAGTCCCCCCATTTGAAGAAGTCATAAGTATTCTGACCAATTCACTTAGAGCAGTGTTTCCCAACTCCGGTCCCAGAGTAGTCTACTCCCAACAGCACACGTTTTGTTGTAGCCCCGGAGGTACTCGAGGACCGGAGTTGGGAAACACTGTCTTGGAGTGTATTGAAGTAGTCAAATCTTGAATATTTAGTCCCATATTCCTTACACGCAATGACTATGTCACGAGCGTCTAGGACCAGTGGATATATGAAATCAGGAGCAGGAGACAGAGGGCCGGAGCAACTGAGTTTTAATAGGCAATACCAGTCGCAATAGCCGTTGGGCACAGGGCGAGTGGCGAAGTCCGTCAGGAGAAAACACTTTTCTCAAAAAAAAAAGGAAATCAAAGAAGCGCACAAAAAAAACAAACAGCGCGCGGGACGCAGCCCGGCAATATAATGACTTCCTAAATCGGATATAACACAACTGTCCTTCATGAACAAACGAACAATCCCGCACGAGAACCCCAACTGAAAATACACATTAAATAACCCCCCACTAATGAAAAACACAAAACAGGTGCGGGATCGACAGACAAAACCAACAGACACAGAAACAACGATCGGTGGCAGCTAATAGGCCGGCGACGACGACCGGCGAGCGCCGCCCGACCGAGGAGGGGCGCCACCTTCGTTAGATACTGTGACAGTACCCCTCCCCCGACGCCGGCCTCGGGGACGGCCCGGAGGGCGAGGCGCCGGCCGATCCGGACGGCGACGGTGGAATTCTTGTAGCATCGGTGGATCTAGAATGTCCGCCGCCGGAACCCAGCACCTCTCCTCCGGACCGTACCCCTCCCAGTCCACGAGGTACTGCAGGCCCCCTACCCGACGTCGGGAGTCCAGGATGGTTCGGACTGTGTACGCCGGGGCCCCCCCGATGTCCAGGGGGGGCGGGGGGACCTCCAGCACCTCATCGTCCTGTAGTGGACCAGCTACCACCGGCCTGAGGAGAGACACATGAAACGAGGGGTTAATGCGGTAATATGTAGGGAGTTGTAACCTGTAACACACCTCGTTTATCCTCCTCAGGACTTTGAACGGCCCCACAAACCGCGGACCCAGCTTCCGGCAGGGCAGGCGGAGGGGCAGGTTCCGCGTCGAGAGCCAGACTCTGTCCCCCGGATTATACACGGGGGCGTCACTGCGGTGGCGGTCAGCGCTCTCCTTGTGGCGTTCAACAGCTCTCCTTAGGCATTCCTGGACACCATTCCAGGTCGCCTGAGAGCGCTCCACCCATGCCTCCACCGCAGGAGCCTCCGTCTGGCTCTGTTGCCATGGCACCAGGACCGGCTGATATCCCAAGACCACCTGGAAGGGTGACAGGTTGGTAGAGGAGTGGCGCTGAGAGTTCTGGGCCATCTCGGCCCATGGCACGAACTGCGCCCACTCCCCTGGCCGGTCCTGGCAATATGACCGCAGAAACCTGCCCACCTCCTGGTTGAGGCGTTCTACCTGCCCATTACTCTCGGGGTGGAAACCCGAGGTCAGGCTGACCGAGACCCCCAGCCTCTCCATAAACGATCTCCACACCCTGGACGTGAACTGGGGACCCCGATCAGATACGATGTCCTCGGGCACCCCATAGTGCCGGAAGACATGGGTGAACAGGGCCTCCGCGGTCTGCAGGGCCGTAGGAAGACCGGGCAAAGGGAGCAGACGGCAGGACTTAGAGAACCTGTCCACAACGACCAGGATCGCCGTATTCCCCTGGGATGGCGGGAGATCCGTGAGGAAATCCACCGAGAGGTGAGACCAAGGTCGCTGCGGAACAGGGAGGGGCTGTAATTTCCCTCGAGGCAGGTGCCTAGGAGCCTTGCACTGAGCGCACACCGAACAGGAAGAGACATAACGCCGAACATCCTCAGTCAAGGTGGGCCACCAGTACCTTCCCTTCAGGCCCCGCACTGTCCGTTCCACCCCAGGATGACCCGAGGAGGGTAGAGTGTGGGACCATCGGATCAGTCGATCGCGAACACCAAGCGGAACGTATTTCAGACCCACGGGACACTGCGGTGGAGTGGGTTCTGACCGACCTGCCCGCTCGATGTCCGCATCCACCTCCCATACCACCGGCGCCACCAGACAGGAGGCGGGAAGTATGGGAGTAGGATCGATGGTCCGCTCCTCGGTGTCGTAGAGACGCGACAGTGCGTCAGCCTTCCGGTTCCGGGAACCTGGAATGTACGAGAGAGTGAAGTTAAACCTCGTAAAAAACATGGCCCACCTTGCCTGACGGGGATTAAGCCTCCTCGCTGCCCGGATATACTCCAGGTTACGGTGGTCGGTCCAGATGAGAAAAGGGTGACGTGCCCCCTCAAGCCAATGTCTCCACACCGTCAAAGCCCTGACCACAGCTAACAGCTCCCGGTCCCCCACATCATAGTTGCGCTCCGCCGGGCTCAGCTTCTTAGAAAAGAAGGCACATGGGCGGAGCTTCGGAGGAACGCCCGAGCGCTGCGATAGCACAGCTCCTACCCCAGCCTCGGACGCGTCCACCTCCACTATGAATGGCAAAGAGGGGTCCGGGTGCGCCAGGACAGGTGCGTTGGTAAACAGAGCCTTCAGACGAAGGAAGGCTCTGTCCGCCTCTGCTGACCATCGTAGCCGCACCGGCCCCCCCTTCAACAGTGAGGTAATGGGAGCCGCCACCTGACCAAAACCCCGGATAAACCTCCGATAATAATTAGCGAACCCCAAGAACCGCTGTACCTCCTTCACAGTGGCTGGGGTTGGCCAATTACGCACAGCCGTCACGCGGTCACACTCCACCTCCACCCCCGAGGTGGAAATGCGATATCCTAGAAATGAGACGGCTCTTTTGAAGAACTCACATTTCTCCGCCTTGACGTATAGGTTATGCTCCAGCAGCCGCCCAAGCACTTTACGCACCAGGGACACATGCTCGGCGCGTGTGGCGGAGCAAATCAGGATGTCATCGATGTACACCACCACACCCTGCCCGAGCATGTCCCGAAGGACCTCGTCCACAAAGGATTGGAAGACAGCGGGAGCGTTCTTTAACCCATACGGCATGACGAGGTACTCATAATGGCCCGATGTGGTACTAAATGCGGTTTTCCACTCGTCTCCATCTCGGATACGCACCAGGTTATATGCGCTCCTGAGATCTAATTTCGTGAAGAAGCGCGCCCCGTGAAATGACTCCACTGCCGTAGCAATGAGAGGTAGCGGGTAACTGAAACCCACTGTGATGGCATTTAGACCTCTATAGTCAATGCACGGGCGCAGACCTCCCTCCTTCTTCTTCACGAAAAAGAAGCTCGAGGAGACGGGGGATTTAGAGGGCCGAATGTATCCCTGTCTCAAGGACTCAGTGACGTATGTATCCATAGCCACTGTCTCCTCCTGAGACAGAGGATACACGTGACTCCTAGGAAGAACCGCGTCGGCCTGGAGGTTTATCGCACAATCCCCTCGTCGATGGGGTGGTAATAGAGTCGCCTTCGTCTTACTGAAGGCGATAGCCAAATCGGCATACTCTGAGGGAATGTGCACGGTGGAGACTTGGTCTGGACTCTCCACCGTAGTCGCACCGATGGAAACTCCTATGCACCTACCTGAGCACTCCCTCGACCACCCCGTCAGAGCCCTCTGTCTCCACGAAATCTGAGGGTTGTGCGTAGCCAGCCAGGGGATTCCCAGTACCACCGGAAACGCTGGGGAGTCAATGAGGAACAGGCTGATACGCTCCTCATGACCCCCCCACGTCTGCATCACCAGTGGCACTGTGACCTCCCCTACCTGGCCTGACCCTAGCGGTCGACTATCTAAGGCGTGCACGGGGAAGGGGTGGTCCAGCTGAACCAGGGGAATCCCTAACCTCTTAGCTAACCCAAGGTCCATAAAACTCCCAGCTGCACCTGAATCGACTAGTGCCTTATACTGGAAGTGAGGGGAAAAATCTGGAAAACAAACCGAGGTGTACATGTGGTCGACAGGGGGCTCTGGGTGTGGCTGGTGCGGACTCACCTGGGGTTTCGAAGTAGTGCTCTGCCTGCCCTCCGAACTCCCGGGGGGATCACTCCAGCACCGGTCCACAGTGTGTCCTCTGCGTCCACATCGGGTGCAGGAGAGACCCCCCCCCCTCCGGTCCTCCTCGACGCAGCCCCCCCTATCTCCATGGGCTGTGGAGCGGGGGAACTGGGAGGCGGAACGAACAGGCCCCGACTGGAACGTCCCCGGGAAGCCAGCAGGTTGTCCAGTCTAATGGACAAGTCCACCAGTTGGTCGAGGGTGGAGGCGTTGTCCCTACAGGCCAGCTCCCGGCGGACGTCCTCGCGAAGGCTACACCTATAGTGGTCTATCAAGGCCCGCTCGTTCCACCCCGATCCAGCGGCGAGAGTCCGGAATTCTAGGGCGAAATCCTGAGCGCTCCTCGTCTCCTGTCTCAAATGGAATAACCGCTCACCCGCCGCCCTGCCCTCCGGGGGATGATCGAAAACCGCCCGGAAGCGGCGGGTGAACTCTGGGTAGTCGCCCCGAGCCGAGTCTGGGCCATCCCAGACCGCATTGGCCCATTCTAGGGCTCGACCCGTGAGACAGGAGACGAGGACGCTCACCCTCTCTTCGTCGGAGGGGGGGGGGGCGGACGGTCGCCAGGTAGAGTTCCAATTGGAGCAAGAACCCCTTGCACCCAGCGGCCGTCCCATCGAACTCCCGGGGAGGAGTAATCCGGATACCACCGGCGCCCGCTTCAGGGGGTGTGTGTAGGGGCGCAGGGTGAGGGACCGGAGCTGGTCCAGCTGGGGAGGCACCTCTCTCCCAATTCTCCAACCTGGCCAACACCTGGTCCATGGCCGAGCCTAGGCGGTGGAGGAGGCTGGCGTGTTGAGACACCTGCTCAGCCATGGACGGCGCTTCTGCTCCTGCTGATTCCATTTTATAGGTGCGGGATTCTGTCACGAGCGTCTAGGACCAGTGGATATATGAAATCAGGAGCAGGAGACAGAGGGCCGGAGCAACTGAGTTTTAATAGGCAATACCAGTCGCAATAGCCGTTGGGCACAGGGCGAGTGGCGAAGTCCGTCAGGAGAAAACACTTTTCTCAACAAAAAAAAGGAAATCAAAGAAGCGCACAAAAAAAACAAACAGCGCGCGGGACGCAGCCCGGCAATATAATGACTTCCTAAATCGGATATAACACAACTGTCCTTCATGAACAAACGAACAATCCCGCACGAGAACCCCAACTGAAAATACACATTAAATAACCCCCCACTAATGAAAAACACAAAACAGGTGCGGGATCGACAGACAAAACCAACAGACACAGAAACAACGATCGGTGGCAGCTAATAGGCCGG
This sequence comes from Salmo trutta, assembly GCF_901001165.1. NCBI lineage: Eukaryota > Metazoa > Chordata > Actinopteri > Salmoniformes > Salmonidae > Salmo > Salmo trutta. Next base: position 2,507,696 of record NW_021822911.1, on the reverse strand, counting down.
CGACGACGACCGGCGAGCGCCGCCCGACCGAGGAGGGGCGCCACCTTCGTTAGATACTGTGACAGACTACATGAAGTTGGTGACTCTACAAAGATGCATTTGCAGTTTGTTTTGGTTGTGTTTTGGATTATGTTTTGCTCCATAGGAGCCTGAAATGTAGCATGTTAGAAGTAGAGCAAAACAAATGACCTACTGCTTTACCACAGACAACAGTAACACATCGGTTATCACAAAATGAGCACAACGTTTGGTACTCAAAATAGTACAAAACCACATCCACTTATGGTTCAATGCAACTGAGATCTTCTAGACTGAAGACAGACAACAATGACAAGACACATTTCTACAAAAAGATGCCATTTATTTATTCATATTTCAAGAAAATAAGTGTAACATTTAGCATTTTTACCAGAAGAAAATACAGTACAAATCCTTTCCAGCAGAGGGAAAAAGATAAGTAGAGGAGGTAGCCTAGTGGTTAGAGAGTTGGGCCAGTAACCAAAATGTTGATGGATTGAATCCCTGAGCTGACAAAGTAAGAATCTGTCTTTCTGCCCCTGAACTAGGCAGTTCACCCACTGTTCCCCGGTAGGCTGTCATTGTAAGTAAGGATTTGTTCTTAACTAACTTGCCTTGTTAAATAAAGTTTAACTTTCAAAAAAGGGGAGGGGAGTCGGTGGATATGGAGTCTCTATTGGTTTTGTCTCTCACAATCCAAAGCGGGACACCAGCTTCTCCTGATAATCCAGGTCTTTCTGCACCTTCTTCCTCATGCAGAATATGAGACAGAGGGACAGAAACATGTACATTAACTTAATAATAATAACCATCTGCCATTTAGAAGATGCTTTTATCCAAAACATACATTTTACGTACGGGTGGTCCCGGGAATAAAACCCACTATCCTGGCATTGCAAGCGCCACGCTCTACAAACTGAACTACATTTAGCAACTTCCATTCAACTAAATGTTTCCATTCAACTACACACTGACTTTGCATTCAACTAAAGTAGGCAAAAACAACCACACATCGCAATCATTGCAAGTAAAATGTTCAAAAAACAGCAGCTATCTGAAGGGATATGTTTTCAGACAGATGTTCTAAACATAAAAGGAAGGAAGTCACATGTCACATGATTCCAACTGTTTAATACAACCATTGTTGAGAGACTTCCTTTCTTTCTTTGGATACTGTTTACCCTCCGTTGCTCAGCAACTCTACAAACATTTAGCGGTGTGCCTCAGCCCATGCTTTTTGAGAGACTGCTGCTCTGACAGCTTGGTTACTGGGGCATTGAACTGGCAACATCTAGTTTGTGTGTGTTAGTGTGTAGTGTGTGTAGCATATATGTTGATGTGTAGTTCAGTGGGTCTATGTTAACATATATGTTGATGGGTAGTTCAGAGTGGGTCTATGTTAACATATATGTTGATGGGTAGTTCAGAGTGGGTCTATGTTAACATATATGTTGATGGGTAGTTCAGAGTGAGTCTATCTTAACATATATGTTGATGTGTAGTTCAGAGTGGGTCTATGTTAACATATATGTTGATGGGTAGTTCAGAGTGGGTCTATGTTAACATATATGTTGATGGGTAGTTCAGAGTGGGTCTATGTTAACATATATGTTGATGTGTATTTCAGAGTGGGTCTATGTTAACATATATGTTGATGTGTAGTTCAGAGTGAGTCTATGTTAACATATATGTTGATGTGTAGTTCAGAGTGGGTCTATGTTAACATATATGTTGATGGGTAGTTCAGAGTGGGTCTATGTTAACATATATGTTGATGGATAGTTCAGAGTGGGTCTATGTTAACATATATGTTGATGGGTAGTTCAGAGTGGGTCTATGTTAACATATATGTTGATGTGTAGTTCAGAGTGGGTCTATGTGTAACATATATGTTGATGGGTAGTTCAGAGTGGGTCTATGTTAACATATATGTTGATGTGTAGTTCAGAGTGGGTCTATGTTAACATATATGTTGATGGTTAGTTCAGAGTGGGTCTATCTGTGGTAGTTGTCCAACATGATTGTGTGCTGCTGGTACAGACATTGCACATTTAGGTGCATTAATGTTTCCCTGCACTGCATATTTCAGAAGTGAATATAGAGTATCTCCTATTTCAGAAGTGAATATAGAGTATCTCCCATTTCAGAAGTGAATATAGAGTATCTCCCATTTCAGAAGTGAATATAGAGTATCTCCTATTTCAGAAGTGAATATAGAGTATCTCCCATTTCAGAAGTGAATATAGAGTATCTCCCATTTCAGAAGTGAATATAGAGTATCTCCCATTTCAGAAGTGAATATAGAGTATCTCCCATTTCAGAAGTGAATATAGAGTATCACCTATTTCAGAAGTGAATATAGAGTATCTCCTATTTCAGAAGTGAATATAGAGTATCTCCCATTTCAGAAGTGAATATAGAGTATCTCCTATTTCAGAAGTGAATATAGAGTATCTCCCATTTCAGAAGTGAAAATAGAGTATCTCCTATTTCAGAAGTGAATATAGAGTATCTCCCATTTCAGAAGTGAAAATAGAGTATCTCCCATTTCAGAAGTGAATAGAGAGTATCTCCCATTTCAGAAGTGAATAGAGTATCTCCTATTTCAGAAGTGAATATAGAGTATCTCCTATTTCAGAAGTGAATATAGAGTATCTCCTATTTCAGAAGTGAATAGAGTATCTCCCATTTCAGAAGTGAATATAGAGTATCTCCTATTTCAGAAGTGAATACAGAGTATCTCCTATTTCAGAAGTGAATATAGAGTATCTCCCATTTCAGAAGTGAATAGAGTATCTCCCATTTCAGAAGTGAATATAGAGTATCTCTTATTTCAGAAATGAGTATAGAGTATCTCCTATTTCAGAAGTGAATATAGAGTATCTCCTATTTCAGAAGTGAATATAGAGTATCTCCTATTTCAGAAGTGAATATAGAGTATCTCCCATTTCAGAAGTGAATATAGAGTATCTCCCATTTCAGAAGTGAATATAGAGTATCTCCTATTTCAGAAGTGAATATAGAGTATCACCTATTTCAGAAGTGAATAGAGTATCTCCTATTTCAGAAGTGAATATAGAGTATCTCCCATTTCAGAGGTGAATATAGAGTATCTCCTATTTCAGAAGTGAATATAGAGTATCTCCTATTTCAGAAGTGAATATAGAGTATCTCCCATTTCAGAAGTGAATAGAGTATCTCCCATTTCAGAAGTGAATATAGAGTATCTCTTATTTCAGAAGTGAATATAGAGTATCTCCTATTTCAGAAGTGAATATAGAGTATCTCCCATTTCAGAAGTGAATATAGAGTATCTCCCATTTCAGAAGTGAATATAGAGTATCTCCCATTTCAGAAGTGAATATAGAGTATCTCCCATTTCAGAAGTGAATATAGAGTATCTCCCATTTCAGAAGTGAATATAGAGTATCTCCATTCAGAAGTGAATATAGAGTATCTCCCATTTCAGAAGTGAATATAGAGTATCTCCTATTTCAGAAGTGAATATAGAGTATCTCCCATTTCAGAAGTGAATATAGAGTATCTCCTATTTCAGAAGTGAATATAGAGTATCTCCTATTTCAGAAGTGAATATAGAGTATCTCCCATTTCAGAAGTGAATAGAGTATCTCCCATTTCAGAAGTGAATATAGAGTATCTCTTATTTCAGAAGTGAATAGAGTATCTCCCATTTCAGAAGTGAATAGAGTATCTCCTATTTCAGAAGTGAATATAGAGTATCTCCCATTTCAGAAGTGAATATAGAGTATCTCCTATTTCAGAAGTGAATATAGAGTATCTCCCATTTCAGAAGTGAATATAGAGTATCTCCTATTTCAGAAGTGAATATAGAGTATCTCCCATTTCAGAGGTGAATATAGAGTATCTCCTATTTCAGAAGTGAATATAGAGTATCTCCTATTTCAGAAGTGAATATAGAGTATCTCCCATTTCAGAAGTGAATAGAGTATCTCCCATTTCAGAAGTGAATATAGAGTATCTCTTATTTCAGAAGTGAATATAGAGTATCTCCTATTTCAGAAGTGAATATAGAGTATCTCCCATTTCAGAAGTGAATATAGAGTATCTCCCATTTCAGAAGTGAATATAGAGTATCTCCCATTTCAGAAGTGAATATAGAGTATCTCCCATTTCAGAAGTGAATATAGAGTATCTCCTATTTCAGAAGTGAATATAGAGTATCTCCCATTTCAGAAGTGAATATAGAGTATCTCCTATTTCAGAAGTGAATATAGAGTATCTCCTATTTCAGAAGTGAATATAGAGTATCTCCCATTTCAGAAGTGAATAGAGTATCTCCCATTTCAGAAGTGAATATAGAGTATCTCTTATTTCAGAAGTGAATATAGAGTATCTCCTATTTCAGAAGTGAATATAGAGTATCTCCTATTTCAGAAGTGAATATAGAGTATCTCCTATTTCAGAAGTGAATATAGAGTATCTCCCATTTCAGAAGTGAATATAGAGTATCTCCCATTTCAGAAGTGAATATAGAGTATCTCCCATTTCAGAAGTGAATATAGAGTATCTCCTATTTCAGAAGTGAATATAGAGTATCACCTATTTCAGAAGTGAATAGAGTATCTCCTATTTCAGAAGTGAATATAGAGTATCTCCCATTTCAGAGGTGAATATAGAGTATCTCCTATTTCAGAAGTGAATATAGAGTATCTCCTATTTCAGAAGTGAATATAGAGTATCTCCCATTTCAGAAGTGAATAGAGTATCTCCCATTTCAGAAGTGAATATAGAGTATCTCTTATTTCAGAAGTGAATATAGAGTATCTCCTATTTCAGAAGTGAATATAGAGTATCTCCCATTTCAGAAGTGAATATAGAGTATCTCCTATTTCAGAAGTGAATATAGAGTATCTCCTATTTCAGAAGTGAATATAGAGTATCTCCCATTTCAGAAGTGAATAGAGTATCTCCCATTTCAGAAGTGAATATAGAGTATCTCTTATTTCAGAAGTGAATATAGAGTATCTCCTATTTCAGAAGTGAATATAGAGTATCTCCCATTTCAGAAGTGAATATAGAGTATCTCCTATTTCAGAAGTGAATATAGAGTATCTCCTATTTCAGAAGTGAATATAGAGTATCTCTTATTTCAGAAGTGAATATAGAGTATCTCCCATTTCAGAAGTGAATATAGAGTATCTCCTATTTCAGAAGTGAATATAGAGTATCTCCCATTTCAGAAGTGAATAGAGTATCTCCCATTTCAGAAGTGAATATAGAGTATCTCTTATTTCAGAAGTGAATATAGAGTATCTCCTATTTCAGAAGTGAATATAGAGTATCTCCTATTTCAGAAGTGAATATAGAGTATCTCCTATTTCAGAAGTGAATATAGAGTATCTCCCATTTCAGAAGTGAATATAGAGTATCTCCCATTTCAGAAGTGAATATAGAGTATCTCCCATTTCAGAAGTGAATATAGAGTATCTCCTATTTCAGAAGTGAATATAGAGTATCACCTATTTCAGAAGTGAATAGAGTATCTCCTATTTCAGAAGTGAATATAGAGTATCTCCCATTTCAGAGGTGAATATAGAGTATCTCCTATTTCAGAAGTGAATATAGAGTATCTCCTATTTCAGAAGTGAATATAGAGTATCTCCCATTTCAGAAGTGAATAGAGTATCTCCCATTTCAGAAGTGAATATAGAGTATCTCTTATTTCAGAAGTGAATATAGAGTATCTCCTATTTCAGAAGTGAATATAGAGTATCTCCCATTTCAGAAGTGAATATAGAGTATCTCCTATTTCAGAAGTGAATATAGAGTATCTCCTATTTCAGAAGTGAATATAGAGTATCTCCCATTTCAGAAGTGAATAGAGTATCTCCCATTTCAGAAGTGAATATAGAGTATCTCTTATTTCAGAAGTGAATATAGAGTATCTCCTATTTCAGAAGTGAATATAGAGTATCTCCCATTTCAGAAGTGAATATAGAGTATCTCCTATTTCAGAAGTGAATATAGAGTATCTCCTATTTCAGAAGTGAATATAGAGTATCTCTTATTTCAGAAGTGAATATAGAGTATCTCCCATTTCAGAAGTGAATATAGAGTATCTCCTATTTCAGAAGTGAATATAGAGTATCTCCCATTTCAGAAGTGAATATAGAGTATCTCCCATTTCAGAAGTAAATATAGAGTATCTCCCATTTCAGAAGTGAATATAGAGTATCTCCTATTTCAGAAGTGAATATAGAGTATCTCCTATTTCAGAAGTGAATATAGAGTATCTCCCATTTCAGAAGTGAAAATAGAGTATCTCCCATTTCAGAAGTGAATAGAGTATCTCCCATTTCAGAAGTGAATATAGAGTATCTCCCATTTCAGAAGTGAATATAGTGTATCTCCTATTTCAGAAATGTCACCTATGTATTTATTTACCTAAGTTATCTTTAGATTGTAAACAAACTTGGAGCTTGACATCACCCTTCGAGAGAGTCACACTAACGATGTACCGGCAAAGTAACTTTCAAACACACACATCTGTATACTAATTGTATGCATTTGTGTGTGTGTGTGTATATATATGTGTGTACCTGGTACAGAGCACATCCTCATGGAGAGAGCCTTGACAGCGTTGACACTGTCAACAGGCGAGAGAAGCGCTCCTCCAGCATACTTAAGTGGAAGATCTTCACGACCTAGACAGTCGTGAAGAGGAAAATATTTGGCATGGGCCCTCAGATCCTCAAAAGGTTTTACAGCTGCACCATCAAGAGCATCCTGACGGGTTGCATCACTGCCTGGTATGGCAACTGTTCGGACCTCCGACCGCAAGGCACTACAGAGGGTAGTGCGTACGGCCCAGTACATCACCGGGGCCAAGCTTCCTGCCATCCAGGAACTCTATACCAGGCGGTGTCAGAGGAAGGCCCTAAAAATGGTCAAAGACTCCAGGCACCCTATTCAGACTGTTCTCTCTGCTACCGCACGGCAAGCGGTACCGGAGCGCCAAGTCTAGATCCGAGAGGCTTCTAAACAGCTTCTACCCCCAAGCCATAAGACTCCTGTACATCTAATCAAATGGCTACCCAGACTATTTGCATTGCCCCCACCCCCACCTCCCTCTTTCAAATCAAATCAAAGTTTATTTGTCACGTGTGCCGAATACAACAGGTGTAGACCTTACAGTGAAATGCTGACTTACAGGATCTAACCAATAGTGCGAAAAAAAATGTGTGTGTGTGTGTGTGTGTGTGTGTGTTTGTGTGTAGGTAAGTAAAGAAATAAAACACCAGTAAAAATACATTTGAAAATAAAAGTAGCAAGGCTACATACAGACACCGGTTCGTCAGGCTGATTGAGGTAGTATGTACATGTAGGTATGGTTAAAGTGACTATGCATATATGATGAACAGAGAGTAGCAGCAGCCTAAAAAGAGGGGTTGGCGGGTGGTGGGTGGCGGGACACAATGCAGATAGCCCGGTTAGCCAATGTGTAGGAGCACTGGTTGGTCGGCCCAATTGAGGTAGTATGTACATGAATGTATAGTTAAAGTGACTATGCATATAAGATAAACAGAGAGTAGCAGCAGCATAAAAGAGGGGTTGGGGGGGCGGGACAATGCAAATAGTCCAGGTAACCATTACCTGTTCAGGAGTCTTATGGCTTGGGGGTAAAAACTGTTGAGAAGCCTTTTTGTCCTAGACTTGGCAATCCGGTACCGCTTGCCATGCGGTAGTAGACAGAACAGTCTATGACCGGGGTGGCTGGGGTCTTTGACAATTTTTAGGGCCTTCCTCTGACACCGCCTGGTGTAGAGGTCCTGGATGGCAGGCAGCTTATCCCCAGTGATGTATTGGGCTGTACGCACTACCCTCTGAAGTGCCTTGCGGTCGGAGGCCGAGCAATTGCCGTACCAGGCAGTGATTGAACTGGTCAGGATGCTCTCGATGTTGCAGCTGTAGAACCTTTTGAGGATCTCAGGACCCATGCCAAATCTTTTTAGTTTCCTGAGGGGGAATAGGTTTTGTCGTGCCCTCTTCATGACGGTCTTAGTGTGTTTGGACCATTCTAGTTTGTTGTTGATGTGAACACCAAGGAATTTGAAGCTCTCAACCTGCTCCACTACACCACCGTCGATGAGAATGGGGACGTGCTTGGTGCTCCTTTTCCTGTACCTGTAGTCCACAATCATCTCCTTAGTCTTGGTTACGTTGAGGGAAAGGTTGTTATTCTGGCTCCACCTGGCCAGGTCTCTGACCTCCTCCCTATAGGCTGTCTCGTTGTTGTCGGTGATCAGGCCTACCACTGTTGTGTCGTCACAGCTAATATGTAGAAGATCTATTCCTGTATGGACAAAGTGCCTCTGATCAAGGATGACTGATCAGGTCCTCCTTGTCCCTGTAATCAGCAGCTGCTGTTTTAGAGGGGGGGGGGATAATTACAGTGGCAGTTTGGAAGAAAAAAAAATCCATTCAGAAAGTTTCCTTAAAGTAGTCTGTCTGAACTCTATCTCGTAATAAGACACAGATTTTTACCTTTTTACCAGCTTGGAGATTCAAACCAGCAACCTTTCAGTTACTGGCCCAACGCTCTAACCACTAGGCTACCTGCATGACTCAAGTAGTATTGTACTGCCGTCCCAAGTAGTATTTTACTGCCGTCCCAAGTAGTATTGTACTGCCGTCCCAAGTAGTATTTTACTGCCGTCCCAAGTAGTATTGTACTGCCGTCTCAAGTAGTATTGTACTGCCGTCCCAAGTAGTATTGTACTGCCGTCCCAAGTAGTATTGTACTGCCGTCCCAAGTAGTATTTTACTGCCGTCCCAAGTAGTATTGTACTGCCGTCCCAAGTAGTATTTTACTGCCGTCCCAAGTAGTATTGTACTGCCGTCCCAAGTAGTATTTTACTGCCGTCCCAAGTAGTATTGTACTGCCGTCTCAAGTAGTATTGTACTGCCGTCCCAAGTAGTATTTTACTGCCGTCCCAAGTAGTATTTTACTGCCGTCCCAAGTAGTATTGTACTGCCGTCCCAAGTAGTATTTTACTGCCGTCCCAAGTAGTATTGTACTGCCGTCTCAAGTAGTATTGTACTGCCGTCCCAAGTAGTATTGTACTGCCGTCCCAAGTAGTATTGTACTGCCGTCCCAAGTAGTATTTTACTGCCGTCCCAAGTAGTATTGTACTGCCGTCCCAAGTAGTATTTTACTGCCGTCCCAAGTAGTATTGTACTGCCGTCCCAAGTAGTATTTTACTGCCGTCCCAAGTAGTATTGTACTGCCGTCTCAAGTAGTATTGTACTGCCGTCCCAAGTAGTATTTTACTGCCGTCTCAAGTAGTATTGTACTGCCGTCCCAAGTAGTATTTTACTGGGTGACTTTCACTTTTCCTTGAGTAATTTTGACAATTGGGTACTTTTCCACCACTGCTCATTAGAGTCCTCTGGCCACTTTGAACAACATGATCTTTCATAGACACTGCTTCCCACACGGGAATGACTGCAGCAGGTCATGATTAAAGACAGTACAGTATGACGATAGACAGAATGACTGCAGCAGGTCATGATTAAAGACAGTACAGTATGACAATAGTCAGAATGACTGCAGCAGGTCATGATTAAAGACAGTACAGTATGACGATAGACAGAATGACTGCAGCAGGTCATGGAAAAGACAGTACAGTATGACGATAGACAGAATGACTGCTTCTCCAATAGAAATCCCTGATCACACTTGCAGGTGATGTCATGGCGACGTTAGCTAGCTAATCTCATGCGTAGAAACACGTCATCGGGTCTAACGGTTGCCTCGCGCCGACCTGTGCACGTGCACGCCGTTAAAACAAAGGCACTCCGCCGAAAATTAAACGTGTCCCGATGTTGGACTAATAACATGTTCAGCTACTGAAGACATCAGCTCTAATCTAGTGGAGTAATAACATGTTCAGCTACTGAAGACATCGGCTCTAATCTAGTGGAGTAATAACATGTTCAGCTACTGAAGACATCGGCTCTAATCTAGTGGACTAATAACATGTTCCCCTACTGAAGACATCGGCTCTAATCTAGTGGACTAATAACATGTTCAGCTACTGAAGACATCGGCTCTAATCTAGTGGAGTAATAACATGTTCAGCTACTGAAGACATCTGCTCTAATCTAGTGGAGTAATAACATGTTCAGCTACTGAAGACATCGGCTCTAATCTAGTGGAGTAATAACATGTTCCCCTACTGAAGACATCAGCTCTAATCTAGTGGAGTAATAACATGTTCAGCTACTGAAGACATCGGCTCTAATCTAGTGGAGTAATAACATGTTCAGCTACTGAAGACATCAGCTCTAATCTAGTGGACTAATAACATGTTCCCCTACTGAAGACATCGGCTCTAATCTAGTGGAGTAATAACATGTTCAGCTACTGAAGACATCAGCTCTAATCTAGTGGAGTAATAACATGTTCAGCTACTGAAGACATCAGCTCTAATCTACTGGAGTAATAACATGTTCCCCTACTGAAGACATCAGCTCTAATCTAGTGGACTAATAACATGTTCAGCTACTGAAGACATCAGCTCTAATCTAGTGGAGTAATAACATGTTCAGCTACTGAAGACATCAGCTCTAATCTAGCGGACTAATAACATGTTCAGCTACTGAAGACATCGGCTCTAATCTAGTGGACTAATAACATGTTCCCCTACTGAAGACATCGGCTTTAATCTAGTGGAGTAATAACATGTTCCCCTCTAGTGGACTAATAACATGTTCCACTACTGAAGACATCAGCTCTAATCTAGTGGAGTAATAACATGTTCCCCTACTGAAGACATCGGCTCGAATCCAAGATTGTGCCTTTTCGATTTTGAGAAAATTAACAACCAAGGAAGAATTTTTCACTTCTCTCTGACTTCTCAGATAGAAGGACTGTCTTAACTTGCATAAAAAGTTTGGATGGAAACCTGGTTAGACACCAAAAAGTTATTTTGGGTAACTTTACAAAATGTGGACAAAACAAAATACCTTAGACAACGTGGGATCTTTCTGTAAAATAAATGATGGCAGAAATGGAGGTGGAAATGACTTTATGCACATATATTGATATAATAATCACCATATGGAAATAAACCTGGAGACATGTGGTGCACTATATATCCTAAAGTATGTGGACACCCCTTCAAATGAGTGGATTCAGCTATTTCAGCCACATCCGTTGATAACGTGTATAAAATCGAGCAGAGTGCCATGCAATCTCCATAGACAAACACATTGGCAGTAGAATGGCCTTACTGAAGAGCTCAGTGGGTTTCAACGTGTGTCACGAATATCTTCGTCTTCAGACGATATAACGAAATCATCATCGGAAAAGGTAGACCAATACGCAGCAGAGTCGATAGAGTTCATCTTGAACATTTAATGAAATTCAACACGAATACAAAAACAACAAACAAGAAAACGAACGATACACTGACAGTCTGCAAAGCAAAGCTCAACACAGCACAATCACCCACAAATCCCAAACACAAACACACCCTACTATATGAGACTCTCAATCAAAGGCAGATAGACAACACCTGCCTTCAACTGAGAGTCCCAACCCCAATTAACCAAACATAGACATACATTCACTAGACTCCCCATAGAAATACCTAAACATAAACCAACACCCGGAATTACTAAAACAAACACCCTTTTAACAAAACACACCACCCTGAACCACATAAAACAAATACCCTCTGTCACGCCCTGACCAAACTACAAAACAATTAACCTTATATACTGGGCAGGACGTGAAGGTGCTACCCCGGAAGCACCTTAACAAAAAAAATAAAAAATACCCCCAAACAATACCCAAAAGAAAATTTCCCCCTTACTAAAGGGAGGGAAGGGAGGGTGGCTGCCGTCAACGACGGCACTGTGCTACACCCCCCCTCCCCAACCCACCTATTTTTTGGAGGTGGCTCCGGCTCAGGCCGTTCCAGGCTGTCTGGGCAGTCTGGCAGCTCGGGACAGTCTGGGCAGTCTGGCAACTCGGGACAGTCTGGGCAGTCTGGCAACTCGGGACAGTCTGGGCAGTCTGGCAACTCGGGACAGTCTGGGCAGTCTGGCAACTCGGGGCAGTCTGGCCACTTGGGGCAGGTCAGGGCAGTCTGGCCACTCCGGCAGGTCAGGGCAGTCTGGCCACTCCGGCAGGTCAGGGCAGTCTGGCCACTCGGGCAGTTCAGGGCAGTCTGGCCACTCGGGACGTTCAGGGCAGTCTGGCCACTCGGGACGTTCAGGGCAGTCTGGCCACTCGGGACGTTCAGGGCAGTCTGGCCACTCGGGACGTTCAGGGCAGTCTGGCCACTCGGGACGTTCAGGGCAGTCTGGCCACTCGGGCAGTTCAGGGCAGTCTGGCCACTCGGGCAGTTCAGGGCAGTCTGGCCACTCGGGACGTTCAGGGCAGTCTGGCCACTCGGGACGTTCAGGGCAGTCTGGCCACTCGGGACGTTCAGGGCAGTCTGGCCACTCGGGACGTTCAGGGCAGTCTGGCCACTCGGGACGTTCAGGGCAGTCTGGCCACTCCGGCAGGTCAGCGCAGTCTGGCCACTCCGGCAGTTCAGCGCAGTCTGGCCACTCCGGCAGTTCAGCGCAGTCTGGCCACTCCGGCAGTTCAGCGCAGTCTGGCCACTCCGGCAGTTCAGCGCAGTCTGGCCACTCCGGCAGTTCAGCGCAGTCTGGCCACTCCGGCAGTTCAGCGCAGTCTGACCACTCCGACGACTGTTGACTGACGGGCAGCTCCGACGACTGTTGACTGACGGGCAGCTCCGACGACTGTTGACTGACGGGCAGCTCCGACGACTGTTGACTGACGGGCAGCTCCGACGACTGTTGACTGACGGGCAGCTCCGACGACTGTTAACTGGCGGGCAGCTCCGACGACTGTTGACTGGCGGGCAGCTCCGACGACTGTTGACTGGCGGGCAGCTCCGACGACTGTTGACTGGAGGGCAGCTCCGACGACTGTTGACTGGCGGGCAGCTCCGACAACTGTTGACTGGCGAGGCTGGGTTTACGCACTTGCCGTTTAGTGCGGGGAGCGGGAACAGGACGAGTCGGACTGGGTGGACGCACTTCCGGGTCCGCACGAGAGACAGGAGCTGGAAACCCAGGGCTATGGAGGCGCACAGCCAGTCTAGATCTTACCTCCTGCACAACCCGCCTTGGCTGGATGGAACTAGTAGCCCTGTACGAGCGGAGTGCTCGTACAGGGCAGACTGGGCTGTGCAGGGGCCTGATGGTAGCCGTGCGTAGAGCGGGAGTTGGGTAGCCTGGTCCTCGGAGGCGTACCGGCGACCAGATGCGCTGCGCAGGCATCCTCCTACCAGGATGGATGCCCGCTCTAGCACGGCACCTGCGAGGGGCTGGAATAACTCGCACCGGACTGTGCGTGCGTATGGGTGAGATAGTGCGCTTCTCAGCAAAACATGGCGCTCCCCACCTCATACGCTCCTCCATATAACCACGGGTAGCTGGCTTCCGGCTCTTCCTTCGCCTAGCCAAACTACCCGTGTGCCCCCCCAAAAAAAAGTATTGGGGGTGCCTCTCGTGCTTCTCCCTCAGCGTGTCTCTGGCCTCGTACCACCGCCTCTCTGCCTTGGCTGCTTCTATTTCCCACTGCGGGCGGCGATACTCCCCAGCCTGATGCCAAGGTCCGGCCCCGTCCAGAACTTCCTCCCAAGTCCACTTCTCCCGCCAGTCCAACTCGAACGCCGTCTGCTCCTTCCTCTGCTGCTTGGTCCTTTGGTGGTGGGTGATTCTGTCACGAATATCTTCGTCTTCAGACGATATAACGAAATCATCGTCGGAAAAGGTAGACCAATACGCAGCAGAGTCAATAGAGTTCATCTTGAACATTTAATGAAATTCAACACGAATACAAAAACAACAAACAAGAAAACGAACGATACACTGACAGTCTGCAAAGCAAAGCTCAACACAGCACAATCACCCACAAATCCCAAACACAAACACACCCTACTATATGAGACTCTCAATCAAAGGCAGATAGACAACACCTGCCTTCAACTGAGAGTCCCAACCCCAATTAACCAAACATAGACATACATTCACTAGACTCCCCATAGAAATACCTAAACATAAACCAACACCCGGAATTACTAAAACAAACACCCTTTTAACAAAACACACCACCCTGAACCACATGAAACAAATACCCTCTGTCACGCCCTGACCAAACTACAAAACAATTAACCTTATATACTGGCCAGGACGTGACAACGTGGCACCTGTCCATAGTATGCCACCTTTCCAACCAGTCAGTTCATTATCAAATGTCTGCCCTGCTAGAGCTGCCCCGGTCAACTGGAGGTGCTCTATACATACTAGATATTCATAGTCCAACCGCCATTTTGGATTCTTCCAATAACTGTATAGTGTTTTTTTTTATACATTTGATCTTTTGGGGGGCTCCCGAGTGGCCTAAGGCACTACATCTCAGTGCAAGAGGCGTCACTACAAACCCTGGTTCGATTCCAGGCTGTATCACAACTGGTCGTGATTGGGAGTCCCATAAGGGTGGTGCACAATTGGCCCATCATCGTCCGGGTTTGGCCGGGGTAGGCCGTCATTGTAAATAAGAATTTGTTCTTAACTGACTTGCCTAGTTCACTATGGATCTACAAACAGGTTAGCTTCTTTACAGCATTTGAAGTGTGTTCTGTGTTACTTCTTTGTCTATCCAATACCAACTGAATGGTGAATGAATGTATTTACAGTGAATCAATCAATCCAGTGTGATTATTGTGTGTTCTGTGTAATTCCTTCCTCTTTTCCAATACTAACTGAATGGTGAATGTCTGGTGTCATTTTGTCTTCTTGTTGTATGTGAGAATAGAAGTTGTTTCTTAGGGGAAGGGAACTGTTTATTTTTTATTCTGTATATTGGAACAAAATTCAACTTCAGTTGAAGAACTGGGATGAGCTACAAATCTCATTGTGGGGTAGGCCACATGATATAAAGATGGTTAAAGCTCCTAAACTGAATGACGACCACATGTTATAAAGATGGTTAAAGCTCCTAAACTGAATGACGACCACATGATATAAAGATGGTTAAAGCTCCTAAACTGAATGACGACCACATGATATAAAGATGGTTAAAGCTCCTAAACTGAATGAAGGACACATGTTATAAAGATGGTTACAGCTCCTAAACTGAATGAAGACCACATGATATAAAGATGGTTACAGCTCCTAAACTGAATGAAGGACACATGATATAAAGATGGTTACAGCTCCTAAACTGAATGACGGACACATGTTATAAAGATGGTTACAGCTCCTAAACTGAATGAAGGACACATGATATAAAGATGGTTACAGCTCCTAAACTGAATGACGGACACATGTTATAAAGATGGTTACAGCTCCTAAACTGAATGAAGGACACATGATATAAAGATGGTTACAGCTCCTAAACTGAATGACGGACACATGTTATAAAGATGGTTACAGCTCCTAAACTGAATGAAGACCACATGATATAAAGATGGTTACAGCTCCTAAACTGAATGAAGGACACATGATATAAAGATGGTTAAAGCTCCTAAACTGAATGAAGACCACATGATATAAAGATGGTTACAGCTCCTAAACTGAATGAAGGACACATGATATAAAGATGGTTACAGCTCCTAAACTGAATGACGGACACATGATATAAAGATGGTTACAGCTCCTAAACTGAATGACGGACACATGATATAAAGATGGTTACAGCTCCTAAACTGAATGAAGACCACATGTTATAAAGATGGTTACAGCTCCTAAACTGAATGAAGGACACATGATATAAAGATGGTTACAGCTCCTAAACTGAATGACGGACACATGATATAAAGATGGTTACAGCTCCTAAACTGAATGAAGACCACATGTTATAAAGATGGTTACAGCTCCTAAACTGAATGACGGACACATGATATAAAGATGGTTACAGCTCCTAAACTGAATGACGACCACATGATATAAAGATGGTTACAGCTCCTAAACTGAATGACGACCACATGATATAAAGATGGTTAAAGCTCCTAAACTGAATGAAGACCACATGATATAAAGATGGTTACAGCTCCTAAACTGAATGACGACCACATGTTATAAAGATGGTTACAGCTCCTAAACTGAATGAAGGACACATGTTATAAAGACGGTTACAGCTCCTAAACTGAATGAAGGACACATGTTATAAAGATGGTTACAGCTCCTAAACTGAATGACGGACACATGATATAAAGATGGTTACAGCTCCTAAACTGAATGAAGGACACATGTTATAAAGATGGTTACAGCTCCTAAACTGAATGACGACCACATGTTATAAAGATGGTTACAGCTCCTAAACTGAATGACGACCACATGTTATAAAGATGGTTACAGCTCCTAAACTGAATGACGACCGCATGTTATAAAGATGGTTACAGCTCCTAAACTGAATGAAGACCACATGATATAAAGATGGTTAAAGCTCCTAAACTGAATGACGACCACATGATATAAAGATGGTTAAAGCTCCTAAACTGAATGACGACCACATGATATAAAGATGGTTAAAGCTCCTAAACTGAATGACGACCACATGATATAAAGATGGTTACAGCTCCTAAACTGAATGACGACCACATGTTATAAAGATGGTTACAGCTCCTAAACTGAATGAAGACCACATGATATAAAGATGGTTACAGCTCCTAAACTGAACGACGACCACATGATATAAAGATGGTTAAAGCTCCTAAACTGAATGACGACCACATGATATAAAGATGGTTACTGCTCCTAAATTGAATGATGACCACATGTTATAAAGATGGTTACAGCTCCTAAACTGAATGAAGACCACATGATATAAAGATGGTTACTGCTCCTAAATTGAATGATGGACACATGTTATAAAGATGGTTACAGCTCCTAAACTGAATGACGGACACATGTTATAAAGATGGTTACTGCTCCTAAATTGAATGATGACCACATGTTATAAAGATGGTTACAGCTCCTAAACTGAATGAAGACCACATGATATAAAGATGGTTACAGCTCCTAAACTGAATGACGGACACATGATATAAAGATGGTTAAAGCTCCTAAAAAGGGCCAGGATGAATCAAGCTCGTTTACAGACATAGACTTAGAAGGGAGGATTAAAGCTCCCTAACATGTAATTATATCAAGAAGACTTTATAACAGCCCTGATAGGCTCTCTTTATTGACAACTCTAATAGGACAATTTGGGTCGACATGGAAGAAGAACTTAATGCCCCATTTGGAGCATCATATTATCTGAACACTTAAATGTGGTACTGCAGAATCCCATAATGTCCCAAACTAAGAAATATGGAGTCAGATAAATAAGAGACGGACATCTTCACCTTTCCTGACAAGCTCTGCTTCGTTATGGAACAACCATGAATACACATTAGGTGGAAAGGTGGTTGTCTGGAAAGAGTGGGAGAGGTTTTGTTTTAGCCTCAACACTGATACATTTCACTTCTGCTTTTAGTGTCAACTTGAATTAGAGTGTGGCTGTGGAAGACTGGTCCCTTGATGATGTCTGCAAGTGGCTGAGTACCAATGATCTCCATGATTCCATCCCATCATTCCAAGGTTCACAATCTGTCTGCAGAATGCCAACTCTATTCAACTGTCCACTTCGCAACGAGCATCCTTTCTCTGTGTCCAGACTACTCACACATATTGTCCTCTATCACCAGCGTGAACCACATGTTGTAATTACCTGTGGAGTTAATGGGTGTGGGGAAACAAATAGATGTTTCAGTGTCTATCGGTCACACATCTACCAAAACCACACAGAGCTTTTAAGAGACAACTTAGATGAGAATTGTCCTCATCATGAATTTGAGACTGGGACTGATCCCATTGAAGATGACATGAGCGATGTAGAGAGTCTGCCAGAGACTGAATATGTTCAAGCCACAGAGATCAACACTGAGCAGCTAATTGAAGGTTTCTGAAACAATATCTGTCTTTTATTTAGTAAATCAGGAAAGAACACTGCATCCCAGCTACGGTACAGAACAGCATTGTTGAGGACCTCAGAACCATTTTGGATGCATTTATGACCCACTACAGTGATCCCCTCAGGTTTCATCTGACAAATAAATATGGTTGAACATGACGATCTCAGGGACTTGCTGAACAACTCTGCAGTATTTGAGGAATGCATTAGATGCATAAGCTCTGAGTGGATGCTGGAGCTTTACTGTGTGAAAGAATTGGACATGGTCAGGACAACTGAAGTACCACTGAGCAACAAAGAAGGTTATAAAACAAGGTCATTTCTCCATTACATGGAGAGGGGGGGACCTGATCCTAGATCACAATGAATCAGTTTACATGGAGAGGGGGACCTGATCCTAGATCATAATGAATCAGATTACATGGAGAGGGGGGACCTGATCATAGATCATAATGAATCAGATTACATGGAGAGGGGGGACCTGATCCTAGATTATAATGAATCAGATTACATGGAGAGGGGGGACCTGATCCTAGATCATAATGAATCAGATTAAATGGAGAGGGGGGACCTGATCCTAGATCATAATGAATCAGATTACATGGAGAGGGGGGGACCTGATCCTAGATCACAATGAATCAGTTTACATGGAGAGGGGGACCTGATCCTAGATCATAATGAATCAGATTACATGGAGAGGGGGGACCTGATCATAGATCATAATGAATCAGATTACATGGAGAGGGGGGACCTGATCCTAGATCATAATGAATCAGATTACATGGAGAGGGGGGACCTGATCCTAGATCATAATAAATCAGATTACATGGAGAGGGAGGACCTGATCCTAGATCATAATGAATCAGATTACATAGACAGGGGGACCTGATCCTGATTCAGCACTCCTCCTTTGAGACACTGCCTTTATGAATAAGGAATGCTGTTGTAAAGTCTAGTTACAGCAGGTGTTTTCTGCCATCTAGTGGAAGATTCCAATAAAACACTTTATTATCAGGGTGGGGAGACGGCTGAGTGCAGGATCCATGGTGAGATGACAAAAGAGGAAAAAACACTATATGGAGAGAAGTACAAATAAAGTATTTCTGAACAATAAAGGACAGAGTTAGATAATGAATACCTGGAATGACGTATTATTACTAGTTAGTAGATCTCTTCTGTCGTCATTATTTACCCATACACCAGTGACGTCAGAAGGGACGTGATTTCCTCATATGAAAGTGAAAGTAAGGGTGTGGTCTACGCCTTTGCAAAATGACTGTAGAAACTGTAGCGCACATTTCTCTGCAACATTAGAAGCAGGATAAATGTGCTGATTTGAAGGACAGACGGACAGACTCTGGTAAGTCTTGGCTACATATAACTATTATAAAGTTAGGTCGTAGTCAGACATTCAATAGACAGAGTAACCTTGAGATATGATTCTTTATCATGCTGACCAACCTGGGCCCGGTTTCAGCGATGGAATTTAGACTTAACGCTGGAAACGCATAATAAGTGGTAAACGATAATTAACAAAATACAAAGTTGAGTAAACGCTATTTACCAAATAAAAAGGTGTGTAAGAGGGTTTACGCGGGTTTACCCTCCACTACATCCCCGTTGAGGTGGGTTCACCCTCCACTACATCCCCGTTGATGTGGGTTCACCCTCCACTACATCCCCGTTGATGCGGGTTCACCCTCCACTACATCCCCGTTGATGCGGGTTTACCCTCCACTACATCCCCGTTGATGTGGGTTCACCCTCCACTACATCCCCGTTGAGGTGGGTTCACCCTCCACTACATCCCCGTTGATGTGGGTTCACCCTCCACTACATCCCCGTTGATGCGGGTTTACCCTCCACTACATCCCCGTTGATGTGGGTTTACCCTCCACCACATCCCCGTTGATGTGGGTTCACCCTCCACTACATCCCCGTTGATGTGGGTTTACCCTCCACTACATCCCCGTTGATGTGGGTTTACCCTCCACCACATCCCCGTTGAGGTGGGTTCACCCTCCACCACATCCCCGTTGATGCGGGTTTACCCTCCACCACATCCCCGTTGATGTGGGTTCACCCTCCACCACATCCCCGTTGATGCGGGTTTACCCTCCACTACATCCCCGTTGATGTGGGTTCACCCTCCACTACATCCCCGTTGAGGTGGGTTCACCCTCCACTACATCCCCGTTGAGGTGGGTTCACCCTCCACTACATCCCCGTTGATGTGGGTTCACCCTCCACCACATCCCCGTTGAGGTGGGTTCACCCTCCACTACATCCCCGTTGAGGTGGGTTTACCCTCCACTACATCCCCGTTGATGTGGGTTTACCCTCCACTACATCCCCGTTGATGTGAGTTTACCCTCCACTACATCCCCGTTGATGTGGGTTCACCCTCCACTACATCCCCGTTGATGTGGGTTCACCCTCCACTACATCCCCGTTGATGTGGGTTCACCCTCCACTACATCCCCGTTGATGTGGGTTCACCCTCCACTACATCCCCGTTGATGTGGGTTCACCCTCCACTACATCCCCGTTGATGTGGGTTCACCCTCCACTACATCCCCGTTGATGTGGGTTCACCCTCCACTACATCCCCGTTGATGTGGGTTTACCCTCCACTACATCCCCGTTGATGTGGGTTTACCCTCCACTACATCCCCGTTGAGGTGGGTTCACCCTCCACCACATCCCCGTTGATGTGGGTTCACCCTCCACTACATCCCCGTTGATGTGGGTTCACCCTCCACTACATCCCCGTTGATGTGGGTTCACCCTCCACTACATCCCCGTTGATGTGGGTTTACCCTCCACCACATCCCCGTTGATGTGGGTTTACCCTCCACTACATCCCCGTTGATGTGGGTTCACCCTCCACTACATCCCCGTTGATGTGGGTTCACCCTCCACTACATCCCCGTTGATGTGGGTTCACCCTCCACTACATCCCCGTTGATGTGGGTTCACCCTCCACTACATCCCCGTTGATGTGGGTTCACCCTCCACTACATCCCCGTTGATGTGGGTTTACCCTCCACTACATCACCGTTGATGTGGGTTTACCCTCCACTACATCCCCGTTGAGGTGGGTTCACCCTCCACCACATCCCCGTTGATGTGGGTTCACCCTCCACCACATCCCCGTTGATGTGGGTTCACCCTCCACTACATCCCCGTTGATGTGGGTTCACCCTCCACTACATCCCCGTTGATGTGGGTTTACCCTCCACTACATCCCCGTTGATGTGGGTTTACCCTCCACTACATCCCCGTTGAGGTGGGTTCACCCTCCACCACATCCCCGTTGATGTGGGTTCACCCTCCACCACATCCCCGTTGATGTGGGTTTACCCTCCACTACATCCCCGTTGATGTGGGTTCACCCTCCACTACATCCCCGTTGATGTGGGTTCACCCTCCACTACATCCCCGTTGATGTGGGTTCACCCTCCACTACATCCCCGTTGATGTGGGTTCACCCTCCACTACATCCCCGTTGATGTGGGTTTACCCTCCACTACATCCCCGTTGATGTGGGTTTACCCTCCACTACATCCCCGTTGAGGTGGGTTCACCCTCCACCACATCCCCGTTGATGTGGGTTCACCCTCCACTACATCCCCGTTGATGTGGGTTCACCCTCCACTACATCCCCGTTGATGTGGGTTCACCCTCCACTACATCCCCGTTGATGTGGGTTTACCCTCCACCACATCCCCGTTGATGTGGGTTTACCCTCCACTACATCCCCGTTGATGTGGGTTCACCCTCCACTACATCCCCGTTGATGTGGGTTCACCCTCCACTACATCCCCGTTGATGTGGGTTCACCCTCCACTACATCCCCGTTGATGTGGGTTCACCCTCCACTACATCCCCGTTGATGTGGGTTCACCCTCCACTACATCCCCGTTGATGTGGGTTTACCCTCCACTACATCCCCGTTGATGTGGGTTTACCCTCCACTACATCCCCGTTGAGGTGGGTTCACCCTCCACCACATCCCCGTTGATGTGGGTTCACCCTCCACCACATCCCCGTTGATGTGGGTTCACCCTCCACTACATCCCCGTTGATGTGGGTTCACCCTCCACTACATCCCCGTTGATGTGGGTTTACCCTCCACTACATCCCCGTTGATGTGGGTTTACCCTCCACTACATCCCCGTTGAGGTGGGTTCACCCTCCACCACATCCCCGTTGATGTGGGTTCACCCTCCACCACATCCCCGTTGATGTGGGTTCACCCTCCACCACATCCCCGTTGATGTGGGTTCACCCTCCACTACATCCCCGTTGATGTGGGTTCACCCTCCACCACATCCCCGTTGATGTGGGTTCACCCTCCACCACATCCCCGTTGATGTGGGTTCACCCTCCACCACATCCCCGTTGATGTGGGTTCACCCTCCACTACATCCCCGTTGATGTGGGTTTACCCTCCACCACATCCCCGTTGATGTGGGTTCACCCTCCACTACATCCCCGTTGATGTGGGTTCACCCTCCACTACATCCCCGTTGATGTGGGTTCACCCTCCACCACATCCCCGTTGATGTGGGTTCACCCTCCACTACATCCCCGTTGATGTGGGTTCACCCTCCACTACATCCCCGTTGATGAGGGTTTACCCTCCACCACATCCCCGTTGATGTGGGTTTACCCTCCACTACATCCCCGTTGATGTGGGTTCACCCTCCACTACATCCCCGTTGATGTGGGTTTACCCTCCACCACATCCCCGTTGATGTGGGTTTACCCTCCACTACATCCCCGTTGATGTGGGTTCACCCTCCACTACATCCCCGTTGATGTGGGTTCACCCTCCACTACATCCCCGTTGATGTGGGTTCACCCTCCACTACATCCCCGTTGATGTGGGTTCACCCTCCACTACATCCCCGTTGATGTGGGTTCACCCTCCACTACATCCCCGTTGATGTGGGTTCACCCTCCACTACATCCCCGTTGATGTGGGTTCACCCTCCACTACATCCCCGTTGATGTGGGTTCACCCTCCACTACATCCCCGTTGATGTGGGTTCACCCTCCACTACATCCCCGTTGATGTGGGTTCACCCTCCACCACATCCCCGTTTACGTGGGTTTACCCTCCACCACATCCCCGTTGATGTGGGTTCACCCTCCACTACATCCCCGTTGATGTGGGTTCACCCTCCACTACATCCCCGTTGATGTGGGTTCACCCTCCACTACATCCCCGTTGATGTGGGTTCACCCTCCACTACATCCCCGTTGATGTGGGTTCACCCTCCACTACATCCCCGTTGATGTGGGTTTACCCTCCACCACATCCCCGTTGATGTGGGTTTACCCTCCACTACATCCCCGTTGATGTGGGTTCACCCTCCACTACATCCCCGTTGATGTGGGTTCACCCTCCACTACATCCCCGTTGATGTGGGTTCACCCTCCACTACATCCCCGTTGATGTGGGTTCACCCTCCACCACATCCCCGTTTACGTGGGTTTACCCTCCACCACATCCCCGTTGATGTGGGTTCACCCTCCACTACATCCCCGTTGATGTGGGTTCACCCTCCACTACATCCCCGTTGATGTGGGTTCACCCTCCACTACATCCCCGTTGATGTGGGTTCACCCTCCACTACATCCCCGTTGATGTGGGTTCACCCTCCACTACATCCCCGTTGATGTGGGTTCACCCTCCACTACATCCCCGTTGAGGTGGGTTCACCCTCCACTACATCCCCGTTGATGTGGGTTCACCCTCCACTACATCCCCGTTGATGTGGGTTCACCCTCCACTACATCCCCGTTGATGTGGGTTCACCCTCCACTACATCCCCGTTGATGTGGGTTCACCCTCCACTACATCCCCGTTGATGTGGGTTCACCCTCCACTACATCCCCGTTGATGTGGGTTCACCCTCCACTACATCCCCGTTGATGTGGGTTCACCCTCCACTACATCCCCGTTGATGTGGGTTCACCCTCCACTACATCCCCGTTGATGTGGGTTCACCCTCCACTACATCCCCGTTGAGGTGGGTTCACCCTCCACTACATCCCCGTTGAGGTGGGTTCACCCTCCACTACATCCCCATTGAGGTGGGTTCACCCTCCACTACATCCCCGTTGAGGTGGGTTCACCCTCCACTACATCCCCGTTGAGGTGGGTTCACCCTCCACTACATCCCCGTTGATGTGGGTTCACCCTCCACTACATCCCCGTTGATGTGGGTTCACCCTCCACTACATCCCCGTTGATGTGGGTTCACCCTCCACTACATCCCCGTTGATGTGGGTTCACCCTCCACTACATCCCCGTTGATGTGGGTTCACCCTCCACTACATCCCCGTTGATGTGGGTTCACCCTCCACTACATCCCCGTTGATGTGGGTTCACCCTCCACTACATCCCCGTAGGGTACCTCCACCACATCCCCGTTTACGTGGGTTTACCCTCCACCACATCCCCGTTGATGTGGGTTCACCCTCCACTACATCCCCGTTGATGTGGGTTCACCCTCCACTACATCCCCGTTGATGTGGGTTCACCCTCCACTACATCCCCGTTGATGTGGGTTCACCCTCCACTACATCCCCGTTGATGTGGGTTCACCCTCCACTACATCCCCGTTGATGTGGGTTTACCCTCCACCACATCCCCGTTGATGTGGGTTTACCCTCCACTACATCCCCGTTGATGTGGGTTCACCCTCCACTACATCCCCGTTGATGTGGGTTCACCCTCCACTACATCCCCGTTGATGTGGGTTCACCCTCCACTACATCCCCGTTGATGTGGGTTCACCCTCCACCACATCCCCGTTTACGTGGGTTTACCCTCCACCACATCCCCGTTGATGTGGGTTCACCCTCCACTACATCCCCGTTGATGTGGGTTCACCCTCCACTACATCCCCGTTGATGTGGGTTCACCCTCCACTACATCCCCGTTGATGTGGGTTCACCCTCCACTACATCCCCGTTGATGTGGGTTCACCCTCCACTACATCCCCGTTGATGTGGGTTCACCCTCCACTACATCCCCGTTGAGGTGGGTTCACCCTCCACTACATCCCCGTTGATGTGGGTTCACCCTCCACTACATCCCCGTTGATGTGGGTTCACCCTCCACTACATCCCCGTTGATGTGGGTTCACCCTCCACTACATCCCCGTTGATGTGGGTTCACCCTCCACTACATCCCCGTTGATGTGGGTTCACCCTCCACTACATCCCCGTTGATGTGGGTTCACCCTCCACTACATCCCCGTTGATGTGGGTTCACCCTCCACTACATCCCCGTTGATGTGGGTTCACCCTCCACTACATCCCCGTTGATGTGGGTTCACCCTCCACTACATCCCCGTTGAGGTGGGTTCACCCTCCACTACATCCCCGTTGAGGTGGGTTCACCCTCCACTACATCCCCATTGAGGTGGGTTCACCCTCCACTACATCCCCGTTGAGGTGGGTTCACCCTCCACTACATCCCCGTTGAGGTGGGTTCACCCTCCACTACATCCCCATTGAGGTGGGTTCACCCTCCACTACATCCCCATTGAGGTGGGTTCACCCTCCACTACATCCCCGTTGATGTGGGTTCACCCTCCACTACATCCCCGTTGATGTGGGTTCACCCTCCACTACATCCCCGTTGAGGTGGGTTCACCCTCCACTACATCCCCGTTGATGTGGGTTCACCCTCCACTACATCCCCGTTGAGGTGGGTTCACCCTCCACTACATCCCCGTTGATGTGGGTTCACCCTCCACTACATCCCCGTTGATGTGGGTTCACCCTCCACTACATCCCCGTTGAGGTGGGTTCACCCTCCACTACATCCCCGTTGAGGTGGGTTCACCCTCCACTACATCCCCGTTGAGGTGGGTTCACCCTCCACCACATCCCCGTTGATGTGGGTTCACCCTCCACCACATCCCCGTTGATGTGGGTTCACCCTCCACCACATCCCTGTTGATGTGGGTTCACCCTCCACTACATCCCCGTTGAGGTGGGTTCACCCTCCACTACATCCCCATTGAGGTGGGTTCACACTCCACTACATCCCCATTGAGGTGGGTTCACCCTCCACTACATCCCCGTTGATGTGGGTTCACCCTCCACTACATCCCCGTTGAGGTGGGTTCACCCTCCACCACATCCCCGTTGAGGTGGGTTCACCCTCCACTACATCCCCGTTGAGGTGGGTTCACCCTCCACTACATCCCCGTTGAGGTGGGTTCACCCTCCACTACATCCCCGTTGAGGTGGGTTCACCCTCCACTACATCCCCGTTGATGTGGGTTCACCCTCCACTACATCCCCGTTGATGTGGGTTCACCCTCCACTACATCCCCGTTGATGTGGGTTCACCCTCCACTACATCCCCGTTGATGTGGGTTCACCCTCCACTACATCCCCGTTGAGGTGGGTTCACCCTCCACTACATCCCCGTTGAGGTGGGTTCACCCTCCACTACATCCCCGTTGATGTGGGTTCACCCTCCACCACATCCCCGTTGATGTGGGTTCACCCTCCACTACATCCCCGTTGATGTGGGTTCACCCTCCACTACATCCCCGTTGAGGTGGGTTCACCCTCCACTACATCCCCGTTGATGTGGGTTCACCCTCCACTACATCCCCGTTGATGTGGGTTCACCCTCCACCACATCCCCGTTGATGTGGGTTCACCCTCCACTACATCCCCGTTGATGTGGGTTCACCCTCCACCACATCCCCGTTGATGTGGGTTCACCCTCCACTACATCCCCGTTGAGGTGGGTTCACCCTCCACCACATCCCCGTTGATGTGGGTTCACCCTCCACCACATCCCCGTTGATGTGGGTTCACCCTCCACTACATCCCCGTTGATGTGGGTTCACCCTCCACTACATCCCCGTTGAGGTGGGTTAACCCTGCACTACATCCCCGTTGATGTGGGTTCACCCTCCACCACATCCCCGTTGATGTGGGTTCACCCTCCACTACATTCCCGTTGATGTGGGTTCACCCTCCACTACATCCCCGTTGATGTGGGTTCACCCTCCACTACATCCCAGTTGATGTGGGTTCACCCTCCACCACATCCCCGTTGAGGTGGGTTCACCCTCCACTACATCCCCGTTGATGTGGGTTCACCCTCCACCACATCCCCGTTGATGTGGGTTCACCCTCCACTACATCCCCGTTGAGGTGGGTTCACCCTCCACCACATTCCCGTTGATGTGGGTTCACCCTCCACTACATCCCCGTTGATGTGGGTTCACCCTCCACTACATCCCCGTTGATGTGGGTTCACCCTCCACTACATCCCCGTTGATGTGGGTTCACCCTCCACTACATCCCCGTTGATGTGGGTTTACCCTCCACTACATCCCCGTTGATGTGGGTTCACCCTCCACTACATCCCCGTTGATGTGGGTTCACCCTCCACTACATCCCCGTTGATGTGGGTTCACCCTCCACTACATCCCCGTTGATGTGGGTTCACCCTCCACTACATCCCCGTTGAGGTGGGTTCACCCTCCACTACATCCCCGTTGATGTGGGTTCACCCTCCACTACATCCCCGTTGATGTGGGTTCACCCTCCACTACATCCCCGTTGATGTGGGTTTACCCTCCACTACATCCCCGTTGATGTGGGTTCACCCTCCACTACATCCCCGTTGATGTGGGTTCACCCTCCACCACATCCCCGTTGAGGTGGGTTCACCCTCCACTACATCCCCGTTGAGGTGGGTTCACCCTCCACTACATCCCCGTTGAGGTGGGTTCACCCTCCACTACATCCCCGTTGAGGTGGGTTCACCCTCCACTACATCCCCGTTGAGGTGGGTTCACCCTCCACTACATCCCCGTTGAGGTGGGTTCACCCTCCACTACATCCCCGTTGAGGTGGGTTCACCCTCCACTACATCCCCGTTGATGTGGGTTCACCCTCCACTACATCCCCGTTGATGTGGGTTCACCCTCCACTACATCCCCGTTGACGTGGGTTCACCCTCCACTACATCCCCGTTGATGTGGGTTCACCCTCCACTACTTCCCCGTTGATGTGGGTTTACCCTCCACTACATCCCCGTTGATGTGGGTTCACCCTCCACTACATCCCCGTTGAGGTGGGTTCACCCTCCACTACATCCCCGTTGATGTGGGTTCACCCTCCACTACATCCCCGTTGATGTGGGTTCACCCTCCACTACATCCCCGTTGATGTGGGTTCACCCTCCACTACATCCCCGTTGATGTGGGTTCACCCTCCACTACATCCCCGTTGATGTGGGTTCACCCTCCACTACATCCCCGTTGATGTGGGTTCACCCTCCACTACATCCCCGTTGATGTGGGTTCACCCTCCACTACATCCCCGTTGATGTGGGT
Source organism: Salmo trutta (assembly GCF_901001165.1). Classification (NCBI taxonomy): domain Eukaryota; kingdom Metazoa; phylum Chordata; class Actinopteri; order Salmoniformes; family Salmonidae; genus Salmo; species Salmo trutta. The sequence goes on along the minus strand of NW_021822911.1, from coordinate 2,479,259 downwards.
TTACCCTCCACTACATCCCCGTTGATGTGGGTTCACCCTCCACTACATCCCCGTTGAGGTGGGTTCACCCTCCACTACATCCCCGTTTATGTGGGTTCACCCTCCACTACATCCCCGTTGATGTGGGTTCACCCTCCACTACATCCCCGTTGATGTGGGTTCACCCTCCACTACATCCCCATTGAGGTGGGTTCACCCTCCACTACATCCCCGTTGAGGTGGGTTCACCCTCCACTACATCCCCGTTGATGTGGGTTTACCCTCCACTACATCCCCGTTGATGTGGGTTCACCCTCCACTACATCCCCGTTGATGTGGGTTCACCCTCCACCACATCCCCGTTGATGTGGGTTTACCCTCCACCACATCCCCGTTGATGCGGTGTGCAGCGTAGAGTGCATAGTCATTTAGTCTCTATGGGCCTGTTGGTGAGGGCCACAGCATAGTCCTTTAGTCTCTATGGGCCAGGTGGTGAGGGCCACAGCATAGTCCTTTAGTCTCTATGGACCAGGTGGCCAGTTGGTGAGGGCCACAGCATAGTCCTTTAGTCTCTATGGGACAGGTGGTGAGGGCCACAGCATAGTCCTTTAGTCTCTATGGTCCAGAGGGCCAGTTGGTGAGGGCCACAGCATAGTCCTTTAGTCCCTATGGTCCAGATGGACAGTTGGTGAGGGCCACAGCATAGTCCTTTAGTCTCTATGGTCCAGATGGCCAGTTGGTGAGGGCCACAGCATAGTCCTTTAGTCTCTATGGTCCAGATGGCCAGTTGGTGAGGGCCACAGCATAGTCCTTTAGTCTCTATGGGCCAGATGGCCAGTTGGTGAGGGCCACAGCATAGTCCTTTAGTCTCTATGGGCCAGATGGCCAGTTGGTGAGGGCCACAGCATAGTCCTTTAGTCTCTATGGACTAGATGGCCAGTTGGTGAGGGCCACAGCATAGTCCTTTAGTCTCTATGGGCCAGGTGGCCAGTTGGTGAGGGCCACAGCATAGTCCTTTAGTCTCTATTTGCCAGATGGCCAGTTGGTGAGGGCAACAGCATAGTCCTTTAGTCTCTATGGGCCAGATGGCCAGTTGGTGAGGGCCACAGCATAGTCCTTTAGTGTCTATGGGCCAGATGGCCAGTTGGTGAGGGCCACAGCATAGTCCTTTAGTCTCTATGGGCCAGATGGCCAGTTGGTGAGGGCCACAGCATAGTCCTTTAGTCTCTATGGGCCAGATGGCCAGTTGGTGAGGGCCACAGCATAGTCCTTTAGTCTCTATGGACCAGATGGCCAGATGGTGAGGGCCACAGCATAGTCCTTTAGTCTCTATGGGCCAGATGGCCAGATGGTGAGGGACACAGCATAGGCCTTTAGTCTCTATGGGCCAGATATCCAGTTGGTGAGGGCCACAGCATAGTCCTTTAGTCTCTATGGGCCAGATGGACAGTTGGTGAGGGCCACAGCATAGTCCTTTAGTCTCTATTGGCCAGATGGCCAGTTGGTGAGGGCCACAGAATAGTCCTTTAGTCTCTATTGGCCAGATGGCCAGTTGGTGAGGGCCACAGAATAGTCCTTTAGTCTCTATGGACCAGATGGCCAGTTGGTGAGGGCCACAGCATAGTCCTTTTGTCTCTACGGGCCAGATGGCCAGTTGGTGAGGGCCACAGCATAGTCCTTTAGTCTCTATGGACCAGATGGCCAGATGGTGAGGGCCACAGCATAGTCCTTTTGTCTCTACGGGCCAGATGACCAGTTGTTGAGGGCCACAGCATAGTCCTTTAGTCTCTATGGGCCAGTTGGTGAGGGCCACAGCATAGTCCTTTAGTCTCTATGGGCCAGATGGCCTGTTGGTGAGGGCCACAGCATAGTCCTTTAGTCTCTATGGGCCAGTTGGTGAGGGCCACAGCATAGTCCTTTTGTCTCTACGGGCCAGTTGGTGAGGGCCACAGCATAGTCCTTTTGTCTCTACGGGCCAGATGGCCAGTTGGTGAGGGCCACAGCATAGTCCTTTAGTCTCTATGGGCCAGATGGCCAGTTGGTGAGGGCCACAGCATAGTCCTTTAGTCTCCATGGACCAGGTGGCCAGTTGGTGAGGGCCACAGCATAGTCCTTTGGTCTCTATGGGCCAGATGGCCAGTTGGTGAGGGCCACAGCATAGTCCTTTAGTCTCTATTGGCCAGATGGCCAGTTGGTGAGGGCCACAGCATAGTCCTTTAGTCTCTATGGACCAGTTGGTGAGGGCCACAGCATAGTCCTTTAGTCTCTATGGGCCAGGTGGCCAGTTGGTGAGGGCCACAGCATAGTCCTTTAGTCTCTATTGGCCAGTTGGTGAGGGCCACAGCATAGTCCTTTAGTCTCTATGGGCCAGTTGGTGAGGGCCATAGCATAGTCCTTTAGTCTCTATGGGCCAGGTGTTGAGGGCCACAGCATAGTCCTTTAGTCTCTATGGGCCAGATGGTGAGGGCCACAGCATAGTCCTTTAGTCTCTATGGGCCAGATGGCCAGTTGGTGAGGGCCACAGCATAGTCCTTTAGTCTCTATGGTCCAGATGGTGAGGGCCACAGCATAGTCCTTTAGTCTCTATGGGCCAGATGGCCAGTTGGTGAGGGCCACAGCATAGTCCTTTAGTCTCTATTGGCCAGTTGGTGAGGGCCACAGCATAGTCCTTTAGTCTCTATGGGCCAGTTGGTGAGGGCCATAGCATAGTCCTTTAGTCTCTATGGGCCAGGTGGTGAGGGCCACAGCATAGTACTTTAGTCTCTATGGGCCAGTTGGTGAGGGCCACAGCATAGTCCTTTAGTCTCTATGGGCCAGATGGCCATTTGGTGAGGGCCACAGCATAGTCCTTTAGTCTCTATGGTCCAGATGGTGAGGGCCACAGCATAGTCCTTTAGTCTCTATGGGCCAGATGGCCAGTTGGTGAGGGCCACAGCATAGTCCTTTAGTCTCTACGGGCCAGATGGCCAGTTGGTGAGGGCCACAGCATAGTCCTTTAGTCCCTATGGGCCAGATGGCCAGTTGGTGAGGGCCACAGCATAGTCCTTTAGTCCCTATGGGCCAGATGGCCAGTTGGTGAGGGCCACAGCATAGTCCTTTAGTCTCTATGGGCCAGGTGGCCAGTTGGTGAGGGCCACAGCATAGTCCTTTAGTCTCTATGGGCCAGATGGCCAGTTGGTGAGGGCCACAGCATAGTCCTTTAGTCTCTATGAACCAGTTGGTGAGGGCCACAGCATAGTCATTTAGTCTATATGGGCCAGATTGCCTGTTGGTGAGGGCCACAGCATAGTCCTTTAGTCTCTATGGGCCAGATGGCCAGTTGGTGAGGGCCACAGCATAGTCCTTTAGTCTCTATGGGTCAGATGGCCAGTTGGTGAGGGCCACAGCATAGTCCTTTAGTCTCTATGGGCCAGTTGGTGAGGGCCACAGCATAGTCCTTTAGTCTCTATGGGCCTGTTGGTGAGGGCCACAGCATAGTCCTTTAGTCTCTATGGGCCAGATGGCCAGTTGGTGAGGGCCACAGCATAGTCCTTTAGTCTCTATGGACCAGATGGCCAGTTGGTGAGGGCCACAACATAGTCCTTTAGTCTCTATGGGCCAGATGGCCAGTTGGTGAGGGCCACAGCATAGTCCTTTAGTCTCTATGGGCCAGATGGCCAGTTGGTGAGGGCCACAGCATTGTCCTTTAGTCTCTATTGGCCAGATGGCCAGTTGGTGAGGGCCACAGCATAGTCCTTTAGTCTCTATGGGCCAGATGGCCAGTTGTTGTGGGCCACAGCATAGTCCTTTAGTCTCTATGGGCCTGTTGGTGAGGGCCACAGCATAGTCCTTTAGTCTCTATGGGCCAGTTGGTGAGGGCCACAGCATAGTCCTTTAGTCTCTATGGGTCAGATGGCCAGTTGGTGAGGGCCACAGCATAGTCCTTTAGTCTCTACGGGCCAGATGGCCAGTTGGTGAGGGCCACAACATAGTCCTTTAGTCTCTATTGGCCAGATGGCCAGTTGGTGAGGGCCACAGCATAGTCCTTTAGTCTCTATGGACCAGTTGGTGAGGGCCACAGCATAGTCCTTTAGTCTCTATGGGCCAGATGTCCAGTTGGTGAGGGCCACAGCATAGTCCTTTAGTCTCTATTGGCCAGATGGCCAGTTGGTGAGGGCCACAGCATAGTCCTTTAGTCTCTATTGGCCAGGTGGCCAGTTGGTGAGGGCCACAGAATAGTCCTTTAGTCTCTATTGGCCAGGTGGCCAGTTGGTGAGGGCCACAGCATAGTCCTTTAGTCTTTATGGGCCAGATGGCCAGTTGGTGAGGGCCACAGCATAGTCCTTTAGTCTCTATGGGCCAGTTGGTGAGGGCCACAGCATAGTCCTTTAGTCTCTATGGGCCAGATGGCCAGTTGGTGAGGGCCACAGCATAGTCCTTTAGTCTCTATGGGCCAGTTGGTGAGGGCCACAGCATAGTCCTTTAGTCTCTATGGGCCAGATGACCAGTTGGTGAGGGCCACAGCATAGTCCTTTAGTCTCTATGGGCCAGGTGGCCAGTTGGTGAGGGCCACATCATAGTCCTTTAGTCTCTATGGGCCAGGTGGCCAGTTGGTGAGGGCCACAGCATAGTCCTTCAGTCTATATGGGCCAGTTTGGTGAGGGCCACAGCATAGTCCTTTAGTCTCTATGGACCAGATGGCCAGTTGGTGAGGGCCACAGCATAGTCCTTTAATCTCTATGGGCCTGATGGCCAGTTGGTGAGGGCCACAGCATAGTCCTTTAGTCTCTATGGACCAGATGGCCAGTTGGTGAGGGCCACAGCATAGTCCTTTAGTCTCTATGGGCCAGATGGCCAGTTGGTGAGGGCCACAGCATAGTCCTTTAGTCTCTATGGTCCTGTTGGTGAGGGCCACAGCATAGTCCTTTAGTCTCTATGGGCCAGATGGCCAGTTGGTGAGGGCCACAGCATAGTCCTTTAGTCTCTATGGGCCAGTTGGTGAGGGCCACAGCATAGTCCTTTAGTCTCTATGGGCCAGTTGGTGAGGGCCACAGCATAGTCCTTTAGTCTCTATGGGCCAGATGGCCAGTTGGTGAGGGCCACAGCATAGTCCTTTAGTCTCTATGGGCCAGGTGGCCAGTTGGTGAGGGCCACAGCATAGTCCTTTAGTCCCTATGGAGCAGATGGCCAGTTGGTGAGGGCCACAGCATAGTCCTTTAATCTCTATGGACCAGTTGGTGAGGGCCACAGCATAGTCCTTTAGTCTCTATGGGCCAGAGGGCCAGTTGGTGAGGGCCACAGCATAGTCCTTTAGTCTCTATGGGCCAGAGGGCCAGTTGGTGAGGGCCACAGCATAGTCCTTTAGTCTCTATGGACCAGATGGCCAGTTGGTGAGGACCACAGCATAGTCCTTTAGTCTCTATGGGCCAGATGGCCAGTTGGTGAGGGCCACAGCATAGTCCTTTAGTCTCTATGGGCCAGGTGGCCAGTTGGTGAGGGCCACAGCATAGTCCTTTAGTCCCTATGGAGCAGATGGCCAGTTGGTGAGGGCCACAGCATAGTCCTTTAATCTCTATGGACCAGTTGGTGAGGGCCACAGCATAGTCCTTTAGTCTCTATGGGCCAGAGGGCCAGTTGGTGAGGGCCACAGCATAGTCCTTTAGTCTCTATGGGCCAGAGGGCCAGTTGGTGAGGGCCACAGCATAGTCCTTTAGTCTCTATGGACCAGATGGCCAGTTGGTGAGGACCACAGCATAGTCCTTTAGTCTCTATGGGCCAGATGGCCAGTTGGTGAGGGCCACAGCATAGTCCTTTAGTCTCTATGGACCAGATGGCCAGTTGGTGAGGGCCACAGCATAGTCCTTTAGTCTCTATGGGCCAGTTGGTGAGGGCCAGGTAGTCCTGAGGCATGGTCCTAGGGCTCAGGTCCTCCGAGAGAGAAAAACAAAGAGAGAATTAGAGAGAGTATATTTAAATTCACACAGGGCACCGGATAAGACAAGAGAAATACTCCAGATGTAACAGACTGACCCTAGCCCCCCGACACATAAACTACTGCAGCATAAATACTGGAGGCTGAGACAGGAGGGGTCAGGAGACACTGTGGCCCCATCCAATGATACCCCCGGACAGGGCCAAACAGGCAGGATATAACCCCACCCACTTTGCCAAAGCACAGCCCCCACACCACTGGAGGGAAATTTCCAATCACCAACTTACCATCCTGAGACAAGGCCGAGTATAGCCCACAAAGATCTCCGCCATGGCACAACCCAAGGGGGGGCGCCAACCCAGACAGGAAGACCACGTCAGTGACTCAACCCACTCAAGTGACACACCCCTCCTAGGGACGACATGGAAGAACACCTGTAAGTCAGTGACTCAGCCCCTGTAAAAGGGTTAGAGGCAGAGAATCCCAGTGGAGAGAGGGGAACCGGCCAGCATCGCAACACTCTGTTGCTATAGTGACCCTGCATCACAACACTCTGTTGCTATAGTGACCCTGCATCACAACACACTGTTGCTATAGTGACCATGCATCACAACACTCTGTTGCTATAGTGACCCTGCATCACAACACTCTGTTGCTATAGTAACCCTGCATCACAACACTCTGTTGCTATAGTAACACTGCATCACAACACTGTTGTACATATTTAATTGTTTTGTATTTAATTTCATATTTGTTTCATGTAACCAGTCGCAGGTTAACGTCAACCTGACAGAGACAATGTAAAATCAATAACTAAATAGTTTTCACAATTAACATGCTGTTTCTTGTTTCAAGTATGTTTTATTATGAAAAGTACAATATATTCATGTATACTTGTACAACTATGGAGCGTATGTCAATATATAATTATACAATTTGTTATTCAACATAAAAGACATACAACAAATGATCACATTGGTATTTTAACGGTGTTACTGTAAGAGGTCCTGGGTCAAGGTCCTCACAATTATAGGAAGACGCGTGTGTGTGTGTGTGAGAGAGTGTGCCCAGTGTGTGTGTGTGTTTGTCCAGTGTTTGTTTGTCCAGTGTGTGTGTGTGTATGTGTGTGTGTTTGTCCAGTGTGTGTGTGTGTTTGTCCAGTGTGTGTGTGTGTGTTTGTCCAGTGTGTGTGTGTGTGTTTGTCCAGTGTGTGTGTGTGTGTTTGTCCAGTGTGTGTGTGTGTTTGTCCAGTGTGTGTGTGTGTTTGTCCAGTGTGTGTGTGTTTGTCCAGTGTGTGTGTGTGTTTGTCCAGTGTGTGTGTGTGTTTGTCCAGTGTGTGTGTCCAGCGTGTGTGTCCAGCGTGTGTGTCCAGTGTGTGTGTGTGTGTGAGTCCAGTGTGTGTGTATGACTTGTGTGTGTGTGTCCAGTGTGTGTGTGTGTATCCAGTGTGTCTGTGTCCAGTGTGTGTTTGTGTTTCTGTGTCCAGTGTGTGTGTGTGTCCAGTCTGTGTGTGTGTCCAGTGTGTGTGTGTGTGTGTGTATTTGTCCAGTGTGTGTGTGTGAGAGTCCAGTGTGTGTGTGTGAGTGCAGCGTGTGTGTGTGTGAGTCCAGTTGTTTGTGTCCAGTTTATATGTGTGTGTGTGTGTGTGTCAGGTTATTATTTACAGGGACACTGAGGAATCAACACCCCAAACCCCAAACCCTGGATAGAGGGGCTCAGTGAATGTGGAGGTGAATGTGATCAGGTGGGTCAGTGTGTCAGAGGAGGCACTATAGAAGGACAGAGTGCCGGCTGACCAGTCCAGATACACTCCTACTCTGTGGGGGCTGGAGGGGCGGACATCTATGGTAGTGGGATTATTATTATTGTGATAGGCTCTGTAACGGTTGTCAGAGCAGTTCAGACTCCAGGACTTGTCATTGGCTCCAAGACAACAGTCCTTACCACCTCCTCTCCTGCTGATTCCTTTATATGTCACTCCTATACCAGCCCCTCTCCCACTACACTCTACCTCCCAGTAACAGCGCCCAGTCAGGCCCTCTCTACACAGCACCTGTCCCCAGACCCCAAATCTCTCTGGGTGATCAGGATACGGCTGGGTCTTTGTCCTACGTGTCACCTTTCTGTTCTCCTCAGACAGAGAGAGGTGTCTGTTTACTGTGTTTAGGTCCAGTGTGAGATCACAGACATCTGATGGATGAAACCAGACACAATATTAGAAATCATCATCATTCACATTAGAATGTTAACTCACTTTTCACTAATTCATTTAATGTAGATGTTTCTAGGTATCAAAAGGAGAAGTTAAGGTGACTTGAGACTTGTTGAATGATCATATGTTATACTGTATGGTAATATAAAACACACTTATTCACATTAATTACACACACACACACACACACACACTGTCAAAGCAACTCTTTGTAAACGTTGGTGTCCCTGATTTCTGCTTCTGTAGAACTACAGATGATATTTAATATGACCAACTCAGTAATGATGGGGGTCTTTGACTTAACTTGAATTAAGACTTATTCTTAGTCATATTCTTCACAGCAGTCAACACTCACATTTTCTAAGCCCAGGTTTCATTCTGTTCTCTCCACCATGTTCCACACTGTAGCGGTAAGCAGAAGAACAGACAGTTATTGAGGGATACACACACACACACACACACACACACACACACACACACACACACACACACACACACACACACACACACACACACACACACACACAACTTTGTCCAGGTGGTGGTCAGAATGTTTGTATTAACTAGCCTGAAAAGTCAAACATGTCTGATATGAACATTGACATAAACCCTCTACATACTTGAGTTTCTCCAGTCTGCAGTGTGGATCCTCCAGTCCAGCAGAGAGCAGTCTGACTCCTGAGTCTCCTGGGTGATTGTAGCTCAGGTCCAGCTCTCTCAGGTGTGAGGGGTTTGACCTCAGAGCTGAGACCAGAGAAGCACAGCCTTCCTCTGTGACTCCACAGCCTGACAGCCTGCAAAGAGTCAAATCATATTAAAATCACACTGCTACTCTTTGGTGGTGAAAATAGTGGCAGTATATTATAGTAGTCACAAGTTGAGTATTTGGTCCCATATTCTGTGACTGCCATGATTGAGAAAGATCATGAATAATAATGAATGAGAGAGTTACAGAGGCTACAACAAAACATGCTAACCTCTCACCATTACCAATAACAGAGACTACAACAAAACATGCTAACCTCTCACCATTACCAATAACAGAAGCTACAACAAAACATGCTAACCTCTCACCATTACCAATAACAGAGGCTACAACATAACATGCTAACCTCTCACCATTACCAATAACAGAGGCTACAACAAAACATGCTAACCTCTCACCATTACCAATAACAGAGGCTACAACAAAACATGCTAACCTCTCACCATTACCAATAAGAGAGGCTACAACAAAACATGCTAACCTCTCACCATTACCAATAACAGAGGCTACAACAAAACATGCTAATCTCTCACCATTACCAATAACAGAGGCTACAACAAAACATGCTAACCTCTCACCATTACCAATAACAGAGGCTACAACAAAACATGCTAACCTCTCACCATTACCAATAACAGAGGCTACAACATAACATGCTAACCTCTCACCATTACCAATAACAGAGATTACAACAAAACATGCTAACCTCTCACCATTACCAATAACAGAGACTACAACAAAACATGCTAACCTCTCACCATTACCAATAACAGAGACTACAACAAAACATGCTAACCTCTCACCATTACCAATAACAGAGGCTACAACAAAACATGCTAACCTCTCACCATTACCAATAACAGAGGCTACAACAAAACATGCTAACCTCTCACCATTACCAATAACAGAGGCTACAATAAAACATGCTAACCTCTCACCATTACCAATAACAGAGGCTACAACAAAACATGCTAACCTCTCACCATTACCAATAACAGAGGCTACAACAAAACATGCTAACCTCTCACCATTACCAATAACAGAGACTACAACAAAACATGCTAACCTCTCACCATTACCAATAACAGAGGCTACAACAAAACATGCTAACCTCCCACCATTACCAATAACAGAGGCTACAACAAAACATGCTAACCTCTCACCATTACCAATAACAGAGGCTACAACAAAATATGCTAACCTCTCACCATTACCAATAACAGAGGCCACAACAAAACATGCTAACCTCTCACCATTACCAATAACATAGGAAACAACAAAACATGCTAACCTCTCACCATTACCAATAACAGAGGATACAACAAAACATGCTAACCTCTCACCTTTTAACCTCAAATAAAAGGTGACATTCTGTACAGTCACCTAATATGGAACATTCTATCTCAAATCCAAAATGCTGGAGCATAGCACCACATTTAAAACTGTAAGCTTCACTCTCCAAACACATATGGTGTGGACTATGTGTGCCTGGTAAACACATGTGGATCTGGTGAACAGTTATCACTCGTTGACCAACTACAGGAATACTGACCTCAGAGTCTCCAGTTTACAGTGGGGATTCCCCAGTCCAGCAGAGAGCAGCTTCACTCCTGAATCCTTCAGGTCATTGTTACTCAGGTCCAGCTCTCTCAGGTGTGAGGGATTTGAACTGAGAACTGAGACCAACACTTTACAGGATGTGTCTGTGAGTTTACAGCCAGTGAGTCTGCCAACACCGAAGAAATACAATAACAGACAGGTTGTAATAAAATGATACGCTTAGCTTTCTCTGTTTACACTGTTACCCGTGCACAAATAACGTATTGGGTTTGACCACCGAGCTGAGACCAGAGAAGCACAGCCTTCCTCTGTGACTCCAAAGCCTGACAGCCTGCAAAGAGTCAAATCATATTAAAATCACACTGATATTCTTTGGTGGTGGAAAAAGTGGCAGTATATTTTTTCAACATATTCAGATATATCAGTGTCCTGAAACCTGCCATATCTATTCATAAATTAATGTTTCATTATTAGAAATGACAAATTATCAAAGTTTTGCCTGCAGATAGAAACATGTATAGTACAAATATTTGAGTAGACTGACCAGACCAGTTTAAAAGCAGTATCAGTCAAAAGACAGACAGTGAGGTATCAGATTTAGATTGTATTGAGTATACAGTCCACACCATATCTATTTTGACAGTGAAGATAACATTTTAAATGTGGCTCTAAACTCCAACATTTTGGATTTCAGATCAAGTGTTTCATATGAGGTGACATTGACGCATTTGCAGTTTGTTTTGGTTGTGTTTTGCCAAATAGAAACTGAATGGTGGATGATGACTGGATTAATTTTCTGTCTAAGTGAGTAGATAACATGTTTCTAAACACTACTAAATGAATCCTGATGATAACATGATTAATACAAATCATGAATGAATCATGAATAATAATGAGAGAGAAAGTTTCAGAGGCTACAAGAAAACATGCTAACCTCTCACCATTACCAATAACAGAGGCTACAACAAAACATGCTAACCTCTCACCATAACCAATAACAGAGGATACAACAAAATATGCTAACCTCTCACCATTACCAATAACAGAGGCTACAACAAAACATGCTAACCTCTCACCATTACCAATAACAGAGGCTACAACAAAACATGCTAACCTCTCACCATTACCAATAACAGAGGCTACAACAAAACATGCTAACCTCTCACCATTACCAATAACAGAGGCTACAACAAAACATGCTAACCTCTCACCATTACCAATAACAGAGGCTACAACAAAACATGCTAACCTCTCACTATTACCAATAACAGAGGCTACAACAAAACATGCTAACCTCTCACCATTACCAATAACAGAGGCTACAACAAAACATGCTAACCTCTCACCATTACCAATAACAGAGGCTACAACAAAACATGCTAACCTCTCACCATTACCAATAACAGAGGATACAACAAAACATGCTAACCTCTCACCATTACCAATAACAGAGGCTACAACAAAACATGCTAACCTCTCACCATTACCAATAACAGAGGCTACAACAAAACATGCTAACTTCTCACCATTACCAATAACAGAGGCTACAACAAAACATGCTAACCTCTCACCATTACCAATAACAGAGACTACAACAAAACATGCTAACCTCTCACCATTACCAATAACAGAGCCTACAACAAAACATGCTAACCTCTCACCATTACCAATAACAGAGGCTACAACAAAACATGCTAACCTCTCACCATTACCAATAACAGAGGCTACAACAAAACATGCTAACCTCTCACTATTACCAATAACAGAGGCTACAACAAAACATGCTAACCTCTCACCATTACCAATAACAGAGGCTACAACAAAACATGCTAACCTCTCACCATTACCAATAACAGAGGCTACAACAAAACATGCTAACCTCTCACCATTACCAATAACAGAGGATACAACAAAACATGCTAACCTCTCACCATTACCAATAACAGAGGCTACAACAAAACATGCTAACCTCTCACCATTACCAATAACAGAGGCTACAACAAAACATGCTAACTTCTCACCATTACCAATAACAGAGGCTACAACAAAACATGCTAACCTCTCACCATTACCAATAACAGAGACTACAACAAAACATGCTAACCTCTCACCATTACCAATAACAGAGGCTACAACAAAACATGCTAACCTCTCACCATTACCAATAATAGAGGCTACAACAGAACATGCTAACCTCTCACCATTACCAATAACAGAGGCTACAACAAAACACTTGTTGACCAACTACAGGAATACTGACCTCAGAGTCTCCAGTCTGCTGTGTGGATCCTTCAGTCCAGCAGAGAGCAGCTTCACTCCTGAATCCTTCAGGTCATTGTTACTCAGGTCCAGCTCTCTCAGGTGTGAGGGGTTTGAACTGAGAACTGAGGCCAACACTTTACAGGATGTGTTTCTGAGTTTACAGCCAGTGAGTCTGCCAACACAGAAGAAATACAATAACAGACAGGTTGTATTAAAATGATACACTTAGCTTTCTCTGTTTACACTGTTACCCGTGCACAAATAATGTGTTGGGTTTGACCACCAAGCTGAGACTAGAGAAGCACAGCCTTCCTCTGTGACTAGACAGCCTGACAGCCTGCAAAGAGTCAAATCATATTAAAATCATACTGCTATTCTTTGGTGGTGAAAAAAGTGGCAGTATATTTTTTCAACATATTCAGATACATCAGTGTCCTGAAACCTGCCATATCTATTCATAAATGAATGTTTCATTATTAGAAATGACAAATTATCAAAGTTTTGCCTGCAGATAGAAACATGTATAATACAAATATTTGAGTAGACTGACCAGACCAGTTTAAAAGCAGTATCAGTCAAAAGACAGACAGTGAGGTATCAGATTTAGATTGTATTGAGTATACAGTCCACACCATATCTATTTTGACAGTGAAGATAACATTTTAAATGTGGCTCTAAACTCCAACATTTTGGATTTCAGATCAAATGTTTCATATGAGGTGACATTGACGCATTTGCAGTTTGTTTTGGTTGTGTTTTGCCAAATAGAAACTGAATGGTGGATGATGACTGGATAATTTTCTGTCTAAGTGAGTAGATAACATGTTTCTAAACACTACTAAATGAATCCTGATGATAACATGATTAATACAAATCAAGAATGAATCATGAATAATAATGAGAGAGAAAGTTTCAGAGGCTACAAGAAAACATGCTAACCTCTCACCATTACCAATAACAGAGGCTACAACAAAACATGCTAACCTCTCACCATTACCAATAACAGAGGCTACAACAAAACATGCTAACCTCTCACCATTACCAATAACAGAGGCTACAACAAAACATGCTAACCTCTCACCATTACCAATAACAGAGGCTAAAACAAAACATGCTAACCTCTCACCATTACCAATAACAGAGACTACAACAAAACATGCTAACCTCTCACCATTACCAATAACAGAGGCTACAACAAAACATGCTAACCTCTCACCATTACCAATAACAGAGGCTACAACAAAACATACTAACCTCTCACCATTACCAATAACAGAGGCTACAACAAAACATGCTAACCTCTCACCATTACCAATAACAGAGGCTAAAACAAAACATGCTAACCTCTCACCATTACCAATAACAGAGACTACAACAAAACATGCTAACCTCTCACCATTACCAATAACAGAGACTACAACAAAACAAGCTAACCTCTCACCATTACCAATAACAGAGGTTACAACAAAAGAAGCTTAACTTTCTGAACAATCGAGATTTGTAGTCCACTTGTGTAGCTAGCAGGACTGACTTTGTGTTAGCTAGCCAACGTTTAATTACTTCTGCGTTATGAAAGGAACTAGACATGGACACGAATGATCCATTGGCAGTTTGTTGTAACCAAGTATTGGTGCTAACCGTATGTTATTGGATGCTAGTTAGCTACGGCGTCATAGGATACGGTGCACTCGGTGGGTTTCACAGAAGAATAATGTACCAAGTTATCTAGCTGAATAAACTAAGTTTGAGCCTATTCCTGGAAACATTGAACCACTGTAGTTTAAATCAATTATAATTTCTAAAGTGGAAGTTGGAAGAGGTATATCTGAGTGTTTCAGTGAAAGGTTAGTGAGGGAGGACCTGCTCTCTCGCTTCCCCAGTTGTTTAGTTTATTTTCATTCCAATCTCCTTTGCATTAGCATAGCCACTTCTGTAGCCTGTCAACTATGTGTCTGTCTATCCCTGTTCTCTCCTCTCTGCACAGGCTATACAAACGCTTCACACCGCGTGGCTGCTGCCACTCTAACCTGGTGGTCCCAGCGTGCACGACCCACGTGGAGTTCCAGGTCTCCGGCAGCCTCTGGAACTGCCAGTCTGCGGCCAACAAGGCAGAGTTCATCTCAGCCTATGCTACCCTCCAGTCTCTCGACTTCTTGGCGCTGACGGAAACATGGAATACCACAGCAAACACTGCTACTCCTACTGCTCTCTCCTCGTCTGACCACGTGTTCTCGCATACCCCGAGAGCATCTGATCAACGGGGTGGTGGCACTGGAATCCTCATCTCTCCGAAGTGGACATTCTCTCTTTCTCCCCTGACCCATCTGTCTACCTCCTCCTTTGAATTCCATGCTGTCACAGTCACTAGCCCATTCAAGCTTAACATCCTTATCATTTATCGCCCTCAAGGTTCCCTTGGAGAGTTCATCAATGAGCTTGATGCCTTGATAAGTTCCTTTCCTGAGGATGGCTCACCCCTCACAGTTCTGGGTGACTTTAACCTCCCTACGTCTACCTTTGACTAATTTCTCTCTGCCTCCTTCTTTCCACTCCTCTCCTCTTTTAACCTCACCCTCTCACCGTCCCCCCCTTATTCACAAGGCAGGCAATACGCTTGACCTCATCTTTACTAGATGCTGTTCTTCTACAAATCTCACTGCAACTCCCCTCCAAGTCTCCGACCACTACCTTGTATCCTTTCCCCTCTCGCTCTCCTCCAACACTCCTCACTCTGCCCCTACTCAGATGGTATTGTGCCGTCGCAACCTTTGCTCTCTCTGTCCTGCTACTCTCTCCTCTTCCATCCCATCATCTCTTCCCTCTGCTCAATTCTTCTCCAACCAATCTCCAGATTCTGCCTCCTCAACCCTCCTCTCCTCCCTTTCTGCATCCTTTGACTCTCTATGTCCCCTATCCTCCCGGCCGGCTCGGTCCTCCCCTCCTGCTCCGTGGCTTGACGACTCATTGCGAGCTCACAGAACAGGGCTCCGGGCGGCCGAGCGGAAATGGAGGAAAACTAGCCTCCCTGCGGACCTGGCATCTTTTCACTCCCTCCTCTCCACATTTTCTTCCTCTGTTTCTGCTGCTAAAGCCACTTTCTACCACTCTAAATTCCAAGCATCTGCCTCTAACCCTAGGAAGCTCTTTGCCACCTTCTCCTCCCTCCTGAATCCTCCTTCCCCTCCCCCCCACCTCCTCCCTCTCTGTGGATGACTTCGTCAACCATTTTGAAAAGAAGGTCGACGACATCCGGTCCTAGATTGTTAAGTCAAACGACACCGCTGGTCCTGCTCACATTGCCCTACCCTATGCTTTGACCTCTTTCTCCCCTCTCTCTCCAGAGGAAATCTTGCGACTTGTGACGGCCGGCCGCCCAACAACCTGCCC
The DNA here is from genome assembly GCF_901001165.1 of Salmo trutta. Classification (NCBI taxonomy): domain Eukaryota; kingdom Metazoa; phylum Chordata; class Actinopteri; order Salmoniformes; family Salmonidae; genus Salmo; species Salmo trutta. The sequence goes on along the minus strand of NW_021822911.1, from coordinate 2,463,182 downwards.
TCTTGACCCTATCCCCTCCTCTCTTCTCCGGACCATTTCCGGAGACCTTCTCCCCTACCTCACCTCTCTCATCAACTCATCCTTGACCGCTGGCTACGTCCCTTTCGTCTTCAAGAGAGCGAGAGTTGCACCCCTTCTCAAAAAACCTACACTCAATCCCTCCGATGTCAACAACTACAGACCAGTATCCCTTCTTTCTTTTCTCTCCAAAACTCTTGAGTGTGCCGTCCTTGGCCAGCTCTCTTGCTATCTCTCTCAGAATGACCTTCTTGATCCAAATCAGTCAGGTTTCAAGACTGGTCATTCAACTGAGACTGCTCTTCTCTGTGTCACGGAGGCTCTCCGCACTGCTAAAGCTAACTCTCTCTCCTCTGCTCTCATCCTTCTAGACCTATCTGCTGCCTTTGATACTGTGAACCATCAGATCCTCCTCTCCACCCTCTCCGAGTTGGGCATCTCAGGCGCAGCTCACTCTTGGATTGTGTCCTACCTGACAGGTCACTCCTACCAGGTGGCGTGGTGAGAATCTGTCTCCGCACCACGTGCTCTCACCACTGGTGTCCCCCAGTGCTCAGTTCTAGGCCCTCTCCTATTCTCGCTATACACCAAGTCACTTGGCTCTGTCATATCCTCACATGGTCTCTCCTATCATTGCTACGCAGACGACACACAATTAATCTTCTCCTTTCCCCCTTCTGATAACCAGGTGGCGAATCACATCTCTGCATGTCTGGCAGACATATCAGTGTGGATGACGGATCACCACCTCAAGCTGAACCTCGGCAAGACGGAGCTGCTCTTCCTCCCGGGGAAGGACTGCCCGTTCCATGATCTCGCCATCATGGTTGACAACTCCATTGTGTCCTCCTCCCAGATTGCTAAGAGCCTTGGCGTGACCCTGGACAACACCCTGTCGTTCTCCGCTAACATCAAGGCGGTGACCCGATCCTGTAGGTTCATGCTCCACAACATTCGCAGAGTACGACCCTGCCTTACACAGGAAGCGGCACAGGTCCTAATCCAGGCACTTGTCATCTCCCGTCTGGATTACTGCAACTCGCTGTTGGCTGGGCTCCCTGCCTGTGCCATTAAACCCCTACAACTCATCCAGAACGCCGCAGCCCGTCTGGTGTTCAACCTTCCCAAGTTCTCTCACATCACCCCGCTCCTCCGCACACTCCACTGGCTTCCAGTTGAAGCTCGCATCTGCTACAAGACCATGGTGCTTGCCTACGGAGCTGTGAGGGGAATGGCACCTCCATACCTTCAGGCTCTGATCAGTCCCTACACCCAAACAAGGGCACTGCGTTCATCCACCTCTGGCCTGCTGGCCCCCCTACCTCTGCGGAAGCACAGTTCCCGCTCAGCCCAGTCAAAACGCTGCTCTGGCACCCCAATGGTGGAACAAGCTCCCTCACGACGCCAGGACAGCGGAGTCAATCACCACCTTCCGGAGACACCTGATACCCCACCTCTTTAAGGAATACCTGGGATAGTATTAAGTAATCCTTCTAACCCCCCCCCCCCAAAAAAAGAGATAGATGTACTATTGTAAAGTGGTTGTTCCACTGGATATCATAAGGTGAATGGACCAATTTGTAAGTCGCTCTGGATAAGAGCGTCTGCTAAATGACGTAAATATAACCTCTCACCATTACCAATAACAGAGACTACAACAAAACATGCTAACTTCTCACCATTACCAATAACAGAGGCTACAACAAACATGCTAACCTCTCACCATTACCAATAACAGAGGCTACAACAAAACATGCTAACCTCTCACCATTACCAATAACAGAGACTACAACAAAACATGCTAACCTCTCACCATTACCAATAACAGAGGCTACAACAAACATGCTAACCTCTCACCATTACCAATAACAGAGGCTACAACAAAACATGCTAACCTCTCACCATTACCAATAACAGAGGATACAACAAAACATGCTAACCTCTCACCATTACCAATAACAGAGGCTACAACAAAACATGCAATCCTCTCACCATTACCAATAACAGAGGCTACAACAAAACATACTAACCTCTCACCATTACCAATAACAGACGCTACAACAAAACATGCTAACCTCTCACCATTACCAATAACAGAGGCTACAACAAAACATGCTAACCTCTCACTATTAACAATAACAGAGGCTACAACAAAACATGCTAACCTCTCACCATTACCAATAACAGAGGGGGTCTGATCTTTGTGTTCTGTAACTTTCTCATTCATGATTATTCATAATCATGGTAGCATCCACATGAATGTAGAAGTGTTCAGAAACATCTTCTATTCTTACTGACAATACAAGTGAAGTGACTCCAAAATGACAGGACATTATTCACCATTCAGTTACTATTAGGAAAAATATTATCTAAAACACAACCAGGACAAACAGCAAATGAATTCAACAATTTAGTAGATTCACAAGCTTGATGTAATCACTGCAGGCATGGAATATGGGACAAAACATTAAACTTTTGACTAAATACATTTGTCCAAATAATTAATAATTTTTCAAATGTAGAACTACATACATAAAGTGCTTTCATTTCTAAACGGTAAAATATATATGTATGAAAATACCTTTAAATAAAACGTGACATTTTGTACTGTCAACTAATATGAATCTTTCGATCTCAAATCCAAAATGCTGGAGCATAGCACCACATTTAAAACTGTAAGCTTCACTGTCCAAACACATATGGTGTGGACTATGTGTGTCTGGTAAACACATGTGGATCTGGTGAACAGTTATCACTTGTTGACCAACTACAGGAATACTGACCTCAGAGTCTCCAGTCTGCAGTGTGGATCCTCCAGTCCAGCAGAGAGCAGCTTCACTCCTGAATCCTTCAGGTCATTGTTACTCAGGTCCAGCTCTCTCAGGTGTGAGGGGTTTGATGTCAGAGCTGAGACCAGAGAAGCACAGCCTTCCTCTGTGACTCCACAGCCTGACAGCCTGCAAAGAGATCATCATGACTTCACAAACACACTGTTAATTTAACACCAGTAGTGTTGAAGGACAACGGTAGATGCATTTGGTTTAATCTCTCAAACACCATATAGATTCATTTTCCGTCTCCTAGAATTGTATGGTCATATTGTAATACTAGATTGAATATCTGATTCAATATGTTTTGCAATATAATATTATATACATATTGTAATACATATAATATTTCTTCCTGATGATTAGTTCTTATATGTCATTTTGTTTACTCACAGAACAGCTCTGGAGGCTTTGACCACTGGCAGCAGCCTCAGAAGACCTTCCTCTGATCTGGAGTATTTCTTCAGGTCAAACACATCCAGCTCCTTTTCTGAAGTCAGCAACACAAAGACCAGAGCTGACCACTGTGCAGGTGACAGGTTGGGTTTTGAGAGACTTCCTGATCTCAGGTAGCTTTGGATCTCCTCCACCAGAGAATGGTCATTCAGTTCATTCAGACAGTGGAACAGATTGATGCTCCTCTCTGGAGAGGGATTCTCCCTGATCTTCTCCTTGATGTACTTGACTGTCTCTTCATGGCTCTGTGAGCTGCTTCTTGTCTTTGTCAGTAGACCTCGTAAGTGCTTCTGATTGGACTCCAGTGAGAGGCCCAGAAGGAAGCGGAGGAACAGGTCCAGGTCTCCTGTCTCACTTTGTAAGGCTTTATCCACAGCACTCTTGTAGAAAGTAACTTCAGTAACTTCAGGCTTGTCTCTGAACAGTGAGAAAAAGTTCCTGAACGTTGATTGCAGTTCATCCATTAGATTCTCATTGTTGTTGATGAATGAGAGGAACACATACACAGCAGCCAGAAACTCCTGAATGCTCAGATGAACAAAGCAGTACACCTTGTCCTGGTACAGCCCACATTCCTCTTTAAAGAGCTGTGTGCACAATCCTGAGTACACTGAGGCTTCAATGACATCAATGCCAGCCTCTTTCAGGTCTCCTTCATAGAAAATCAGATTGCCCTTCACAAGCTGTTGAAAAGCCAGTTTTCCCAGTGACAGAATGCTCTCTTTATTCCAGTGTGGACCTGTCTCTTCTTTCCCAAGATACTTTTCATTCTTCTGTTTGGTATGAAACACCACAAGGTGTGTGTACATCTCAGTCAGAGTCTTGGGCATCTCTTCTCTCTTATGTTTCAGCATGGGTTCGAGGACTGTTGCAGAAATCCAACAGAAGACTGGAATGTGGCACATGATGTGGAGGCTCCTTGATGTCTTTATGTGTGAGATGATTCTGTTGGCCAGGTCCTCATCACTGAATCTCTTCCTGAAGTACTCTTCCTTCTGTGGGTCATTGAACCCTCGTACCTCTGTCACCTGGTCAACACACCCTGAAGGGATCTTATTGGCTGCTGCAGGTCGGGTAGTTATCCAGAGGAGAGCAGAGGGAAGCAGGTTTCCCTTGATGAGATTTGTCATCAGAACATCCACTGAGGTTGACTTTGTGACGTCACAACAGATCTCGTTCTTCTGGAAGTCGAGGGGCAGTCGGCACTCATCCAGACCATCAAAGATGAACAGAACTTTGTACTTGTTGTAGATGGAGATTCCTGATTGTTTGGTTTCCATTGAGAAGTGATAGAGAAGTTCAATCAAAGTGTGTTTGTCCCCTTTCATCAAATTCAGCTCCCGAAAAGGGAATGAAAACACAAATTGGACATCCTGATTTGCTTTTCCTTCAGCCCAGTCCAGAATGAACTTCTGCACAGAGACTGTTTTTCCAATGCCAGCGACTCCCTTTGTCAGCACAGTTCTGATAAGTTTGTCTTGTCCAGTTAAGGGTTTGAAGATGTCGTTACATTTGACTGCAGTCTCTGGTCTTGCTTGTTTCCTGCTTGTTGTCTCAATCTGTCTCAGCTCATGTTCATTATTGACCTCTCCTGTTCCACCCTCTGTGATGTAGAGCTCTGTGTAGATCTGATTGAGAAGTGTTGGGTTTCCTTGTTTAGCGATCCCCTCAAATACACATTGAAACTTCTTCTTTAGATTAGATTTCAGTTCACGTTGGCAAATCACAGCAGGATCATCTGAATCTAGAAATAACACAGAGGATATTAATATTACGTCTATTTTAATGCCTACAGTATTGAAGGACTGTTGTAAAGTTGAAATTATAATAATTTATTATCTTAACTGTCTATGTAAATGTGTAAATGTTCTCATGATGCATTCCAGACTGGTGTGACTGATTATATTATTATTGGTATTATTTGATGGTATTATTAATGTTTTCTCTCTCTCTGTCTCTAAATGAATCACCACAACACATCCCTGCTGCTACTTGATGAGGTCACTAGGTGTTGTGTTAAGGCTGCTACAATATCATTGAGTTACACAGCTACTTTAGCTGTACTTTAGCTACAGCTTTTAAACGTTATAAAACAGCATTCAACATGAGGCAGACAGATCTTACAGTTCTCCAGTGTGTCAGCGAGCTCCTTCTGGTTCATTTTCCTCAGGACGTGCAGTGTGATCTTCAGAGCCCCCTCTCTGGCACTGCTCTCCTGCTTCTCATCTTCAGCATCCACCACTTCCTCATCCTGCTTCTGACTCTCAAAGCCTTCTGGGAGTTCTGGACTAAGAATCCTCTTGAACATCTTCAGCTCGTTCTTCACAAATGTCATCATTTTCTCTTCAAGCAACTGAAATAAATCATGTAAATAAGTTAAGCAAGAGAATAAATGCTTTCTCATTAACACATTAATGAATGATTGACAGATCAACTTTACTTGAGGTAAACAAAAACAAATGTACATAACAGGATCACATACACTGAATATAGAGTCCAGGTCTGTTTGATGACTCTGGGAAGACTGACCACTGAGAATCTCTGACTCTGATCTCTCCTGTTGGTTTCTGTGGACAAAACATGAGATTACATCTCCTCAACCAGGGAGTACACACACACACACACACACACACACACACACACACACACACACACACACACACACACACACACACACACACTGTTTTGGGACTATGAAAATGGACTAAAGGATTAGCCTATGGATTATGAAAACAACCAAAAGAAATGTGAAAACGGGAATATAAGGAGTACCAGTACTGAGTCAATGTGCAGGGGTACCAGGTAGTTGAGGTAATAATGAGGCTATAAGGAGTACCAGTACTGAGTCAATGTGCAGGGGTACCAGGTAGTTGAGGTAATAATGAGACTATAAGGAGTACCAGTACTGAGTCAATGTGCAGGGGTACCAGGTAGTTGAGGTAATAATGAGACTATAAGGAGTACCAGTACTGAGTCAATGTGCAGGGGTACCAGGTAGTTGAGGTAATAATGAGACTATAAGGAGTACCAGTACTGAGTCAATGTGCAGGGTACCAGGTAGTTGAGGTAATAATGAGACTATAAGGAGTACCAGTACTGAGTCAATGTGCAGGGGTACCAGGTAGTTGAGGTAATAATGAGACTATAAGGAGTACCAGTACTGAGTCAATGTGCAGGGGTACCAGGTAGTTGAGGTAATAATGAGACTATAAGGAGTACCAGTACTGAGTCAATGTGCAGGGGTACCAGGTAGTTGAGGTAATAATGAGACTATAAGGAGTACCAGTACTGAGTCAATGTGCAGGGGTACCAGGTAGTTGAGGTAATAATGAGACTATGAGGAGTACCAGTACTGAGTCAATGTGCAGGGGTACCAGGTAGTTGAGGTAATAATGAGGCTATAAGGAGTACCAGTACTGAGTCAATGTCCAGGGGTACCAGGTAGTTGAGGTAATAATGAGACTATAAGGATTACCAGTACTGAGTCAATGTCCAGGGGTACCAGGTAGTTGAGGTAATAATGAGACTATAAGGAGTACCAGTACTGAGTCAATGTGCAGGGGTACCAGGTAGTTGAGGTAATATTGAGACTATAAGGAGTACCAGTACTGAGTCAATGTGCAGGGGTACCAGGTAGTTGAGGTAATAATGAGACTATAAGGAGTACCAGTACTGAGTCAATATCCAGGGGTACCAGGTAGTTGAGGTAATAATGAGACTATAAGGAGTACCAGTACTGAGTCAATGTGCAGGGGTACCAGGTAGTTGAGGTAATAATGAGACTATAAGGAGTACCAGTACTGAGTCAATGTGCAGGGGTACCAGGTAGTTGAGGTAATAATGACACTATAAGGAGTACCAGTACTGAGTCAATGTGCAGGGGTACCAGGTAGTTGAGGTAATAATGAGACTATAAGGAGAACCAGTACTGAGTCAATGTGCAGGGGTACCAGGTAGTTGAGGTAATAATGAGACTATAAGGAGTACCAGTACTGAGTCAATGTGCAGGGGTACCAGGTAGTTGAGGTAATAATGAGACTATAAGGAGTACCAGTACTGAGTCAATGTGCAGGGGTACCAGGTAGTTGAGGTAATAATGAGGCTATAAGGAGTATCAGTACTGAGTCAATGTGCAGGGGTACCAGGTAGTTGAGGTAATAATGAGACTATAAGGAGTACCAGTACTGAGTCAATGTGCAGGGGTACCAGGTAGTTGAGGATATAATAATGAGACTATAAGGAGTACCATTACTGAGTCAATGTGCAGGGGTACCAGGTAGTTGAGGTAATAATGAGGCTATAAGGAGTACCAGTACTGAGTCAATGTGCAGGGGTACCAGGTAGTTGAGGTAATAATGAGACTATAAGGAGTACCAGTACTGAGTCAATGTGCAGGGGTACCAGGTAGTTGAGGTAATAATGAGACTATAAGGAGTACCAGTACTGAGTCAATGTGCAGGGGTACCAGGTAGTTGAGGTAATAATGAGACTATAAGGAGTACCAGTACTGAGTCAATGTCCAGGGGTACCAGGTAGTTGAGGTAATAATGAGACTATAAGGAGTACCAGTACTGAGTCAATGTGCAGGGGTACCAGGTAGTTGAGGTAATAATGAGACTATAAGGAGTACCAGTACTGAGTCAATGTGCAGGGGTACCAGGTAGTTGAGGTAATAATGAGACTATAAGGAGTACCAGTACTGAGTCAATGTGCAGGGGTACCAGGTAGTTGAGGTAATAATGAGACTATAAGGAGTACCAGTACTGAGTCAATGTGCAGGGTACCAGGTAGTTGAGGTAATAATGAGGCTATAAGGAGTACCAGTACTGAGTCAATGTGCAGGGGTACCAGGTAGTTGAGGTAATAATGAGACTATAAGGAGTACCAGTACTGAGTCAATGTGCAGGGGTACCAGGTAGTTGAGGTAATAATGAGACTATAAGGAGTACCAGTACTGAGTCAATGTCCAGGGGTACCAGGTAGTTGAGGTAATAATGAGACTATAAGGAGTACCAGTACTGAGTCAATGTGCAGGGGTACCAGGTAGTTGAGGTAATAATGAGACTATAAGGAGTACCAGTACTGAGTCAATGTGCAGGGGTACCAGGTAGTTGAGGTAATAATGAGACTATAAGGAGTACCAGTACTGAGTCAATGTGCAGGGGTACCAGGTAGTTGAGGTAATAATGAGACTATAAGGAGTACCAGTACTGAGTCAATGTGCAGGGGTACCAGGTAGTTGAGATAATAATGAGACTATAAGGAGTACCAGTACTGAGTCAATGTGCAGGGTACCAGGTAGTTGAGGTAATAATGAGACTATAAGGAGTACCAGTACTGAGTCAATGTGCAGGGGTACCAGGTAGTTGAGGTAATAATGAGACTATAAGGAGTACCAGTACTGAGTCAATGTGCAGGGGTACCAGGTAGTTGAGGTAATAATGAAGCTATAATTGAGGTAATATGTACATGTAGGTAAAAGTGACCAGGATAGAGACATCTCCTCACACACACACACACCGAAAGACGCACACAAAGATTCATGCATGCACGCACGCACGCACACACGCACGCACGCACGCACGCACGCACGCACGCACGCACGCACACACACACACACACACACACACACACACACACACACACACACACACAAAATGGGAGAGGAGAAATGACTAGAGACAGTGTTGTTTAACTCACTGACCATGACCCATGAGTTCTTCTTACCTTTGTTCAGGAGAAAAGTCTCCCTCTCTAAACCATATAGGTTCACCCATAGACCGTACACTCTTCATGGACACACAGCTGGGTACAGGGGAGGCTGGTCTCTCCTGCTTGATTGGGCTTCAACACAACAGAGACAAACATTACATCTCTCATCTACTCTGAGCTCAGATCGGGAAACATAAGAAGAGTTTCTTTCTAAAATGCTATTTTTCACTTTTCAGAAATGTTGGTAAATTAGCTTTTATTGTTTAAAGAAATTATGGAAGAGATTGTTGTGTTTTTTCACTATCTAATCATGGCATGGGGTTGTTCAATGACAATGTATTTGTTTAAAATCTATCACTTGGTTTCATTTCAGAGACAAATAATCATGTTTTTTTTGCTAAATGCTATACATCTGCCTCACTCTCAAATGTGACCGAACGCAAAAAAGTAAATAAAAACAATATGGGGATGAGGTAGGTTGATTGGAAGGGCTATTTACAGATGGGCTGTGTACAGCTGCAGCGATCGGTAAGCTGCTCAGATAACTGATGCTTAAAGTTAGTGAGGGAGATATAAGACTCCAACTTCAGCGATTTTTGCAATTAGTTCCAGTCATTGGCAGCAGAGAACTGGAAGGAAAGGCGGCCAGTGAGCTGAGATAAGGCGGAGCAAAGACTTATAGATGACTTGGAGCCAGTGAGTCTGGCGACGAATATGTAGCGAGGGCCAGCCAACTAGAGCCAGCCGACTAGAGCATACAGGTCGCAGTGGTGGGTGGTATATTGGGATGTGGTGACAAAACGGATTGCACTTTACAACGAAAGCAAAACATAAGATTATGTCAGGAGAGTACCCAGCCAGAAATAATCACACACCCATTTTTCAAGCTAGCATATATGTCACAAAAACCAAAACCACAGCTAAATGCAGCACTAACCTTTGATGATCTTCATCAGATGACACACCTAGGACATTATGTTATACAATACATGCATGTTTTGTTCAATCAAGTTCATATTTATATCAAAAAACAGCTTTTTACATTAGCATGTTTTGTTCAGAACTAGCATACCCACCAAAAACTTCCGGTGAATTTACTAAATTACTCATGATAAACGTTGACAAAAAACATAACAATTATTTTAAGAATTATAGATACAGAACTCCTTTATGCAATCGCGGTGTCCGATTTTAAAATAGCTTTTCGGTGAAAGCACATTTTGCAATATTCTGAGTAGATAGCCCGGCCATCATGGCTAGCTATTTAGACACCCAGCAAGTTTAGCCCTCACCAAACTCAGATTTACTATAAGAAAAATTGGATTACCTTTGCTGTTCTTCGTCAGAATGCACTCCCAGGACCTCTACTTCAACAACCAATGTTGTTTTGGTTCCAAATAATCCATAGTTATATCCAAATAGCTCCGTTTTGTTCGTGCGTTCAGGTCACTATCCGAAGGGTGACGCGCCGGTGCATTTCATGACAAAAAAGTTCAAAATATTCCATTACCGTACTTCGAAGCATGTCAAACACTGTTTAAAATCAATTTTTATGCAATTTTTCTAGTAAAATAGCGATAATATTCCAACCAGGAGACGTTGTATCCGTTCAAACACTGAAAGTAAAACATGGAGTCATCACATGCACGCGCGCACCATTGTCCTCAGAAGGACCACTCACCAAAACAAAATCCTGCTGTTTTTCGCCCAGAGACTGCAGAGCTCATTCAACGTTCTGGCGCCTTCGTAGAGCCAATGAAAGCCTTAGAAAATGTCACGTTACAGCAGAGATCCTGTATTTTCGATAAAGAGGCTATAGAAGGACAAGAAATGGTCAGATAGGGCACTTCCCATATAGAATCTTCTCAGGTTTTGGCCTGCCATATGAGTTCTGTTATACTCACAGACACCATTCAAACAGTTTTAGAAACTTTGGAGTGTTTTCTATCCAAAGCTAATAATTATATGCATATTCTAGTTTCTGGGCAGGAGTAATAACCAGATTAAATCGGGTACGTTTTTTATCCGGCCGTGAAAATACTGCCCCCTATCCCTAACAGGTTTTTAAGTGGTAAAATGAACTAGAAAATGTTATCTTGCAATTCTGAGTAATTACTACTTTAGTAAGGAATTAAAAATTATTTAGTAGTACTGCAGTTGCTACATAATTCCAATAGATGGCAGCATAAGACCACAATGATATTTCAGAACATTAGTTTACTTTTCTCCCTGGATACACCACCACTCCCCCCGCTTCTTTCTGTCCCTTTCCACACTGCTAACGCAAGAGGAAGGACTGAAAAAGCATTTAACAGATTACTGTGAAGTAATATAATGATGATTCATGTTTATTATTACCTGTTTTTATGCTCATGTTTTGAGGGAAAAAGGAAACCGCACACTGCTTTTGATAATATCACTGATCTTTATCCGTTCACATCGAAAGGGGTTGGAGGAAAAACATATAAGTGCTACCAAATATAACAATATGTATTTCATAAATAATCAAATAAAGTGTATAAATAAGACGTATTAAATACGTCTGTAAAATCACAATGAGGACATAACTTGCTCGGTAGGTCTATCATTAATCAATTAATCAAAAAAACATCAGATAGGGTTTGGAAATTGTACTTCATCACTATTTCGATTACCAATAAGCCTGAACATTAATTCAGTCATCTCTGGTTGAGAAAAACGTATTTCCCAGTACATTCATTGTCAAATTCATCAACCAGCATCAACCCACTCTGCCTTCTCACACAAGTAGTCAACTCAGCCCCGCTAAAAGGCTTGTGTCGTCACTCTGCCTTCTCTCGCAAGCGAGGGGCATGTCGAGGTAAATTTACTAAATAGGAGGGTTGCATGATGTCATTTATTGGCGGGCTGGAAGACGCACTCTTGTCTTTTCTATATCGTGGCCGTTTAGTCCCAATATGAGATATGAATTTAATTTAATTTTATTTAACCTTTATTTAACAAGGAAGGGCTCATTGAAATTTAAAATCTCCTTTTCAAGAGCATCCTGGCCAAGATAGGCAGCGCCAAGTCATTACAAAAATTACAGACAAACAACATGAAAAACTACAAGTAATCTAGTAAAAACCATAGAATTCACAAGAGTATAACAAAATCAAAACAGCAAATTAAAAACATTGACAGGTCAGGGAATCGGTCTCAAGATCATTCATCAGTGATTTAAAAATACCAATCAGTTCTTCCAGTTTAAAAGTATTGTAAGGCGTTCCAAGACGATGGCGCAGAGAACATAAAAGCCCTTTTACCAAATTCAGTTCGGAATTAAGAAAATGTTCTATAATGCATGTATACTAAGGTTGAGGTGGTGACTAGTGATAATTTACCCAGGGTTCAATACCTGCTATAGTCACTATTTTTGTTTCTCTCCCTAAAGCAACACAGCCCTAATAGGAGATATATAGCTAACTAAAGTAATGAGTGACCATTTTAGAAAATCATGGGACATATAGTCTGTGGTTGCATGCTATTTTATGTCAATCATATTGCTGCTTGTAGCCTATAACTGATGCTTTGTGGTCTTATGCTGCCATCTATTGGAAATATTTAGCAATTAAAAGTTATTAATTCACTGACAGACATTTGTGAGGCAGCTGAGAAATAAAGTTAATTTTTCTAGTTAATTCCTTAGATCAGTCTCAAACCTGCCCCACCTATCCTACACCAATTCCTGGACTTTCACATAGATGTTACCAGGTCACCCAGTTCAAACCACATTTGAAAATAAAACTAATGTGGCTTGTTTATCAAGTGTTCTGCCTTGAAACAATAAATATAATAATATAACAAAACAAAAAAGCAAAATGTTTAGACAGGTTTTGATTAACAAAATAATCAACATGCTATTTAGTACTATAATGGTATTTACTAACATAATAGTATAACTAAAATAGTTTCTAAAAGTGTTCTAGGCTACCCTATCCTAGAATTAGGGTTAGGGGTTAAGGCTAAAATAGGTAATACACAGGATTAGGGGTTAAGGCTAAAATCGGTTATACGTAGGGTTAGAGTTTCTGTATAGCACTTTGTGACATCTGCTGATGTAAAAAGGGCTTTATAAATACATTTGAGTGAATGTTAGGTTCAGGGTTTTTAAGGTAAAAATCAGTGTGGGTTTATATCGCTCCTCCCTGTGGCCTTCTGTGGGTTCTACATAACTCATTCACGACAGCTGCTAAACTCATAATCTGAGGTAGCAAACTGCGTCAGATCTACAAATCAATGAGCTAGACCTGTCCATTTCGTTTGTAACTCAGTGAACCTGCGCTTCATTCGCTCAAACTGATGCCTCCGAACGAAGATTTAGATGCATATCAAATTACCCAGCAGCCATTTAGGGACAACAAGTCGTCAAAAAAAGTGTTATTTCTTAATTAAAAAATGTCTTCTGTCTGTTTAAATCGGCTACATCTTGAAAAAGAGGACAGGGAGGACAGGGACGTGTTTTGTTTAAGTTGTAAACCTTTTTCTGAAAACACATATGGTTAACCATGACCAGAAAATGTTTAACATTTAGTACTGTGGGTCACCACAACAGGAACCCAGGCGAACAGTGATATAGCTCAAAAAGTAACTGTAGTACTGTTAATAATAAGTTACATGAGGTCAGCGGATAATGCAGACAGGTCTCATTGATTACAATAGAAAAGCAGAACAACGATCTGGGAATAGAAAGTTCAGAAGGTGAGTTGGTGCCACGATGCTCAATAGAACTAATAGGAGCTGGCAGGGTGAAAATGACCTAAAATTACTAGGGACATAGAGTAATATTCTGAAACTAGGCTCCATGGCAGATGTAATGAACTAGTTTTATCAGAAAATAAGCTTTGTTAAAAATGGAATGTGTCCAGCCTATTTGAGGCGCCCAAAAATAATATTCAAAAGTTTGGTCCTTGGACACAGAGGGGTTAAACATTAAAGTTACCGTCCATCTAGTGAAGAGAGGAGAACCGGACAGAGGTAGCCAGCATCCGTCAATGAGAGAGGGAGAAGCCCTCCATGGATTTAAGAGTTAACAGCAGGTGTCTTGATAATACTATAGAATAATGCAGTGAGTCAGTGGTTCCTGAGCCACATGTAATTGCTTTGTAGTAGTTAAAAATAATGTTTTATATTTCTATATGATTAATCCATTAATAATATATGTCTTGTGCTTTTGGCAATGATTTATGTATAATACTTATGTATAACAAGTGATACCATGTATGTCTCCAAAGCATTTTGTCTTCATTTTGGCAGATTAATTTATGCTAATTTCCCAAGATTAACTCAGGTTTTCGCCCAGCGGCTAAGGAGTTGGAGCTGTAGCAGGAGTTGGACCTGTGGCTGAAAGGTGGCTGGTTTATATCCCGGGCCGGGCGCTGGTAAAAACAGGAGGAATTGATCTGACCACTGGAGGGCTGCTGGGTTCACATCCTCAAAACAATCACCTTTCATTGATCAGAACTCTAGAGGTTCTTCTTCACTGAACTCAAAAATATCTATCACTTTTAGTGGTTCCATATATTAAGGAAGTGATAGAAGCCTTTTTGGTTCTATAAGGAACCTTCTTTTCTAAGAGTGTAAAATAAACACGTTTTTCTTTTGATTATTTAATTTTCTACATCATGTTATTTCAAGTTATCGTTTTGGAGCGCAACATCAGGTTGTTAAAAAATAATCCTAAATTGGGCGTGGCTATAAATTAGGCAAATTGAAGGCATCTCGGGCGTAATCTGTGTTCGATGAAAATGAACATTGTATGCAACGTTGTAGGCAACATTATTGGCAAGGGACTTGATGCCTACTATGCCAAAGCTATTTAGAGTTGTTAAACGGGTGTGAAGAGTGTGTTGATATAACGGTAAAATTGTCAAAATTCTTATTGTAACAACCATCAGAATTGGTTTAAAACAATATGCATTCCATTATATTAGGCAATAATTAAGAGTAGACAAAGTGGTCGTTTCATGTGAAAATTCTATCAAATGTCTTACATTGCAACGAGTACAGTCAGGGTGCCGTGGAGCCCCTGCAGTACCTCCACAGACCCCGGATTGAGAACCCCTGATTTAGCAGATGCTCTTATCCAGAGATTTACAGTAACTGCATTCATCTTAATATTTATTTTGGGAATAAACGTAAAAAATTCTTCATAAAAGGATATGAACTATGACCTGTCCACCAGACATGATACCTTGTAGTGCTTCTGATCCAGTTTCTACTGGTCTGACTGAGGATATGAACTCTGACCTTGTCCCGAAACTGTAGTTTCATCTCTCTCTCTCTCTCTCTCTCTCTCTCTCTCTCTCTCTCTCTCTCTCTCTCTCTCTCTCTCTCTCTCTCTCTCTCTCTCTCTCTCTCTCTCTCTCTCTCTCTCTCTCTCTCTCTCCCTCTCCCTCTCTCTCTCCCTCTCTGTCCCTCCCTCCCTCTCTCCCTCTCTCTCCCCCTCTCTCCCTCCCTCCCTCCCAATCCATCCCTCTCTCTGTCTCTCTCCCTCCCTCTCTCTCTATCCCTCTTTCTCCCTCCCTCAACCTCTGAATGCTCAACTATGAAAAGCAACCTGACATTTACTCCTGAGGTGCTGACCTGTTGCAACCTCTATAACCACTGTGATTATTATTTCACCCAGCTGGTCATCTAGGAACATTTGAACATCTTGAAGAACGATCTCGCCTTAATGGCCATGTACTCTTATAATCTCCACCCGGCACAGCCAGAAGAGGACTGGCCACTCCTCATAGCCTGGTTCCTCTCTACCCAGTACAGCCAGAAGAGGACTGGCCACCCCTCATAGCCTGGTTCCTCTCTACCCAGCACAGCCAGTAGAGGACTGGTCACCCCTCATAGCCTGGTTCCTCTCTACCCAGTACAGCCAGTAGAGGACTGGCCACCTCTCAGAGCCTGGTTCCTCTCTACCCAGTACAGCCAGAAGAGGACTGGCCCCCCCTCATAGCCTGGTTCCTCTCTACCCAGCACAGCCAGAAGAGGACTGGCCCCCCCTCATAGCCTGGTTCCTCTCTAGGTTTCTTCCTAGGTTCCTGCCTTTCTAGGGAGTTTTTCCAGCCACCGGGCTTCAACATCCAAACATGATCTGTTCAGCACGAGACGATCGTTAGACCCAATGACGTGTTTCTGCCAATGAGCTTCAAATCAAATCAAATTGTATTTGATAAAAAATAAAATAATAATAATAATAACAATAAAATAACAATAATGAGACTATAAGGAGTACCAGTACTGAGTCAATGTGCAGGGGTACCAGGTAGTTGAGGTAATAATGAGACTATAAGGAGTACCAGTACTGAGTCAATGTGCAGGGGTACCAGGTAGTTGAGGTAATAATGAGACTATAAGGAGTACCAGTACTGAGTCAATGTGCAGGGGTACCAGGTAGTTGAGGTAATAATGAGGCTATAAGGAGTACCAGTACTGAGTCAATGTGCAGGGGTACCAGGTAGTTGAGGTAATAATGAGACTATAAGGAGTACCAGTACTGAGTCAATGTGCAGGGGTACCAGGTAGTTGAGGTAATAATGAGGCTATAAGGAGTACCAGTACTGAGTCAATGTGCAGGGGTACCAGGTAGTTGAGGTAATAATGAGGCTATAAGGAGTACCAGTACTGAGTCAATGTCCAGGGGTACCAGGTAGTTGAGGTAATAATGAGACTATAAGGAGTACCAGTACTGAGTCAATGTGCAGGGGTACCAGGTAGTTGAGGTAATAATGAGACTATAAGGAGTACCAGTACTGAGTCAATGTCCAGGGGTACCAGGTAGTTGAGGTAATAATGAGACTATAAGGAGAACCAGTACTGAGTCAATGTCCAGGGGTACCAGGTAGTTGAGGTAATAATGAGACTATAAGGAGTACCAGTACTGAGTCAATGTGCAGGGGTACCAGGTAGTTGAGGTAATAATGAGACTATAAGGAGTACCAGTACTGAGTCAATGTCCAGGGGTACCAGGTAGTTGAGGTAATAATGAGGCTATAAGGAGTACCAGTACTGAGTCAATGTCCAGGGGTACCAGGTAGTTGAGGTAATAATGAGACTATAAGGAGAACCAGTACTGAGTCAATGTCCAGGGGTACCAGGTAGTTGAGGTAATAATGAGACTATAAGGAGTACCAGTACTGAGTCAATGTGCAGGGGTACCAGGTAGTTGAGGTAATAATGAGACTATAAGGAGTACCAGTACTGAGTCAATGTCCAGGGGTACCAGGTAGTTGAGGTAATAATGAGGCTATAAGGAGAACCAGTACTGAGTCAATGTGCAGGGGTACCAGGTAGTTGAGGTAATAATGAGACTATAAGGAGTACCAGTACTGAGTCAATGTGCAGGGGTACCAGGTAGTTGAGGTAATAATGAGACTATAAGGAGTACCAGTACTGAGTCAATGTGCAGGGGTACCAGGTAGTTGAGGTAATAATGAGACTGTAAGGAGTACCAGTACTGAGTCAATGTGCAGGGGTACCAGGTAGTTGAGGTAATAATGAGACTATAAGGAGTACCAGTACTGAGTCAATGTGCAGGGGTACCAGGTAGTTGAGGTAATAATGAGACTATAAGGAGTACCAGTACTGAGTCAATGTGCAGGGGTACCAGGTAGTTGAGGTAATAATGAGACTATAAGGAGAACCAGTACTGAGTCAATGTGCAGGGGTACCAGGTAGTTGAGGTAATAATGAGGCTATAAGGAGTACCAGTACTGAGTCAATGTGCAGGGGTACCAGGTAGTTGAGGTAATAATGAGACTATAAGGAGTACCAGTACTGAGTCAATGTGCAGGGGTACCAGGTAGTTGAGGTAATAATGAGACTATAAGGAGTACCAGTACTGAGTCAATGTGCAGGGGTACCAGGTAGTTGAGGTAATAATGAGACTATAAGGAGTACCAGTACTGAGTCAATGTCCAGGGGTACCAGGTAGTTGAGGTAATAATGAGACTATAAGGAGAACCAGTACTGAGTCAATGTGCAGGGGTACCAGGTAGTTGAGGTAATAATGAGACTATAAGGAGTACCAGTACTGAGTCAATGTCCAGGGGTACCAGGTAGTTGAGGTAATAATGAGACTATAAGGAGTACCAGTACTGAGTCAATGTGCAGGGGTACCAGGTAGTTGAGGTAATAATGAGACTATAAGGAGTACCAGTACTGAGTCAATGTGCAGGGGTACCAGGTAGTTGAGGTAATAATGAGGCTATAAGGAGTACCAGTACTGAGTCAATGTCCAGGGGTACCAGGTAGTTGAGTTAATAATGAGACTATAAGGAGTACCAGTACTGAGTCAATGTGCAGGGGTACCAGGTAGTTGAGGTAATAATGAGACTATAAGGAGTACCAGTACTGAGTCAATGTGCAGGGGTACCAGGTAGTTGAGGTAATAATGAGACTATAAGGAGTACCAGTACTGAGTCAATGTGCAGGGGTACCAGGTAGTTGACGAAAGTTGAGGTAATATGTACATGTAGGTAGGGGTAAAAGTGACTAGGCAATCAGGATAGAGATTACATCTCCTCATCCAGGGAGAGCACACACACACACACACACACACACACACACACACACACACACACACAGAGGGAATGTGGTGTTTGTTTAATATTGTTTTAGGACTATGAAAATGGACAAAAGGATTAGCCTATGGTTTATGAAAACAACAAAATGAAATGTGAAAATGGGAGGAGAAATGACTAGAGACAGTGTTGTTTAACTCACTGACCATGACCCATGAGTTCTTCTTACCTTTGTTCAGTAGAAAATTCTCCCTCTCTAAAGTTTAGAGGAGGACTCATAGACCGGTCACTCTCACAGCTGGATACAGGGGAGGCTGGTCTCTCCTCCTTGATTTGGCTTCAACACAACAGAGACAAACATTACATCTCTCATCTACTCTGAGCTCAGATGGGGAAACATAAAAAGAGTTTATTTCCAAAATGCTATATATCACTTTTCAGAAATGTTGGTAAATTACCTTTAATTGTTTAAAGAAATTCTGAAAGAGATTGGTGTGTTTTTCACGAATCATATCATGGGATTGTTCAATAACAGACTTGTATTTGTTTAAATCTATCACTTTATGGTTTCATTTCAGAGAGACAAATAATCAGTTTTTTTTGCTAAATGCTATATATCTGCCTCACTCTCAAATGTGAACTAATGACTCAGTTCTGTCTTATGTAGCAAAATAAATTTGAAATTGTGTTTTTTACATTGGATTAAAGTAGAGACTCAGAGCTAGAAAATGTCACCTTTTATTAACCAGGTGGGCCAGTTGAGAACAAGTTCTCATTTATAACTGTGACCTGGCCAAGATAAAGCAAAGCAGTGCAACAGAAACAAACAATACCACAGAGTTACACGTGGAGTAAACAGACATACAGTCAATAACACAATAGAAAAGTCTATATACAGTGTGTGCAAATGGCTCGAGGAGGTAAGGCAACAAATATGCCATGGTAGCGAAGTAATTACAATTTAGCAAATTAACACTGGAGTGATAGATGTGCAGATGATGATGTGCAAGTAGAAATACTGGTGAGCAAAAGAGCAAAAAAGTAAATAAAAACAATATGGGGATGAGGTAGGTTGATTGGATGGGCTATTTACAGATGGGCTGTGTACAGCTGCAGCGATCGGTAAGCTGCTCAGATAGCTGATGCTTAAAGTTAGTGAGGGAGATATAAGTCTCCAACTTCAGCGATTTTTGCAATTCGTTCCAGTCATTGGCAGTAGAGAACTGGAAGGAAATGCGGCCAATGTAGGTGTTGGCTTTGGGGATGACCAGTGAGAAATACCTCCTGGAGCGCGTGCTGTGTGTGGGTGTTGCTATGGTGACCAGTGAGCTGAGATAAGGCGGAGCTTTACCTAGCAAAGACTTATAGATGACCTGGAGCCAGTGGGTCTGGCGACGAATATGTAGCGAGGGCCAGCCAACGAGAGCATACAGGTCACAGTGGTGGGTGGTATATGGGGCTTGATGCCGACTATGCTAAAGCTATTTAGAGTTGTTAAACGGGTGTGAGGAGTGTGTTGATATAACGGTAATATTGTCAAATTTCTGCTTGTAAGAACGATCAGAATTGGTTAAAACAATATGCATTCCATTATATTAGGCAATAATTAAGAGTAGGCAAAGTGGTCGTGTCATGTGAAAATTCTATCAAATGTGTTACATTGCAACGAGTACAGTCAGGGTGCCGTGGAACCCCTGCAGTACCTCCACAGACCCCGGATTGAGAACCCCTGATTTAGCAGATGCTATTATCCAGAGAGATTTAAAGTAAGTGCATTCATCTAAAGATATCTAGGTGAGACAATCACATATCACAGTCAAATATACAGAATACGAACATTCCATTCCTGCTAAACAATGGATATATTGCACATCTAAAAATTATGAATTCAAAATCTGAGAACGGTAATATTGAAGGTACCCATAAGCAGCCATTTATGATTAAAAAAACAAATGGCATTTTTGAAAAAAACTCTTAATAATTCTTAAAGAAAATTGTCATCTCACCTCTTGGCTTTGTTGTCATGTTCCCCAGAGAGACTCATTTTAGAGCACTGACCCCTAAACAGAGATCCAGCATGTTGGTTGTGGTTAACACAGTGACAACTAAACAGAGATCCAGCATGTTGGTTGTGGTTAACACAGTGACAACTAAACAGAGATCCAGCATGTTGGTTGTGGTTAACACAGTGACAACTAAACAGAGATCCAGCATGTTGGTTGTGGTCAACACAGTAACAACTAAACAGAGATCCAGCATGTTGGTTGTGGTCAACACAGTGACAACTAAACAGAGATCCAGCATGTTGGTTGTGGTTAACACAGTGACAACTAAACAGAGATCCAGCATGTTGGTTGTGGTTAACACAGTGACAACTAAACAGAGATCCAGCATGTTGGTTGTGGTCAACACAGTGACAATTAAACAGAGATCCAGCATGTTGGTTGTGGTCAACACAGTGACAACTAAACAGAGATCCAGCATGTTGGTTGTGGTTAACACAGTGACAACTAAACAGAGATCCAGCATGTTGGTTGTGGTTAACACAGTGACAACTAAACAGAGATCCAGCATGTTGGTTGTGGTCAACACAGTGACAACTAAACAGAGATCCAGCATGTTGGTTGTGGTTAACACATTGACAACTAAACAGAGATCCAGCATGTTGGTTGTGGTCAACACAGTGACAACTAAACAGAGATCCAGCATGTTGGTTGTGGTTAACACAGGGACAACTAAACAGAGATCCAGCATGTTGGTTGTGGTTAACACAGTGACAACTAAACAGAGATCCAGCATGTTGGTTGTGGTTAACACAGTAACAACTAAACAGAGATCCAGCATGTTGGTTGTGGTTAACACAGTGACAACTAAACAGAGATCCAGCATGTTGGTTGTGGTTAACACAGTGACAACTAAACAGAGATCCAACATGTTGGTTGTGGTCAACACAGTAATTCTTGAATGTCAATTGTTATCATTTAATAATTATCTCTTATAAAACATTTAGTTAACAGACATATCGAAACAGTCAGGTGATTTAATGCAATCACATGAATATGTAGTTGTAAAATTTCATCTCCATGGTAACTGTCAATAATAATAAGTCACTGTTTGTTAAGGTAGTTATAGACAGTACAGCAACAATAATAATAATAATAATAATAATAATAAGTCACTGTTTGTTAAGGTAGTTATAGACAGTACAGCAACAATAATAATAACAATAATAATAATAATAATAATAAGTCACTGTTTGTTAAGGTAGTTATAGACAGTACAGCAACACAAGGCCATGTCTCACACGTATGTATTCACTAACAGTAGGCTATTTATTGTCTTTCAATCTGTTCTTTTCTAAACGTATCTGAGAATGTAGACAGAAGGGCTAAAACGGAAATGATTGATCTGAGGAGGAAATTGTTGATCCATTCAGAAAGGTTTTAAACCTGTTCAGATCAGTTCACATAATGTTATAGTCCTACCAGTAGCAGGACAGAGAATGTACTGTATATAACCTACATATCATAGATGACCAGGCTAAACCTGTTCAGATCAACATAATGTTATAGTCCTACCAGTAGCAGGACAGAGAATGTACTGTATATAACCTACATATCATAGATGACCAGTCTAAACCTGTTCAGATCAACATAATGTTATAGTCCTACCAGTAGCAGGACAGAGAATGTACTGTATATAACCTACATATCATAGATGACCAGTCTAAACCTGTTCAGATCAACATAATGTTATAGTCCTACCAGTAGCAGGACAGAGCATGTACACTATATATACAAAAGTATGTGGACATCCCTTCAATTTAGTGGATTCACCTGTTGCTGACAGGTGTATAAAATCAAGCAGACCGCCATGCAATCTCCATAGACAAACAGTGGCAGTAGCATGACCTTACTGAAGAGCTCAGTGACTTTCAACGTGGCACCGTCATAGGATGCCACATTTCCAACAAGTCAGTTCGTCAAATTCATGCCCTGCTAGAGCTGCCCTGTTAGAGCTGCCCCGGTCAACAGTAAGTGCTGTTATTGTGAAGGGGAAACGTCTAGGAGCAACAACGTCTCAACCGCGAAGTGGTAGGCCACACAAGCTCACAGAACGGTCCCGCCAAGTGCAGAAGCGCATAAAAATCGGAGCAGTGGAAATGTGTTCTTTGGAGTTTTGAATCACGCTTCACCATCTGGCAGTCCGGCAGATGAATCTGTGTTTGGCGGATGCCAGGAGAACGCAACCTGCCCCAATGCATAGTGCCAACTGTAAAGTCGGTGGAGGAGGAATAATGGTCTGGGGCTGTTTTTCATGGTTCGGGCTAGGCCCACTAGTTCAAGTGAAGGGAAATCGTAAAGCTACAGCATAAAATGACCTTCTAGACGATTCTGTGCTTCCAACTTTGTGGCAACAGTTTGTGGAAGGCCCTTTCCTGTTTCAGCATGACAATGTCCCCGTGCACAAAGCGAGGTCCATACAGAAATGGCTTGTCGAGATCGGTGTGGAAGAACTTGACTGGCCTGCACAGAGTCCTGACCTCACTAATGCTCTTGTGGCTGAATGGAAGCAGGTCTCTGCAGCAATGTTCCAACATCTAGTGAAAAGCCTTCCCAGAAGAGTGGAGGCTGTTATAGCAGCAAAGGGTGGGACCAACTTCATATGAATGCCTATGATTTTGGAATGAGATGTTCGACTAGCAGGTGTCCACATACTTTGGTCATGTAGTGTTTAAAGCCTAATCTAAATCAAATCAAAAGTTATGATCACAATGTCTGAGCTGCTAGACTAAGATACAGTAGAATAGTATAGAATACAGTATATACATATGAGATGAGTAATACATAGACTAAGATACAGTAGAATAGTATAGAATACAGTATATACATATGAGATGAGTAATGCATAGACTAAGATACAGTAGAATAGTATAGAATACAGTATATACATATGAGATGAGTAATACATAGACTAAGATACAGTAGAATAGTATAGAATACAGTATATACATATGAGATGAGTAATACATAGACTAAGATACAGTAGAATAGTATAGAATACAGTATATACATATGAGATGAGTAATGCATAGACTAAGATACAGTAGAATAGTATAGAATACAGTATATACATATGAGATGAGTAATACATAGACAGATACAGTAGAATAGTATAGAATACAGTATATACATATGAGATGAGTAATACATAGACTAAGATGCAATAGATAGTATAGAATACAGTATATACATATGAGATGAGTATTACATAGACTAAGATACAGTAGAATAGTATAGAATACAGTATATACATATAAGATGA
This sequence comes from Salmo trutta, assembly GCF_901001165.1. NCBI lineage: Eukaryota > Metazoa > Chordata > Actinopteri > Salmoniformes > Salmonidae > Salmo > Salmo trutta. The sequence continues at coordinate 2,439,307 of NW_021822911.1, read as the reverse complement.
GTAATACATAGACAGATACAGTAGAATAGTATAGAATACAGTATATACATATGAGATGAGTAATACATAGACAGATACAGTAGAATTGTATAGAATACAGTATATACATATGAGATGAGTAATGCCAGATATTTATAGCCGTGGCCAGATACTTTTCAGAACATTTCCAACAGAGACCATCAGGTTGGTCGGCATGATTAGTGATCATACTGTAGCTCAAACCTACTGTGACTGTTGAATGTCTGACAACGACCTAACTTTATAATAGTTCGTAGCCTACCTACCAGAATCTGCCCGTCTTTCCTTCAAATCAACACATTTATCTGTCTTCTAATGCAGTGGTGTAAAGTACTTGTGTAAAGTACTTCAGTAAAAATACTTTAAAGTACTATTTAAGTTGTTCTTTTGGGTATCTGTACTTTACTTTACCATTGATATTAACAACTTTTACTTTTACATCACTACATTCATAAAGAAAATGATGTACTTTTAACTCCATACATTTTCCCTGAAACCCAAAAGTACTTGTCATATTTTGAATGCTTCGCAGGACAGAAAATGGTCCAATTCGCACATTTAGAGAGAGAACATCCCTGGTCATCCCTACTGCCTCTGATCTGGTGGACTCACTAAACAGAGAACATTCCTGGTCATCCCTACTGCCTCTGATCTGGAGGACTCACTAAACACAAATGCTTTGTTTACAACAGTAACCAGATGGTGGCGCTAACAGTCAGCTACACGCTACAGCAGACATTGTACCAAATTTTTTTATTATAGCCCTTCTTCAAGACGTCTCTCTTACATTATTTTAGCTAAACTTATAATTTACCGGAAACCAGGTTTAGTTCTGTTTTTCCCTCCAAAATGTGAGTTACTGCAGGACTTTAATAATTGTTAACAGGCCTACAAACCCAAAAGGATTTAATTTGAGAATGTTAATTTATATGCCTCAAATATTAAACTGTCTTAAAATATTTGATGATTAGTTGAATCAGGTGTATAAGTGCTGGTCAGAACAAAAGGATTGAGAAACCCTGAGATAAACATAAAACCATATAATGTAAAAGCTCCTCCGCCATCTTTACCAGACATTTTACTGATAACATGTAGACCTACTGATTAGTTTCCACTTTGAAAACTGCTGTCTGTCAGCAACTCAGCTCAAGTAGCAGTTCTACTAACTAGTAATATCTCATTCCAGGTATTCATTCTCTTACTCTGTCCTTTAGAATTCATTATTTTTCAGAAATACTTACTTTATTTTTCAATAATCTCCATATAGTATTTTCTGCTCTGTCATCTCAAAATGGATCCTGAAAAAAAGAACAACTTTACTTTCTGTTTTAATCAGCCGTCTCCCCACCCTGAAAATAAAGTGTTTTATTGGTATCTTCCACTAGATGGCAGTAAACACCTGCTGTAACTAGACTTTACAACAATGTGTTCGGTTTTATACAGGCAGTGTCCCAGAGTTGGAGTGCTGATCTAGGATCAGGTCACCCCTCTCCATGTAATCTGATTCATTATGATCTAGGATCAGGTACCCCTCTCCATGTAATCTGATTCATTATGATCTAGGATCAGGTCCCCCTCTCCATGTAATCTGATTCATTATGATTTAGGATCAGCTCCCCCCTCTCCATGTAATCTGATTCATTATGATCTAGGATCAGGTCCCCCCTCTACATGTAATCTGATTCATTATGATCTAGGATCAGGTCCTCCTCTCCATGTAATCTGATTCATTATGATCTAGGATCAGGTCCCCCCTCTCCATGTAATCTGATTCATTATGATCTAGGATCAGGTCCTCCTCTCCATGTAATCTGATTCATTATGATCTAGGATCAGGTCCCTCCTCTCCATGTAATCTGATTCATTATGATCTAGGATCAGGTCCTCCTCTCCATGTAATCTGATTCATTATGATCTAGGATCAGGTCCCTCCTCTCCATGTAATCTGATTCATTATGATCTAAAAGGCTAAACTGATCCTAGATCAGCTCTCCTACTCTTTATGAATACTGTCACAGGTGACTCCTCAAGAGTCTCATGATTTAGAAGTTATATTCTTTAAGTATCAGTTAGTATCATTCATTACATTTACATTTTAGTCATTTAGCAGACGCTCTTATCCAGAGCGACTTACAGTAGTAAATGCATACATTTCATACATTTTTTTTTTTCCTGTGCTGGCCCCCCATGGGAATCGAACCCACAACCCTGGCGTTGCAAACACCATGCTCTCCCAACTGAGCTACAGGGAAGGCTGTTGAACTGCTTTGCCATGAACAGATCTGTGAGGTCTTAATTTAAAGGTTCTATATAGACCTTATGGTCATTTTAATGGGGTTGAACATCCATCCCATCAGATTGTGTAAAGGATCTTATGAGTTCAGAAAAATACTGACTTGGAAGCATCTCTCTGACCTCACCCTGCTGAAACACACTCAAGTAAAGACCACATAGCTACAGTTATATGCTTTTCTGTTTCTACCCACTTTTACAGCCAATGTATGGACTGGTATCCATAATCTGGGCTGATTATCAGGAACACTTGGGTCCAAGCATTGCATCTCAGTGCTTGAGGTGTCACTACAGCAATCCTGGTTCGAATCCAGGCTGTATCACAACCGGCTGTGATTGGGAGTCCCATAGTTTTGCGCACAATTGGCCCAGTGTTGTCCGGGTTTGGCCGGTGTAGGCAGGTTTGATGATGCTCTTCGCTCTCCTTTGGCTTTGATTGGCTACTTTTTGTCCATTGTCTGAAGAAGCCTATTGTGGTGAAACGTCAGGAGCTAATTTTATAAATGTACTTTTAATCTTTTTAGTAACTTTAAAATGAACCACATGGATTCTAACTGGGGATTCAGCTAAAACTAGTATTTTTGGGACCAAATAAATTGATACCAACAGTGGACAATTCCCAGCAAAAGCCTGATGCTACAACTGTCAAGAGGAGAACAGGGGGAGTATTCCCCTTGGAGAACCCAGAGTGCAACACTGAAGAAAAACATATTGGAGAATAACAACAATCTCAATCTGAAGCTCTAAAGAAATATAGGAATTGTCAAAATCAGGACCACCATTCTTCCTCCTGTCCACCTATTGTCCCTGTATGAATCAGGAACACCATTCTTCCTCCTGTCCACCTATTGTCCCTGTATGAATCAGGACCACCATTCTTCCTCCTGCCCCACCTATTGTCCCTGTATGAATCAGGAACACCATTCTTCCTCCTGTCCACCTATTGTCCCTGTATGAATCAGGACCACCATTCTTCCTCCTGTCCACCTATTGTCCCTGTATGAATCAGGAACACCATTCTTCCTCCTGTCCACCTATTGTCCCTGTATGAATCAGGACCACCATTCTTCCTCCTGCCCCACCTATTGTCCCTGTATGAATCAGGACCACCATTCTTCCTCCTGCCCCACCTATTGTCCCTGTATGAATCAGGAACACCATTCTTCCTCCTGTCCACCTATTGTCCCTGTATGAATCAGGAACACCATTCTTCCTCCTGTCTCCTATTGTCCCTGTATGAATCAGGTACACCATTCTTTCTCCTGTCCCACCTATTGTCCCTGTATGAATCAGGAACACCATTCTTCCTCCTGTCCACCTATTGTCCCTGTATGAATCAGGAACACCATTCTTCCTCCTGTCCACCTATTGTCCCTGTATGAATCAGGAACACCATTCTTCCTCCTGTCCCACCTATTGTCCCTGTATGAATCAGGAACACCATTCTTCCTCCTGTCCACCTATTGTCCCTGTATGAATCAGGAACACCATTCTTCCTCCTGTCCACCTATTGTCCCTGTATGAATCAGGACCACCATTCTTCCTCCTGTCCACCTATTGTCCCTGTATGAATCAGGAACACCATTCTTCCTCCTGTCCACCTATTGTCCCTGTATGAATCAGGACCACCATTCTTCCTCCTGTCCACCTATTGTCCCTGTATGAATCAGGAACACCATTCTTCCTCCTGTCCACCTATTGTCCCTGTATGAATCAGGAACACCATTCTTCCTCCTGCCCCACCTATTGTCCCTGTATGAATCAGGAACACCATTCTTCCTCCTGCCCCACCTATTGTCCCTGTATGAATCAGGACCACCATTCTTCCTCCTGTCCACCTATTGTCCCTGTATGAATCAGGAACACCATTCTTCCTCCTGTCCACCTATTGTCCCCTGTATGAATATTAGTTGGCATCTAATTGAAGAACATACTGCTTTATAGATCCCAGCCTGAACAAACAATTGTTTTGGCCGGACTTTGAGCACTTGCACTGGGCCTCAATTGAGTCTCCATGTGTCAAGCAGTACAGAGAAACACCCTCTAGATGACAGCAGAGGCTCTTGGATCTACCCTGTCTATCCACCAGTTTAGTGACCTTGTTCCATCAATATGTCCATACTACTTCACAACCCATTTGAGGTCTTGACCAGCAATGTCCCATTGGGCTCAACCAAGCCGAGAGTGAGGTTCTAGAAAGAGGACTGACTTTCATACCAACTCCTAAACAGGTGGACTGACTTTCATACCAACTCCTAAACAGGTGGACTGACTTTCATACCAACTCCTAAACAGGTGGACTGACTTTCATACCAACTCCTAAACAGGTGGACTGACTTTCATACCAACTCCTAAACAGGGGGACTGACTTTCATACCAACTCCTAAACAGGTGGACTGACTTTCATACCAACTCCTAAACAGGTGGGCTGACTTTCATACCAACTCCTAAACAGGTGGACTGACTTTCATACCAACTCCTAAACAGGTGGACTGACTTTCATACCAACTCCTAAACAGGTGGACTGGGAGGAGCTCCGGAGGGGATCTACACGTCTATCATAGAAGATTGAAGTTATCAGATCATTGTGAATATGAAACAGATTTTCCTCAGATACTATTTCCAAACCCCTCACATTGGGAACCTCAATTGGAGTCAGAAACTATACAGACTCTTATACGTAGGGATGTGGTTTCCTTTTCACTATTCAGAACCAGACCTTTTTTATCAGCTTAACCTTACAAATGGTTAAAAATCAAGCTCTAGAAATATAGTGATTAAACCAGCAGATAAGGGTCTCAGATTGTTGTAATGGATAAAGTGAATATCTTCTTGAAGCCAATAGACAATAGGATCATGTTAAACACTATGTTCCATTGTCCCACTCAATACAACCGGAAAACACAAAGATTAATCCAGGAGATAAACTGTATGAGGATAAGTACATTACAGATAAACAGATGGTCTGTCTTTTTGGGCCAGATTCTCCAAGGCCCTGGCAGTTTTACTTACTGCCTAAAATACATATCTCCTGAGACGTGGGCGGTTCCCTGCGGCTGACCAATAGGAAGTGATTGTGTCTCAGAGACGTCGGCGGTTTCCTGCAGCTGACCAATTGGAAGTGATTGTGTCTCAGAGACGTGGGTGGTTCCCTGCGGCTGACCAATAGGAAGTGATTGTGTCTCAGAGACGTGGGCGGTTCCCTGCGGCTGACCAATAGGAAGTGATTGTGTCTCAGAGACGTGGGCGGTTCCCTGCAGCTGACCAATAGGAAGTGATTGTGTCTCAGAGACGTGGGCGGTTCCCTGCAGCTGACCAATTGGAAGTGATTGTGTCTCAGAGACGTGGGTGGTTCCCTGCGGCTGACCAATAGGAAGTGATTGTGTCTCCTGAGATGTTGGCGGTTCCCTGCGGCTGACCAATAGGAAGTGATTGTGTCTCAGAGATGTGGGCGGTGCCCTGTGGCTGACCAATAGGAAGTGATTGTGTCTCAGAGACGTGGGCGGTTCCCTGCGGCTGACCAATAGGAAGTGATTGTGTCTCAGAGACGTGGGCGGTTCCCTGCGGCTGACCAATAGGAAGTGATTGTGTCTCAGAGACGTGGGCGGTTCCCTGCGGCTGACCAATAGGAAGTGATTGTGTCTCAGAGACGTGGGCGGTTCCCTGCGGCTGACCAATAGGAAGTGATTGTGTCTCAGAGACGTGGGCGGTTCCCTGTGGCTGACCAATAGGAAGTGATTGTGTCTCAGAGACGTGGGCGGTTCCCTGCGGCTGACCAATAGGAAGTGATTGTGTCTCAGAGATGTGGGCGGTTCCCTGCGGCTGACCAATAGGAAGTGATTGTGTCTCAGAGACGTGGGCGGTTCCCTGCGGCTGACCAATAGGAAGTGATTGTGTCTCAGAGACGTGGGCGGTTCCCTGCGGCTGACCAATAGGAAGTGATTGTGTCTCAGAGACGTGGGCGGTTCCCTGCGGCTGACCAATAGGAAGTGATTGTGTCTCAGAGACGTGGGCGGTTCCCTGCGGCTGACCAATAGGAAGTGATTGTGTCTCAGAGACGTGGGCGGTTCCCTGCGGCTGACCAATAGTAAGTGATTGTGTCTCAGAGATGTGGGCGGTTCCCTGCGGCTGACCAATAGGAAGTGATTGTGTCTCAGAGACGTGGGCGGTTCCCTGCGGCTGACCAATAGGAAGTGATTGTGTCTCAGAGATGTGGGCGGTTCCCTGCGGCTGACCAATAGGAAGTGATTGTGTCTCAGAGACGTGGGCGGTTCCCTGTGGCTGACCAATAGGAAGTGATTGTGTCTCAGAGACGTGGGCGGTTCCCTGCAGCTGACCAATAGTAAGTGATTGTGTCTCAGAATCTTACTGTATTGCTGAATATATAGACTTTTATATCAACCCTCTATCCCAGAAACACCCAGCTATGTTCAGGGTACTGATGAATGAAGGGTTTATTACTATTGTAGTACTGACTTTAATATCAACCCTCTATCCCAGAAACACCCAGCTATGTTCAGGGTACTGATGAATGAAGGGTTTATTACTATTGTAGTGCTGACTTTAATATCAACCCTCTATCCCAGAAACACCCAGCTATGTTCAGGGTACTGATGAATGAAGGGTTTATTACTATTGTAGTACTGACTTTAATATCAACCCTCTATCCCAGAAACACCCAGCTATGTTCAGGATACTGATGAATGAAGGGTTTATTACTATTGTAGTACTGACTTTAATATCAACCCTCTATCCCAGAAACACCCAGCTATGTTCAGGATACTGATGAATGAAGGGTTTATTACTATTGTAGTACTGACTTTTATATCAACCCTCTATCCCAGAAACACCCAGCTATGTTCAGGGTACTGATGAATGAAGGGTTTATTACTATTGTAGTACTGACTTTAATATCAACCCTCTATCCCAGAAACACCCAGCTATGTTCAGGGTACTGATGAATGAAGGGTTTATTACTATTGTATTACTCTTTTTATTAACTTAGCTACTGACTTGTTCTATTGTTGTTGCATTGTCAAGAGGTTAACCTGCAAGGAAGCATTTCAGTACATAATACTTGTATTGTACTTTATATTATTATAGATATTTTAGGGTTGCCATGGATTTCAAGCAGGCAATGCCATCAGGTCCAAACCCAAAACAAGGAAATTGTAGGAGACAGGCGTGTTGGGGTTTCCTGCCAGCATGACCACCCGCTTCACTTCCTGAACATGAAAAAGGGTGAAAAGTGGGATGCAGTAATAAGGAGGTTTTTTCAGTTTCTTTTTCATTATTTTATTTCAATGTTGATTAATTTAGTTAATTTAGTTATTTAGTACAGATAATGATGTACTTCTTCTGTAGTTTGTCAAATGCAGTGAACCTGCTGAGAGATGAAGGAGGGGATGAGAGGCCAGAACATCAACGTCATCTTCATGGAGGACATTGATGCCAGATGCAGTGAACCTGCTGAGAGATGAAGGAGGGGATGAGAGGCCAGAACATCAACCTCATCTTCATGGAGGACATTGATGCCAGATGCAGTGAACCTGCTGAGAGATGAAGGAGGGGATGAGAGGCCAGAACATCAACCTCATCTTCATGGAGGACATTGATGCCAGATGCAGTGAACCTGCTGAGAGATGAAGGAGGGGATGAGAGGCTAGATCATCAACCTCATCTTCATGGAGGACATTGATGCCAGATGCAGTGAACCTGCTGAGAGATGAAGGAGGGGATGAGAGGCCAGAACATCAACCTCATCTTCATGGAGGACATTGATGCCAGATGCAGCCACATTTGCAAGTAATTAACCTTTTTTTTTAGGGTTTATGATGGTGGCTCTTCAGTGTCCCTGAAATAATAACTGTACACACACACACACACACACACACACACACACACACACACACACACACACACACACACACACACACTGGGCACACACACACACTGAACACAAACACACACACACACACACTGGATATACACACACTGGACACACACACTGTCTGAAAAATGGAAGTTTTGGGATTTTTGAAGAATTTGAAAGTGTCCCACCTAGCCCATAGAGGTTAAGCAGGAGATTCAAATGAGCCTTACAATTATAATCCAAAGTAGTGTAATGAACTCATAAGCAACCTGGAAATGGAGGTTACTCCCCTGAGTTTTCCCCATTCATATTCAGAATAAATTGTGGAAAACTAAAATCTTTTCTCACCATTTTTGCTCCAGGCAGATATACTACATCCATAACTATCGGTTTCCTCATTAGTGGGGAGGTGTTTCTACAACCAAATTGCATGTGCATCGCCCTCATGTTGCAATTTTAGCTAACACAGAAAGGGGCCTATATTGGAGACCAAAAGTCGTCTGGCACACTGCTTAGAGTTTCAACAACATGAATAACTTATTTCTAGCCTACAATCATCGATGTTACTACTAATGTGAAAACAAGACAAAATATGACTATTCTTGCTCATTTTAAGACATGTCAAGTAATCATTACATTCATTACAGATGTCAATTGTTGTACAACATCATGGCTACGCTGTTGGCATCACCTTTTACAGTGGATTTTCGCTGTTGTGGGCCTTTAACCATCTGTCTGACTTTGTTGTTCACACAGGAGAGAGACGGGACTACCGTGGGTCCTCTGGGGAGCCTCAACAACCTCATGATGCTGACGAGGCAGAGAAGAGTCTCTTCATATTAGAACACCTCAATAAACACCTGCAGACATCCACAGGGAAGAGAACTCACTGCTGCTCTGACTGTGGGAAGAGACTCTCCTCATCAGGCATTAAAATTAATCAGAGAATCCACACAGGAGAGAAACCTTATAGCTGTGATCAATGTGGGAAGAGTTTTGGTCAATCTGGAAAACTGACAGTACACCAGAGAATACACACAGGAGAGAAACCTTATAGCTGTGATCAATGTGGGAAGAGTTTCACTACATCAAGCATTCTGACTGTACACCACAGAAGACACACAGGAGAGAAACTTTATAGCTGTGATCAATGTTGGAAGAGTTTTGGTCAATCTGGACATCTGACTCAACACCAGACAACACACACAGGAGAGAAACCTTATAGCTGTGATCAATGTGACAAGACATACTCTAATAAAAGATATCTGATTAAACATCAGAAAATACATGAAGGGGTTGTTTCATGATATCAATGATATAATGTCACAATGTTTTAACATTGTAGAAGGAGTATTTTAATGATGTCACAATGTAGAATGTTTTAACATTGTAGTAGGAGTATTTTAATGATGTCACAATGTAGAACCCTAAACGTTTGTCCCCTGTTCTATTGATTTCAACATGATATGGATATTAGCCTCAGGGGGAAAATCCAGGCTCTGAATTGAAAGAGTACTATTTATGAGATTTAACAAAAAGTGACTAACAAAAAAAGAGTTGTGTTACACTTACCATGTTGGTGACGCACTTGAATCAAAATGTATCTGGCTGTTTTCTACAAATTGTCCTCTAACCAGGGATGTACACATTATTCCCAGATTCCGTGTGGTTTTTGAGCTGTTAGTTTTAACAGGACGTGCAACCTCATCTCCCTCCTCTCGGCACAATTGATTTCAACATGATATCGATGAGTTATGACAAATAAGTGTTCTGTTCCTTTGTTTAGGGACCCCTAAATTTAAATGCATTACTCCAAAATGTAGCTGACTGTCTTCTGCAGGTTGTCCTCTAACCAGTGAGGTAAAAGATATCTCCCATTTCCATATGTTTTTTGTTTTGTTGTGTTAGTTTGTAGAGCAGATTCAACCTGATTTCCCCCCAAATGGATATAAGATTTGTGTTTTTCGTTTAGCCAGTGCGTTGCCATGGATCTTTATTTATTTTGACTGCATGTTTTTCTGTATTGGAGATGAGTTTTGTTTGGGCTCATTCCAAGGAGACGAGAGTTCTAGAAGCTAGTGAGTTTTAGGAAGACGAGTGTTCTAGAAGCTAGTGAGTTTTAGGAAGACGAGAGTTCTAGAAGCTAGTGAGTTTTAGGAAGACGAGTGTTCTAGAAGCTAGTGAGTTTTAGGAAGACGAGAGTTCTAGAAGCTAGTGAGTTTTAGGAAGAAGAGAGTTCTAGAAGCTAGTGGGATTTAGGATTCTATAGAAAAAAAAGGAGAAACAAATAATCCTATTGTATATTATTATTTAGAAATCCGTGTTTTTTTCTTGTTTTTAATTGTTGACAGCCAGTAGACACCATGTTTATATTGGTGAAGGTGAATCATTGTAGTTGATTATAATGTGAAATGGAAGTTGTTTTCTGCTGGTGGTGAGCAAACTTTTCCAACAAAAATATTGGATATATTTGTTGTCTTAAGGGGGAAGGTGTTACAGGCTTTGGTTTTTCCATTTATGTTTTGAGGTTGGACTTTAGCACGTCTAGCTCGTTAGCACGTCTAGCTCGTTAGCACGTCTAGCTCGTTAGCACGTCTAGCTCGTTAGCACGTCTAGCCCGTTAGCACGTCTAGCTCGTTAGCACGTCTAGCCCGTTAGCACGTACAGCCCGTTAGCACGTACAGCTCGTTAGCACGTCTAGCCCGTTAGCACGTCTAGCTCGTTAGCCCGTCTAGCTCGTTAGCACGTAGGACGCACTGATTGGTGTCACCTCGTTAGTCAGTATGTGTTACACCTGTGCTGGCTTGTCCATCTCGTTAGTGGGAAGGTGTTTCACCTGAGCTGGTCCAGGTTCTATTTAAGAGTGTCTGGCCCAGTGCTCCAGTTGTCTTGATACATGTGGAGAGTCAACACCTTTAGTTGCTCCACCTTTTTGGTTTGCTTCCTGTCTTTAAGTTTGGTGTGGGTTTTTCTTTTGTTTGTCTCTTCTTGGGCAGATTTAGTGGGTCTCATGGTGGGTGTCTTTTAAGTCCCAGTTGTTGTTACTAGTCAACTTCCAGTGGACACTGAGAGAGCAAAACTCCCCTCCTAAAACCCCACCTGTTTAGTTGTGGTTGTTGTCAGTGACTCTTTGTTAGTTCCCTCTTTTTTATTTAAGGGACATTTCTGGTTTTCTTGATGGGGGTAACAACAAACTAGCGTGTATTTTGGGATGTTGCATCCGTTTCTTTAATATTTTAATCAATGGATTTTCCTTAGAATGCTCATTAGTCTTTCAGTTGTTCCTGTGTTTTTTTTTATCCTCTGATGTTTGTCAAATAATTATTTGTTAATTTTTTTTCTGTGAAGCCATTGTGTTGCATCCATGTCTGAAATGTGCTGTATAAATAAAGCTTGATTTGGTTTGAACATATTGTAAAACAAATTACCCCAATGACCGACCAATAAACAGACTCTTGCAAAACCAATACGTATCTTGGTCCATCTTATTATGAAAATAGTATAAATTCAGTAGATCTCCCACTATGTCAAAATAGTGCTGGTATGTACGTTTAGTATCACTTTTCAACCAACCCAGTGCATTTGTTGAAGATAAATGTTTAATTCAACAATACGTCAAAGGATTCAACTACTGCAAACCGAAACAAACAAATGGATCAACCAGATCAATCCCACTTTTCCAGCCTGCTGAAGGCGTGGTGGAGTGGTAAACACCACCCCCGGCTCTACCAGGGGCTTGAGGTGGTCTCCCACAGCTCTGCTTATGTCATTTTCTGTGGCCTTGCTGTTCCATTTCTTGACTGTCCGTGCAACACAGAAATAAACACATTTAGTCATATTGTATAAAACATAACATATGTAAAACATCCAATCACTCCAAGCTGCATTAGGTTCAGATCTACCAGGATGGGCATTTGACGCAGTCAGGCCACCAAATATATGCATAAGCAATGTAAAGAGATGGGGTGAATGAGTGGGGAAAAATACATTTTCCACAAATTATCTTCATATATCAAATCAAATGTTATAGGTCACATACAGGTGTTCAGCAGATGTTATTGTAGTGAAATGCTAGACAAGACAAGTAGGCACGCAATGGATTATGGTCATTGTAGTTAATTACGTTTTATGCGCTAAACTATGTAGAATATTGGACTGTTGGAAACTACAACTCTACTACATCACACAGTTCAGTCTGGGTCTGATTTATCTCTAGAGAAACTACAACTCCCTACTACATCACACAGTTCAGGCTGGATCTGATTTATCTCTAGAGAAACTACAACTCCCTACTACATCACACAGTTCAGTCTGGATCTGATATATCTTTAGAGAAACTACAACTCCCTACTACATCACACAGTTCAGTCTGGATCTGATTTATCTCTAGAGAAACTACAACTCCCTACTACATCACACAGTTCAGTCTGGGTCTGATTCATCTCTAGAGAAACTACAACTCCCTACTACATCACACAGTTCAGGCTGGATCTGATTTATCTCTAGAGAAACTACAACTCCCTACTACATCACACAGTTCAGTCTGGATCTGATATATCTTTAGAGAAACTACAACTCCCTACTACATCACACAGTTCAGTCTGGGTCTGATTTATCTCTAGAGAAACTACAACTCCCTACTACATCACACAGTTCAGTCTGGGTCTGATTTATCTCTAGAGAAACTACAACTCCCTACTACATCACACAGTTCAATCTGGGTCTGATTTATCTCTAGAGAAATTACAACTCCCTACTACATCACACAGTTCAGTCTGGATCTGATTTAGCTCTAGAGAAACTACAACTCCCTACTACATCACACAGTTCAGTCTGGGTCTGGTTTATCTCTGTGCAATTTTGTGAGGGAAGAATCTATATTAACCTCTTTAAGTTGATATGACTTCTAATGTGTTGAAGGATCTCTTTAAGGTTGAGAAGTTTATGTGTATGTTTGTGTGGGTCTGCAACCACACACCCTCTGGACAGACAGGCCAAAGGAGCTTGGCCCAATTCAGGGAACTGTTGATCTACTTCAGAGGAACTGTGTCTAGAGTGATTTCCTGTTGTTTTGACACCTCACTGGAAAACTAGAATAACTAGCTGTTGCTACAGAACGAGACAACCAATTCACAGTTAGTCTGTGTCTCGTTCTCCACACACGTACACATACCAAGATCACGTGTTTGGTTAGAATTTCCACCACAATGTGAAGTAACAATGATAGACCAGACTCATAGTACAGAATGAATGAATGACTGCCCAGTTCAACATCAGTTCACCGTCTCACCTCATACTGTATTGGAGCAGCAGCAGCTGACTGCCCGGTTCAACATCAGTTCACCGTCTCACCTCATACTGTATTGGAGCAGCAGCAGCTGGCTGCCCGGTTCAACATCAGTTCACCGTCTCACCTCATACTGTATTGGAGCAGCAGCAGCTGACTGCCCGGTTCAACATCAGTTCACCGTCTCACCTCATACTGTATTGGAGCAGCAGCAGCTGACTGCCCGGTTCAACATCAGTTCACCGTCTCACCTCATACTGTATTGGAGCAGCAGCAGCTGACTGCCCGGTTCAACATCAGTTCACCGTCTCACCTCATACTGTATTGGAGCAGCAGCAGCTGACTGCCCGGTTCAACATCAGTTCACCGTCTCACCTCATACTGTATTGGAGCAGCAGCAGCTGACTGCCCGGTTCAACATCAGTTCACCGTCTCACCTCATACTGTATTGGAGCAGCAGCAGCTGACTGCCCGGTTCAACATCAGTTCACCGTCTCACCTCATACTGTATTGGAGCAGCAGCAGCTGACTGCCCGGTTCAACATCAGTTCACCGTCTCACCTCATACTGTATTGGAGCAGCAGCAGCTGACTTGATCGTTGATGCTAATCATCATGTTTGAATCTGAGAGTAAATAGAGCCGACTACACTCTAAAAATGAAGGGTTCAACTGGAGTTGTTCTCAGATCCCCTAAGAACCGTAGGGTTCTTGGTCAATGAAAAGCAGCCCCAAAAGGTTCTTCAAAGAACTTGTTAGAAGGTGGGTTCATCGAGGAACCTCCGTTGTTGCTGGACTTCTTCCGGGAATTTCGCAATTACAACTGAAAACGATGGTGACAAGTTTGGATGCGACAACAGTTAAAAAGGTTAAGTTGGGTTGATGTTTGTCTCTGAATATGTCTCGAAATCATTTATTATAATAATATAACATACTAATAATGAATAACGAAGACAATTCTGGTTTTCTGTGAATATCTTCCATAACGTTACTATAGTTAATGAACGTAAATATTAGAAAGCCGGGTTTGACCGTCGGCGTTGTATGAGCTACAGTACAGTACCGTTAGCTAGCTAGCTAACGTTATGTCCTAACTAGGCACAACTAGGTTTGGATTATTTCCTCAACTATATTCTTTCCCATATATTGTATATCGTTTCCATAAAGCCAACATGGCTTTACACTCATTAACGTAAGTTTCCAATCTAGAGCAGTTCTCACTTTTGTGATAATGAACTAGCTAACGTTAGCTTCGTTAACTAACTAACTAACTAACTAACTAACTAACTAACTAACTAAGGACGGTGACCTGTCCAGACGAGATGTTACAACAAACTGAATCGTCAATGGAGGTCTTCCTCTTTATATAGCCTGCTACAGCATGCAATACTATTAACTCACAAGGGGGCATAACGTTACATGTACAATACTATCCCATTTTGGAGACGTTACATGTACAATACTATCCCATTTTGGAAACGTTACATGTACAATACTATCCCATTTTGGAAACGTTACATGTACAATACTATCCCATTTAGGAAACGTTACATGTACAATACTACCCCATTTTGGAAACGTTACATGTACAATACTATCCCATTTTGGAAACGTTACATGTACAATACTATCCCATTTTGGAAACGTTACATGTACAATACTATCCCATTTTGGAAACGTTACATGTACAATACTATCCCATTTTGGAAACGTTACATGTACAATTCTACCCCATTTTGGAAACGTTACTTGTACAATACTATCCCATTTTGGAAACGTTACATGTCCGCCCCCTTGTGGAGGGAAATTAATGTCTTAGATGGTAGCTGTAGATGGGATTCAAATGCATAATGGTATTACTACAGTGTCTAGACTACCTCTTTTGTATAAATGCCCTTCAGAATCCAAACACAGTATTGCCACGCAGCAAAACGTTGCGTATAATCTTTCAAGTCAGCCTGATAAAATATTGAACAATTTGTGTTTAAAGATATCTTGAAATGTGATATTAGGCCTGTATGAGAGTACTGTTACTGTATGGCAGTACTGTATTGGCTAGTGCTTTCTCCAATATGTTCTTCTATTTTACATTACATTGTATGTTGATGCCATTTATCTTTCAATATTTATTTAATATATATATATATGTTTTAATGCTTGTAAGACTGTTCTTTGACACATTTTCTCTTCCTTTGAAATTCTTATAGGACAGAACATGGACACAATGCAATTGGGATCAAGAAGAAGGTACAGATATGTTGTAGGACAGCTGCATTTGAAGTGTACATTTAACCTACATAGCAGTCAATACAAACTGAAATCTATTTGTGTACAAATGTGTGCAAATTATCTTTTCAGATCTTCTCAGAAATGAATTAGGTCCATGGAATGGATATAGACAAAAAGATAATTCAAGGACTATCAGAGGTAGAGAGGCGAGGCAGGGGTGAGGACATCATCCTGCTATTTTGACAGTCCCTGAAGGACAATACAGAAGAGGGATTTGCTCTTATTCCTTCCCTTTCTCTAATGTATTTTCTAGTAAAATTAGCAAGTGTAGTAAGATCATTGCTTTACTTTACTAGGACTGGAGACCACAGCAGCGATTCTGCTCTTGCCCTACCTCTTCAATGAGGACCCGAGTGGCCTTTATGTCCGTGACAAGGTATGTCTATGCACCAATCATCTGTTTCTTCATAAACATAGGTGTGCATGCTTATATAAAACTACAGCTGAACATTTGTTCTGTTCTTTGTTAATTGTATGTGTATTAATCTTTTCTTACTTTTGTTGACACAGATTTCACCGCTCTTCACTCCTTTACTGCACATCGGTGGATATCCATTTCACCATGAGAGTGAAATCCCGCTGGCCTTTGATGGGGAGAACATCCAGGCCCTCGAGGACGTCCCCATGGGACTTGGGGCTCTGCTACGACTGTAATTTTTATTTTCTGTAAAATTTCCCAAAAATGTCAGAAAAACACTTATGTTGTGAAGTTCCTGTGTTCTGGGGATCAGAGGAGTTGGGGTGAAGTTACTGTGTTCTGGGGATCAGAGGAGTTGGGGTGAAGTTACTGTGTTCTGGGGATCAGAGGAGTTGGGGTGAAGTTCCTGTGTTCTGGGGATCAGAGGAGTTGGGGTGAAGTTACTGTGTTCTGGGGATCAGAGGAGTTGGGGTGAAGTTACCAGGGCCGGTCATAAAGATGGAGAACTTCCTAACATAACTAAGTGGATATGATATACACACTAAAGCTGAAACATCTGTATTTAGCATCAAGTCTACAATATTGTTAGTTTACCTATGAATCATTTTTAATGTTTTTATTGTACATCCTTATTTTGTAACTGTCATGAAAAGCACTGTACAAAGTAAATGTATTATTTATTATGGTCTGTCATGTCTGCAGAAATGTTGCAATTTTGTCATGTGTTTTGTTTGGTAAATTGTTTTGTAAATATGAATTCACATTTGTGGTGCCAGTAAATAAACAATGAATTATTTAAATCAATATTGTCAATATTGTTATTATTAAAATACGTTTTAATAATGCAGGGAGGGTGGACAGGGAGTTTAAAAAAATTAACCCCAAAAGGTTCTTTGAGGAACCATGATAAGGGGTTCTTCAAAGGACTTATAGGAGTTCCCACAAAAGGTTCTTCAAAAAACTTTTAGGGGTTCCCCCACAGTCTCAATTTCAAGAACCCCTACAGGATACTCCAGGAACCTTTACTTTTTAGAGTGTATATTGATAAAAGTCACCTTGTCCGAGAGACATTTACATAGTTATACACAGCCCAATTTGGGATGACTATTTATGGGTGAAATAGCGGCCACAACAGACAGACCTGATATCGCCCATAATTCGACGTCCTTGGACGTCACGTGCTGACTGGGTATGACCAAAGTTATTCTATTTATCTACACTTTGAAGTACATTTTTACACTATAATAAATGTTTATGATGCCACATCGCCCGTTTTCAAAGGGAGTCGTTGGTTTTTAGGGGCAGTCGCTTTTTGTCTGAAAGTATTTTCTCAACTGCGATACCAACTCCAGTCAGCAGATGGCGATGTGCGTCTTTCAGGTGACTCTGCCACTGTGACGTATAATCTAGTGGACTAGACGCTTCTTCAACATCAACAGCTAGTCAGACACCTTGGTTCGCTCTAACTTTATGGAAAAAGGTTTATTCAATAAATCTAGCAACTCCTCTCATACTGGGAAGACCCACCCCCAGACCTTAAGGGCAGTTTATTTCAAATGTAGTACCTGGACGGAGAAAATCCAATTAGCGTTTTATAGTTACATCGTTAGGGTAACTTAACCTAAAGTGAACACACTCCCATCAGTTTCTGAGACAACTGCCCAGACTTTGTAGACTGTTTAATAATGCTGAAACCCTCATCTTTATCAAATTATCCATTAAAGATACCAACTCAAAACCTACGTTCGTCTACATATGGGTTGTTTAAATTGCATCTAATTATATTCCCAGTATTACGTTATCAAATATCTACTAATCGATTATACAGACGTACAATTCGTCATATTTTCATATATTCACAGAATCCATATAATTCTAGGAAATTCTCAGGTAGTCACAAGAACCATTTCATTAGCTTTTTCAAGGACTCTCCCTCGTGCACCATTTACCCAGGTCACCAGGAGCGGTCACCAAGTCAAGATTCACATCCCCATCGCCAAATGTGGTGGTTAATTTCTTTAATATCAATTGAGGAGACAAACTTATCACACAAGTCAGAGTTATTCTTAAACTAAATCTTTATTCACTTATAAGGGAGCAGGTCAATACAACGTACACATATAAAGTGAATCAATTGAGTGTTCTACGATAATGATGGCTGGTCGACGAATCATCCCCAGATGATTCATTGAGAGATGATTCACCCCCAGATGATTTGTTGAGATGAATCACCCCCAGATGATTCGTTGAGAGATGAATCACCCCCAGATGATTCGTTGAGAGATGAATCACCCCCAGATGATTCGTTGAGAGATGAATCACCCCCAGATGATTCGTTGAGAGATGAATCACCCCCAGATAATTCGTTTAGAGCCCCGAGACAAAAGTACAAAGGTATTTTAAAGCCAAGATACACCCCTTTCAACCTACATGACCAACAACAGATGTATATGTAGCGTGGTTCGTTCTGCGTTGTGTACTTTTAATCAGGACACTGCCACAACTGGAATTATGATGGTTGAATCATGTTTATTGGTCCTGCACACGAAGAGACAACACACAATAGGTTAGCCCTCGGTGCAGTCACAGCTCTCGGGCACCTTGCTAGCTGAAGGTCCGGCAAAAGAGAACGATAAAAGGGTCCGTAAGTACGGATAACCCGCGATGGACCAAACCAAAATATACAAACTTTTACAATTAGGTGTATTTACAATATAGATATCAAAAAATGTTTGTACACCGAAAAATAACATTAACTAGGCTGCTGTAATTAAATAAAGAAAACACGTTGAATTATTATTATTGTTATTAACTTATTAACATCCCCTCTTGACCTGGCCTACTTGAACTGTCCTTGCGTGCAACTTGGTGCATAATCTAGGGGAACAACATCACTCTACTACATTCACCCCCACTGTTTTACACTAGATTATAGGCACAAAACAAAACACATTACCTCGAAGGTAACAAAGCAAAGAAAGAAAAAAAAAATTCACACCCACAGAGCGACGGAGTAACCCAGTGTAGTCCCTTAATAAGTCTAGACCCACAAATGGTCGATCAGCTGGAAAGCTATCCCGCGAAGGATTAGGAAAAATAAGAGGTAGCTAATCCCTTATTCAACCGTATACAAAAAATGCCAAATACATTTTATGCTGATGAACTACACACAAAGTTACATGAATTGTCAAAAATATTAGACCAACCCACAAATCACTCTAAGACCCAGTTAGATTACCATATACACACAAAAAAATGAAAAGGTAGGCAATATCCTACCGTCACTGAGAAACCAAGAACGGTTTCATTTCCTGTGTAGACATAGTTTGGATTAGCCTATTCACTGGCTTAATAAATCTACCTAGTCTAGTCCGAACACCCTCACCCAAAAACCTAGCAGGAATGTCACGGACAGCACTAACCGTGCTCAGAGGTCTAACCTCAGGTTGGGGAATACTACAACTCGGCCTATCCGGAGCCAGCACACTTTCAGTTACAGACTCAACACTAGTAGTGTCAGACGACTAATCAGAATCCTGGTAGATTGCCACAGACCACACTGACAAAGCATCTTCAACCAAGTTAACAACATCTGTCACAGCACCATCCCCACTGAATGGAGTTTCGCCATCAGAACTCTTGTAGGCTTTGGGGATCTCTCTCTGGTCCACTTCTACTGAGCACACCTCACTCAAGGGGACGTCATATGGCCGTTCCACTTCACTTCCATCAACTGGGACTTCACCATCCTCTTGGAATATCCTCCCAGAAGACTCAGGAAGGCTTGCTACCCAGTGGATAGTCCTTGCGTCACTCCCATCCATTTTGCTGGACGCTGCAGACATCTCAGAGAACACGTCACCACTCGATAGATATCCGTGACTCTCAGGTTCCTCCCATGAAGGCAAAGGCAGAAAGTTGACTGGCATAATCAGGTTCCTATGCACCGTCTTGATGCGTCCAGTGGTAGGGTGCTGTATGCGATATGTGTTCAGTGAGCTGTTCTTCGCAACAACTATGTACACCGCACTGTCCCAGCGATCAGCCAGTTTCTTCTTGCCCCTCTCTCCCTTGTTAGCAAGTAGAACTCTGTCTCCCTTCTCTACCGAATGACCCTTCGACCGTCTGTTGTAGACCTCGGCTTGTCTCTTTTGTTGCTTACTTGCATGCTGCTGAGCCAATGTCATGGCTTCTCTCAGATCCTCACCCAAAGACTGGACATACTTATCCACATCAACCGTGTCCCCATCCAACAGCACACTTTCAAACATAACATCTACTGGCAACCTAGGGGTGCGTCCAAACATCAAGAAGGGCGGAAACCCAGTAGTCTCGTGAACAGTGCAGTTATAGGAGAATGTCAATGTGTTCAACATCTGAGGCCATTTAGCCTTGGACCTAGCTGGCAGAGCTCTAATCATACCACCCAGCGTACGATTTAGACGTTCTGCTTGACCGTTCCCCATGGGATGATAAGGTGTGGTGTGGGACTTTCCAACACCAGATAACTGAAGTAATTCTGCAATAAGTGAACTTTCAAAGTTAGCACCCCTGTCAGAATGGATACAATCAGCGAACCCATAAACGCAGAAGAAATTATTCCAGAGAACACGAGCCACAGTCTTAGCAGACTGGTTTGGACACGGATGCGCACATGCCAGCTTAGTAAAGTGATCAGTCACTACTAACACATCAATAGACTTGTTGTTTGAATCTTCTGCAGTCCAGAAATCAATACACACAAGTTCCAAAGGTGCCGTTGTCACAATGGAGACAAGTGGAGCTCTTGCTTCAGGCTCAGGTGCTTTACTCAACACGCATCTCTTACAGTGGGCCACGTATTCCTTGACATCCTTTTCCATAGAGTCCCAGTAAAACCGCTGTCTCGTAAGCCACAATGTGCGCTGCTGACCCTGATGACCAGCATCATCATGAACTCCCTTCAACACAAGGCCTCTCAAAGACACAGGTACAACATACTGGAATATTTTCTTCTTACTCACTGGGTGTTTTGAGACACGATACAGAATCCCTAACCGCGTGGTGAGTTTTCCCCACTGTCTTAGAGTATAAACTGTTTCATTAGCTTCAAGGACTCGCTCTCTCCTAGATGGGCGCCGGCCTCTATCTACAAAGAACATGACTCTGCTGATGACAGGATCCAGTGACTGGTTATCATACAGCTCCTTGTGTGTAAAGACAGGTAAAGGGCTCTGACCCATGGACATCAACTTCTCAAGGTGCTGCGCATGTGAAATGGCCCTCACCGTGGCACCATCATCCCATCGGCGGTGAGCATGGAGGACAGCAGACACCTCTTCACAGGAAACCAACCCACTGACATCGTCTCCAGCTCTACTTAACTCACTCCCAGGAGCCATAGACGTTCCACAGCCAGCCTCGGGCTGTTCACAGGAGAGGCGGAACATGTCTTGAACATCATCCACTCGAAGACCTCTGGCTTCCTCCAGCAGGACATCGTATGGAATTCTTGTCAGTCGGTGCAGAACTGTGGAGCGGACAAATGGCTCTCTGCTCAAAGCATCAGCAACGACATTCTTGGGACCTGGTATGTACTGGATATCAAAGTCAAAGGGTGCCAGCTTTGCAACCCATCTCTGCTCGCATGCATCAAGTCTCGGCTTTGTAAGAATATATTTGAGTGGATTGTTGTCGGTCCACACAGTAAACTTATGCCCTCGCAGCCAATGGCTGAATTTATCATGAATGGCCCATTTCATGGCTAGAAATTCCAGCCGGTGAGCAGGATACTTGGATTGTGCATGATTAAGAGATTTACTAGCAAAAGCTATTGGCCTGGCTATTGCCGTCCCATCTTGCACTTGGGATAGTACAGCTCCCAAACCACTAGTAGATGCATCCACAGAAAGTAAAAATGGTTGAGAAAAATCTGGATGAGCCAGCAGTGCCTGGTCAACTAGTGCCGATTTCAAAGCTTCAAAAGCGAGTTGACATTCAGCAGTCCAGTCTGCAGCAGTGAGCCTGCGAGAGGGACCAGGCCTCCTCCCACCCTTGCCTCTCCTAGGCTTCTTCTG
Source organism: Salmo trutta (assembly GCF_901001165.1). Lineage (NCBI taxonomy): Eukaryota > Metazoa > Chordata > Actinopteri > Salmoniformes > Salmonidae > Salmo > Salmo trutta. The sequence continues at coordinate 2,417,077 of NW_021822911.1, read as the reverse complement.
ACCTGTAGTTAGCTGAAACAATGGCCTAGCAACCATGGAACAATTCTCAATGTAGTGCTGATAGTATACTACCATACCAAGAAAAGAACGGATTTTGCTAGGAGACGGAGTGACACCATCAGCTTCCATCATCTCGCTCTCAGTCACGTTCAAAATAGTTTGAACTTTAGCAGGGTCAGTGGCTACACCCTCCTGAGAAATGATGTGACCCAAAAACTTAACAGACCTCCTCAAAAACTTGCACTTAGACGGAGACAGTTTAAGATTGTGCTCCTGCAACCGCTGAAAAACCATCTCAAGTCTCTGCAGACTCTCTTCCTCAGTCTTAGCAAAAACCATCAGATCATCCAAATAACAAAGGAGACTTAGAAAGTTTTGGTCACCAAAAATGGTCAGCATCATTCTCATAAACGTAGCCGGGCTGTTGCAGAGGCCCTGAGGCAACCGATTGTACTCGTGCAGACCTAAAGGAGAGGAAAAGGCAGTGTATTTCCTGTCCTCTTCATGCAGTGGCACATTATAATACCCTGACGTCAAGTCCATTGTGCTGAAGAAGGCATTACCTCCCAGCGCGGCCAGTACATCAGCCTGATGAGGCAGGGGATGAGCGTCCTTTACAGTGTGGGCATTTAACCACCTAAAATCAGTACATAGGCGCAAGTCCCCATTCTTTTTCCATACCAGCACCAATGGTGAGGCATACTCACTGCTGGATTTTCTGACAATTTCCTTTTCCTCCATATCATCCAGTGTTTCCCTGAGTTTTTGGTAATGAGCTGGAGAAAGCCTACGATAAGGTAATCGAAATGGGCGGTCATCAGTCAGCCGTATGCGATGGCAGAACCCCTTTGCCTCACCACAATCTAGGCTATGTCTAGAGAACACTGTGTCATACTTCCCAATTATATTGGCAAGTTTATCCTTCCAGAACTGTGAAACTGGACACTCCTCAACAGACAGGCCTTGAAGTCCAAGATTGCTCAGTGTACTGTTGCCATGAACTACACTGCCACCAACTGAACTCTTAGCTGTCAGACTGCCATGTGAGCTGTCACATTGAACTTTAGCCACGTTCTGGTAAGCTGCTTGCTGCTTGACATCATCAAAATCCTCTAATGCAATGCAAGGATACACATCCGCCACTTTAGCATTTCGTCTCAGGGTAACTGGTGATGTTGTTGGATTCACTATCTTCACAGGTAGCCATCCATCCCCCCACAGAGGCGTAACTACTCTCCCCACTAGTATGTGTCGATTCACACAACGAGACGTGCTGGGCTCGACAACAACAGTACTGCCCACAGAGAGTTTTGTCTTTGGGGGTAGGCGGCCCCACACCAGATGCTCACTCATGGGTTGGAGTGTTACTGCTCTCTTCAACTTAATGGTGCCTACTTTATCTGGGATAGAGTCTCCTCTCCATCTCTCCAGATTTGACAGGAGACGCAGGAAGTGGCTGTCATCGCACTGGCTAGAGGAACCTGGTGTACCCACCACCCGCCAGTAGCTGTCATTTGATTTGAACTGTCTAATCAAAGACTTCAACACATTAGTGCCCACAATGAGTTCATCAACCTGCCCATCTACAATAAGCACTGGGACTACATAGCTGAAACCATAAAGCTGAATTTTTAAATCACACATGCCCACTGGGCTAGTTTGCTTCCCACCACAACCCACCAGGATAATATCTGAAGGAGCTAGAAAGTTCCCCTCTACCACTCCTGCCTCCCTCAACCGAGGTACAATATCTGCGCGCAGAGTAGTAGCCATGGACCCACTATCTAACATCCCCTTCAGCTCAGCTTTATCCTGTACTAGCACGGAGGTGTAAAACAAACTGTCATTCTGCGTAATTCTCATTGTGTTCTGAAAAATGACTGTGTTGCTCTTGGGTACTGACTCACAAAAGTAAGAATAAACAGATTGGATATCATCATCAGTGGAGGAAAAATAAGACTGCCCCACATTGCCCTCCTCAGAATGGAGGCATTCTAGTTTTCCTGAGACCTGCCAGTCTGTCCACATCCAGGGCTCTGTCGCTGCCCAGCCTCACTACAGTCAAAGCTAATGTGGCCCGGAGAGAAGCACTTGAAGCACAGCTGGTGCATCTGACAGTGAGCTTTGGTCCAGTGATTAGTGCTTCCACAGACGGCGCACTCACGCTGACGTTTGTGGAACTGTTTACGGGGCCCTCTGTTCACAGACTGAGTATTGCTGACCAGAGCCTTCTCTAACAAAGTCAAAACCTTCTCTAATGTCTCACCCTCAGATATAGATGGTGCCTGGTCTGGTTCACGGCCACATTGAGAACAGGATGACACCTTAGGTCTGTTCACAGGACCCACTCCCTCCTGTGGGGAGTCAAAGACGGCAGCCACCTGCTGTGAAAGTTGTGTTCTACATGCTTTACGTTCCCTTAACAGTTCATCCAACTGATCCTGTCCCTCACTGGCTGTCCAGTCACGAATGGGTTTGCTCTTGAACACTTGGGCCAACTCTCTATCAGGACAGTTGCGTACAAACATGACTGCCAACTCTGAGCACTCATTGGGTAGGGTCCTGCCCTCACTCACAAGGTACTGTTTGGCTGCCTCTGCAGCTTTGTTAAGCCTAATCCAGAAATCTATTGGACCCTCATTAGCATATGGTTTGATTGAATAGAAATCAGCTAATGGCATACCTGAGCAGACAGTATCCCCAAAGTGTTGCTTGAGAACACTGAACACCGCCTTAACATCTGTGACAACAGGGTTGTTACGCATCCAGACTTTGGTCACATCCTGTGCCCTCCCCATGAGCCTAGACATCACCTCCCCAACATTCTCAGACCCAGTGTAACCCCTCTGCTCTAAGTAGACTCCCATTAACTCCTCCCACTCCAGGACAGAGTACTTATCTGAGCCATCACCCCTAAAGAAAGGTGGAGGACTAACATCGGACTTCACAACCAGATTCAGCTTGGACGCATCAATAAAGGTTGACCCACACTGCTCAGGCAGGGGAACCTGCTGGGGTTGGTGAGGGGGACAGGCAGGAGAAAGACTTGAAACCCCAGACTGCAGTAAACTCGCTCTGATGGATTCACCTATCTCTGAACCAATCTGCTTAATAATGTCACTAAGCTGACTTGGAGGCGTCCCATTATCACTGAGGATTGTGGATGATGGTACATCAAAAGACAGAGGTGGGATACCCTGGTCAGGTGGAACAAACAGCCTACCCCTCCCAGCGCTCAAAAACTCAGGACTAGCAAACGCTCTACTCCCAGGAGCTGAGTGTACACTTGGCGTAAATGCAAGGACACCCCTCCCTCTACCCACACTAAAATCCCCAGCATAACCAAATTTATGGACTTGAGAGTTTTCCATGGCTCAACAGAGCACTAAAATACAATGTAATTTACTGCATTCAAATACCCCAAAAAAATTGCAATAAACAAATTCATCAAAAACATACAAATAATCACGAATACCTGTATCTAATGAATATGCTACACTCACATTCACTGTTTACAGTATATATTATCTTACAGCAAACCATCAACAAATGCGCATGCGCAGGTCGTGCGCCTCAGCCACATGCACAGCTCCCGGGGGTCGGCTCGAGCTGACCAGTCGGCAGGTCACGGCACCAGTTTGTAGCGTGGTTCGTTCTGCGTTGTGTACTTTTAATCAGGACACTGCCACAACTGGAATTATGATGGTTGAATCATGTTTATTGGTCCTGCACACGAAGAGACAACACACAATAGGTTAGCCCTCGGTGCAGTCACAGCTCTCGGGCACCTGCGTGACCACATAGCAACTCACTCAAACACGGTCCCAAATACTCCCGAGTTACAATAGGTACCCTAATTAGCGAGCTGGTGAAAGTTAAAATAAATCTTTATAATTGTTCACATTGTAACAAACCCTATAATTGCGTAACAGCACTTTATGTAACTTTACCACAGTTTTATATTGCCAAATTACGGCGCCAAGGACAACATACCTTGCTAGCTGAAGGTCCGGCAAAAGAGAACGATAACAGGGTCCGTAAGTACGGATAACCCGCGATGGACCAAACCAAAATATACAAACTTTTACAATTAGGTGTATTTACAATATAGATATCAAAAAATGTTTGTACACTGAAAAATAACATTAACTATGCTGCTGTAATTAAATAAAGAAAACACATTGAATTATTATTATTGTTATTAACTTATTAACATCCCCTCTTGCCCTGGCCTACTTGAACTGTCCTTGCGTGCAACTTGGTGCATAATCTAGGGGAACAACATCACTCTACTACATAAAGGACCACAGGTCCAGGGCTCAGCAGGTGTTTATTGTAAAGGACCACAGGTCCAGGGCTCAGCAGGTGTTTATTGTAAAGGACCACAGGTTCAGGGCTCAGCAGGTGTTTATTGTAAAGGACCACAGGTCCAGGGCTCAGCAGGTGTTTATTGTAAAGGACCACAGGTTCAGGGCTCAGCAGGTGTTTATTGTAAAGGACCACAGGTCCTGGGCTCAGCAGGTGTTTATTGTAAAGGACCACAGGTCCAGGGCTCAGCAGGTGTTTATTGTAAAGGACCACAGGTCCAGGGCTCAGCAGGTGTTTATTGTAAAGGACCACAGGTCCAGGGCTCAGCAGGTGTTTATTGTAAAGGACCACAGGTCCAGGGCTCAGCAGGTGTTTATTGTAAAGGACCACAGGTCCAGGGCTCAGCAGGTGTTTATTGTAAAGGACCACAGGTCCAGGGCTCAGCAGGTGTTTATTGTAAAGGACCACAGGTTCAGGGCTCAGCAGGTGTTTATTGTAAAGGACCACAGGTCCAGGGCTCAGCAGGTGTTTATTGTAAAGGACCACAGGTCCAGGGCTCAGCAGGTGTTTATTGTAAAGGACCACAGGTCCAGGGCTCAGCAGGTGTTTATTGTAAAGGACCACAGGTTCAGGGCTCAGCAGGTGTTTATTGTAAAGGACCACAGGTTCAGGGCTCAGCAGGTGTTTATTGTAAAGGACCACAGGTCCAGGGCTCAGCAGGTGTTTATTGTAAAGGACCACAGGTCCAGGGCTCAGCAGGTGTTTATTGTAAAGGACCACAGGTTCAGGGCTCAGCAGGTGTTTATTGTAAAGGACCACAGGTCCTGGGCTCAGCAGGTGTTTATTGTAAAGGACCACAGGTTCAGGGCTCAGCAGGTGTTTATTGTAAAGGACCACAGGTCCAGGGCTCAGCAGGTGTTTATTGTAAAGGACCACAGGTTCAGGGCTCAGCAGGTGTTTATTGTAAAGGACCACAGGTCCTGGGCTCAGCAGGTGTTTATTGTAAAGGACCACAGGTCCTGGGCTCAGCAGGTGTTTATTGTAAAGGACCACAGGTCCTGGGCTCAGCAGGTGTTTATTGTAAAGGACCACAGGTCCAGGGCTCAGCAGGTGTTTATTGTAAAGGACCACAGGTCCAGGGCTCAGCAGGTGTTTATTGTAAAGGACCACAGGTCCAGGGCTCAGCAGGTGTTTATTGTTAAGGACCACAGGTCCAGGGCTCAGCAGGTGTTTATTGTAAAGGACCACAGGTCCAGGGCTCAGCAGGTGTTTATTGTAAAGGACCACAGGTCCAGGGGCAGGCAGAAGATCAAAAAGGCAACAGGCAGGGAAAAGGCCGTGGTCCGGGAGATCAAGCAATAGGTTGATAACAGGAAATCCAATGGGCTAAGGTACAGGCAGGGAATAGGTTGATAACAGGAAATCCAATGGGCTAAGGTACAGGCAGGGAATAGGTTGATAACAGGAAATCCAATAGGCAAAAGACGTCGTTAGGGAGGCAGGCAAAAACATCAAACTTTGATAATTTGTAATTTATAATATGATACATTAATTTCTGAATAGATATGGCAGGTTTCAGGACACTGATGTATCTGAATATGTTGAAGAAATATACTGCCACTATTTTCACCACCAAAGAATAGCAGTGTGATTTTAATTGATTTGACTCTTTGCAGGCTGTCAGGCTGTCTAGTCACAGAGGAAGGCTGTGCTTCTCTGGCCTCAGCTCTGAGGTCAAACCCCTCACACCTGAGAGAGCTGGACCTGAGCTACAATCACCCAGGAGACTCAGGAGTCAGACTGCTCTCTGCTGGACTGGAGGATCCACACTGCAGACTGGAGAAACTCAAGTATGTAGAGGGTTTATGTCAATGTTCATATCAGACATGTTTGACTTTTCAGGCTAGTTAAGACAAACATTCTGACCACCACTTAGACGAAGTTATATGCTGTGTGTGTGTGTGTGTGTGTGTGTGTGTGTGTGTGTGTGTGTGTGTGTGTGTGTGTGTGTGTGTGTGTGTGAGAGTGAGTTCAGGTGTATCCCTCAATGACTGTCTGTTCTTCTGCTTACCGCTACAGTGTGGAACATGGTGGAGAGAACACAATGAAACCTGGGCTTAGAAAATGTGAGTGTTGACTGCTGTGAAGAATATGACTAAGAATAAGTCTTAATTCAAGTTAAGTCAAAGACCACCATCATTACTGACTTGGTCATATTAAATATCATCTGTAGTTCTACAGAAGCAGAAATCAGGGACACCAACATTTACAAAGAGTTGATATGACAGTGTGTGTGTGTGTGTGTGTATGTGTGTGTGTGTGTGTGTGTGTGTGTGTGTGTGTGTGTGTGTGTGTGTGTGTGTGTGTGTGTGTGTGTGTGTGTGTGTGTGTGTGTGTAATTAATGGGAATAAGTGTGTTTTATATTACCATACAGTATAACATATGATCATTCAACAAGTCTCAAGTTACCTTAACTTCTCCTTTTGATACCTAGAAACATCTACATTAAATGAATTAGTGAAAAGTGAGTTATTAACATTCTAATGTGAATGATGATGATTTCTAATATTGTGTCTGGTTTCATCCATCAGATGTCTGTGATCTCACACTGGACCTAAACACAGCAAACAGACACCTCTCTCTGTCTGAGGAGAACAGAAAGGTGACATGTAGGACAGAGGAGCAGCCGTATCCTGATCACCCAGAGAGATTTGAGGACTGTAGACAGGTGCTGTGTAGAGAGGGTCTGACTGGGCGCTGTTACTGGGAGGTAGAGTGGAGTGGGAGAATGGGGGCTGTTATAGGAGTGACATATAAAGGAATCAGCAGGAGAGGAAGGGGTGATGACTGTTGGCTTGGATACAATGACAAGTCCTGGAGTCTGATCTGCTATGACAACAGTTACTCTGCCTGGCATAATAATAACTCCACTACCATAGACGTCCCCTCCAGCTCCCACAGAGTAGGAGTGTATCTGGACTGGTCAGCCGGCACTCTGTCCTTCTATAGAGCCTCCTCTGACACACTGACCCACCTGATCACATTCACCTCCACATTCACTGAGCCCCTCTATCCAGGGTTTGGGGTTCATTATGATGACTCTTCAATGTCCCTGGAATAATAACTGGACACACACACACACACACACACACACACACACACACACACACACACACACACACACACACACTGGACACACACACACTGGACACACACACACACACACACACACACACACACACACTGGACACACGCACACACACACACACACTGGATATATACACACACACACACACACACACACACACACACACACACTGGATATACACACACACACACACACACACACACTGGACACACACACACTGAACACACACACACTGGACACAC